>NC_142063.1:277711631-278024964 GCF_059756535.1 Pantherophis guttatus | reverse complement strand
ATACTTTGTAAATTCATGTTTTATTTTATTTGTAATAGGTTCAGACACTAACTAGTTCAGTGGATATTTCAGCATTGCAATTTAACTGCCCAAACTCATATATTGACCTACAGGTAGTCCTCAAGTTATGACCACAATTGGGACCAGAATTTCAGTCACAAGTCACTGTGGCCATAAGTCAAGTCACCACGTGACCAGACCCAAGTTTATAACCCATTTTGCAGTGGTCGTTAAGTAAATAACATGGTTAAGCAAATCATCTGGGCATTAAGGGATTCCGGCTTTCTCAATGGAATTTCTTGCCCCAAACTGGCAAAACTGTTGCAAATCACAATCACATGATTGCCAGATGCTTTAGCCAGCTGTAAATGTGAGCCAGTTGCCAAATGTACAAATTGCAATCACATGACCGTGGTGGTGGAAGAGTGACAGTCATAAATGTGAATATGAATACCCTTTTTTCCAAAGCTGTCATAGCTTTGAACCATCATTAAGCAAATGGTTATAAGTCAAGGGCTAACTGTACTTAGTTTCCTATTCCTTTTACTGGAACACAGATAAGACAAAAGTTCCTATGACCTTTTGGGCAATTTCTAGCGGGTGAGGAAAGTATCACCAACCTGCCCCATTTCATCAAATGCCATAATCACTACTGCTGCTCCAAATCTCCTAATTTTTCTTGCTTTTCTTAGGAAATCCTCTTCGCCTTCCTTCAGACTGATGCTGTTTACTATGCATTTGCCTTGCGAACACTTCAACCCAGCTTCTATTACAGAAAAGTTTGAGGAATCAATGCAAAGGGGCACCTGAGGATAAAAAAAGGACAACATTAAAAAAAAATAATGATCTTCAAAGCCAATAAATAGCTAAGTCTGAATTGTGTGGATGCACATCCAAGGCAGAGAGAAAAGGTCTTGCAAGGTTTTTTTTTTTAAAAAAGCAAATCATCTATGCAATTACATTTACCACAAAGGCTAGACTAATTTCTCTTTTTCAAGAGCTTTCTTCAGATTATGACATCCTTTGGAAAAAATTCTATGACCTAACAGCAATATTTGCCCAAGGCTGACATTCAGATTGATGCACAAAAATTACAGCTGAACAAAACATTCTTAGCAGAGGGGTTTCCTGCCAAGTTCCAAAGGCTGAGTGACTTCACTGCAGAATAAAGATCAGAAGAAAAACCCTTTTCAGCGATAGTTTCCCTTCTGGCTTCTCCTCACAATCTGTGCTCTCAGAAGTAACAGTGAGAACACTAGGACACAAGGCTGCCTGAAAAATAAGGCAGCCAATTTTTGTCATTTGGGGGAATCTGAAAGCTGAAGTTGGTACTCTTAAAATTTGCAGAGACCAAATTTCATGAAATTTCAGAATTGGTCTTACTCCTTTTATAGCATTTGGCTGTACACGATTCAACCAAATGCTTCTTGGTTAAATCAAGATACTTCTTCTGGATAAAAACATTAAAGCTGTATTACATGAAGTCAGGCACTGCTATTGAAATGCATGTAGACTGGTGCCAAATGTCTGCTCTGAAGGTGAGCAACATTATATAGACAGTGCTCATCTGATATCTGTGATATTTAGTATTATTTATGAATTTGGAAATCCAAGAATCAACAATTGACTTCAAAAGTCAGGGACATTCTTATGAGCAAAAGACTCAAGGCCAGCACTTTCTTCTGAAATGAAAACTCAACACTATTTGAGAAGGACACCACAAAGGCTTTAACCATACCATAACTTTCTAGATAGGCAAGGAGACAATAAATTAGTACCCCAAATACCTGGCGCTTATGTAAGCTTCCAACACTATAGCAGTCCAGTCCAGGTCAGACGTGTGATGTCTAAATACCACAAAAATTATAATAAACTTTCTAATGTATTTCTTCTGATTTTTCATTTCCTGTTACCATTTTTTTCAATCAGACGACCTGCTGAGGTATTGAGATATTGTGTATTCCCAAGACATGTAGAGAACACCAGACTCGGAAAATTAAAAGACTATCCAGTTAAATATATAACCTTGGCAATGTCAGGCTCTGAAGCAATATAGTTGCAGAATCTGGTCATAGCACTTGGACCATCTAACATTCCATCATCCATGTTGATATCCAGGATCTGAGCTCCCATCTCGACTTGGGCCTTGGCTACACTCAAGGCGTCCTATGTTAAAGGAATAAAGACATCAGTTTTAACAGAAATGCATCTAATTCTGTTCAATCCCCCTTTTTTTTCTTGTATTTACTTTGATGGCATTTGTTTCTGCATTTTTTAGCAAGCTGCTTTTATTATATCTGTCTTCCCATAACACTGTTTCTACTTTTTTAGTCTATAAAATGTGTCAGAGTTTATTTACATTTATTTTGTAAAACACTTTAGAGGCTGCCATCATCACAATATTCAGAACTGCTTGAACCTTTTACAAAAGAAATGCTCAAGATTGTACTTCACATTGTACTAAAACAAAAAAACAAACAAAAACCATATTTATATAATGTACCTAGTAGAAACCATGCATTCAAATCCTTAAACAGTATACTTATACAAAATTTTAATTCAAGTCCTGAAGCTTAAAAAAGTTGGACCTACTTCATATTTGCCTGCCATTATAAGTTTGGCAAATCTCCTTGATCCTGCAACATTGCAACGTTCACCAATGTTGACAAAGTTGGTGTATTTTCCAATCCTGAAGGGTTCCAGACCTGGAAAATAAATTTTATGTATACATACAAGGGGGAAAAGAATACTCTGAAAAACCAGAATATACCATTTTATGAAAAGATGCCCTTATTTAAATATGTGTGTTTAACATAATTTTCTTACTGATCCATGTGGTCTGGCTAGAGAAAAGGACCTTTAACTCTCCTTGCAACTATATAATGCGGTGATACAGCAAAGAAGTAGAAAAAAATTCAAATAAGCAGCAACAACATACCTGATTTAGATGGAATATTTTTGCAGCACATTATGTCTGTAGCAGATTCACAACAAATGGATGAGTGAACAAGGAAATGACAAAAAAGAATGAGATCTTATCTCTTCAGACTCATCATTACACAAGTGGGTTGTTGTTATTTGGGTGCCTTTGAATCAGTGTTGACTCTTGAGGGTAGGGTAGGATAAGATAGAATTCTTTATTGGCCAAGTGTGATCAGACATACAAGGCATTTGTCTCCAGTGCACAAGCTCACGGTGTACATATAATAGTAAGTAATAAGTAATAAATCATGGGTCATAATTATAGTTACAATCATTAATCATAAGTTACAAACAATTGATAAATCATAAGAAATAGGAGAAAATAGTAGGAAAAATGAGAAGATGAGAAAAGATGACAAATGAGACAATTTTATGGGAATTAAGTATTCAGCAGAGTGATGGCATGGGGTGGGGGGACTATATGTCTGATTATTTTGGCATGCAATACTCTACTTGGACTGGTTCCTGCAATTGCCTCAGCAAGGTTTTGCAGAAGTGATTTTACCATTGCATCCTTCCTATGGCTGAGAGTATGTGACGGGCCCAAGGCGACTCAATTTGCCTTGGGCAAGACTAGAACTCAGTCTCCTGGTTTCTAGTCGGTGCCTTAACTATTACATCAAACTGGCTCTTTACACAAGCATGTAGAAAATAATTATTTTTACCCTAAACGTATCCATTTTTTATTGGGCAGCCAAAGATTCATCCCAATCACGTAAATAGAAAGAATCTCCATTAGGCCAGGAGCTGATCAAGGCACAAGAATAGCAGCACAGATCAGGCCCAATGGCAGAAAATACATGGCAGACATCTCTCTGTCACTAGAGAAAACTGCACTGCAGCAGAAAACTTGGTCTGCTTCACAACTGATGTTTGAAAACTACAGAAAAATGCTCAATGCAGGAATCTCAAATGAGGTGAGGAAACAAGCATCTGCAAATAAATATCACATCAAGAGGGAAAAAGGAGTAGGGCTGAGTGTGTGTTTGTGCATGCACACACGCGCAATACTGCAACACCAGAGCTACAATTACCGTGTTTCCCCAAAAATAAGACCCTGTCGTATATTTTTTTGAACCCTGAAATAAGCGCTTGGCCTTATTGCCATGTGCTCAAAAGCCCAATTGAGCTTATTATCAGGGGATATCTTATTTTAGGGGAAACAGGGTTTTAGTACTGTACCCTTCCACAAATAAATTCAGTATACTATGGAGCAGGGGTGTCAAACTCACGGTGTCACGACGTGACGTATCAGGACTTTTCCCCCTTCACTAAACTGGGCATAGACGTGGCCAGCGTGTGATGCATCTGGCCCGTGGGCCAGGAGTTTGACACCCCTGCTATAAAGGGACACTACTTCAATCTTAAAGTTAGCAAGGGCATTTTGTGAATAAATTCAATACTTGTCCACTACCATACATTTAATTATGCTTTTTCCCACAGATCCTGAGAACACAGAAAAACTGAGAAATAGTTCAAAATTAGCATTAAGTGGAATTTAAGCCAATATGGCATTTCCCATTGACTCTAAAACAGCAAAGTTCAGATAGGTCCACTTGAAAAGGAAACCAAGGAAAATTAACATGTCAACAGCCATCACTGTGAGCAAATGTAAAATTAGGGACTGATAAAAGGATCAGCTAAGCATTTGACTTCCTTTGCCTGTAGAAGATCTTAAGTACAGCCCTTAGTAGTTCTGTCTAACAAGGATCCCAAATCCCAGGGTGCAGAAAGAGGCCTTTTTCTTTTGGAGTCATGACAGAACACACTTCTTCCAGTTTGTGTAAGCAACACTGGAGTCAAGAGATCAATGTCTGATTCAATATAAGGCATGTGTTCAAGTGGCAAAAAAAAAGATATTGTGATGTATTACCTCAGTCATAACAATTATACATGTTTTGTAATAGCATCAGTTCTATCTAGAAAAACACAGGCCACGTTGTTTATGGGAATCTTATTACCAGGCATTCCGACATGCAAAAGGCAAGGATATGTTCCCACTGAAGGAGATGCAACCAGAGGTGGGCAAGAGCTTTAGCACTTTAGCAGAGTGGCAAATCCCTTGTGACAGGGAGGTGAGGAGGTTCTGTGAGTAACAGAAAGCAAACAGTAGACCTGCTGATAGAAAACCTGGTGAAATTATTCTTTATTCTTCTCTGTCTCTTGAGCACTCAGGGACAGGAGTTGCCAAGAAAAACAGATTTTGCAATCCAAACAAAAAAAATTAAAATAGCTCTCAAAGTAAAATATCTAAACAAGGGAGCAAATGGGTGTGGCTGAAGTAGTTGTTGTCTTGTACATACACGTGCATCTCTTCTAGCCTCAGCTGTCAGCATACTGGCAACTCCTCACTTCAGTACACATGGTCGACTTACAACCACAACTGAGCTCAACATTTCTGTTGCTAAGCAGGACAGTTTTTAAGTGAGCTTTGTCCCATTTTACCACCTTTCCTGCTTCAGTTGTTAAGTGAATCACTGCAGTCATAAAATTCGTAACATGGTTAGGTAAATCTGACTTCCCCGTTGACTTTGCTTATCAGAAGGTAGTAAAATGTGATCACACGACCCCGGGACAATGCAACCATCATAAATACTGTACATGCCAAGTTGCCAAGCATCTGAATTTTGATCATATTACCACAGGGATGCTGCAATGGCCTAAGTGTGAAAAACGGTCATAGGTCACTTTTTCAATTCACTGTAACTCTGAATGGTCACTAAACAAATGGTTGTAAGTCGAAGACTATCTGTAGTCTCTGGCCCCTTCCTTTCCTCTGAGTAAGGCTTTGCTGCATGAGGAACCAACTCTCTTTTCTACTTAGGCAATGAGCGGAGTCCTGGCCAGGCAACCCAGAAGGGCGTGGTGTTTGTTCATACAGGCCTGATAAAGAGTATTCCAGAAGGTGATTTCTCCGTAAGCTTCTCTTTGTGTCCTCCGGCCCCCATTTTTTCACAGGAGTCTTTATGCTTAGCAAGCACTGAAGTCTGCAGGCACTCATTGTCTGATGCTGTGGCTTACTCACAGGGAGCTGGTGATTCCCCTTCACCACCACCAGCCATTCTATAATGCTATTATAAACTAGGTCAACCATCTAAGCTCTGTCATCCTTGTGTCCAATAAGTACAGCAAAATGAAGATTCCCCCTAAGAGCTTTCCGAAGTAGATTCAAAGGCTGTAAAATAAAAATCCTCTTCACCTAATAGCTTAACCTAACACAAGTATTATACGAGAGTTTCCAGTGGCTTGTAGGTGTCTTGAGGAAAAAGTACAGCAACCACAAAGAATCCTAAGATATAATTAAGCGAACGTAGTTAAGGAATTCTGGATATGTTATTATCTCACCTGACAGCAGCATGTAGCCTTCAGAGACAGAGGCAGGGGGGATACGAGGTTTGCATGCCTTTACTTCTTCAGCTATCTTCCTGCATTACAAAACAGTAAGTTAAGAACCCAGGGGCTTTGCAAGAAGGAATGAAATTCTTCCAGAAGACACTAGAAGCAAATGGGCATTTATCTGTGTTTAATATTCTTCTCCAGTCCTCCCTTTGAAGTGCCATACTGTTAATCATATGAACAGTGATAGATTACAATCATATGTACAGCATCTAATGTATTAGTACTGTACGGAAAGCAGGACTCGGCCAGGCTGAACAAAGATGAATAAAAAACCAAAGCAAATTATTTAGTCATTTTTGTATTCATAAATGGAGCACTGCTTGGGATAGTTTCAGAGAAAAAAATGATCACATGAGACAGAAGCTCAAAGCAAATGCCCTGTTCAAAACATTCTTTTTCTCTAATCTATTTTCAGTCTTTACTGTTTTTTGAGGTAAGCTACTGAAACAAATTAACTTTATAAAATTCATGGAAGGGAAAATGTCCTCATTCCTCTCTCTCATCGGAATCCACCTAAAACTGTTGAAAAGATGAGGAAAAAGAGATCCCTTGGGAGGTTACTCCTGGGAAAACAGATCACTTGATACATTGATTTAATGAAATTAAATTATTTGAACATCAATCCTGTATCAGATCCCACTTTTGGAAGGGGATTCATTCTGCAAGGGGTGGCAAAGGTAGCTGAAGCAATGGGCACATTCCTTCTATTATGTTACCTTGGACTCCAAAATACTGACAACTTATTTATATTCAGGTATAAAAGAAGCAACTGTGGTTTCTTAGTAACCAATTACTAAGTAATTGGAGTATTTTTTTCATTTAACATTTTGTTAGTTCATCATTAAGAAAGACATACAGAATTTTCAACAAACTGTTGCAACATATTCGCCTCTCTTTTCCTAATTAAAAGGAATGCAGAAGGATACAATTCTGGTCAGTCCCCTCTTTCTGCAGCAAACTATAAGCTGTTACGGTCATGAGAAATGAGTCCGACCTGGGTTTTGAGTGTGGCATCAGATGTAATCCCATAGCAGGGGGGAGTGAATGGCCCTGGTCATCCCAGAAATTATTATAGCTTTCAGGGATATTGCTCTGCAGAAAACCAGACATGAGATACTGTTCATGAGATTGGGCCTCAGGGATCAGATGGAACAGTTACTACTGTACCACTCTACTAGGTAGCTGCTTCCCTATCTGAGCTGCTGGATGTTGTGGGTGCGCTGGCAGTGGAATTTCCCAGGGTTATGTTCTTGCGAGTCTTCAATCTGCCTTTTTTAGGTATGAAATTGGAAGCAACATGGAAGTTCATGGGTGCCATAGGCCTGGCCAGGTAATTGTGGGCCAGGCAGACATGAAGTGTCATATATTAGACCATGTGTGTGTGTAGATATGTGTATATCTATTTCTATATGTATGTATGTATATTTCATATACACAGCCTCAGGTCTATGGTAATAGAGCTGGTTTGTAACTTGGAAATCCTGGACTTATGATTCCAACACAGTAAGCTAGTGGCAACTATAGCAATAGCACTTAGACTTATATACTGCTCCATAATGCTTTACAGCACTCTCTGAGTGGTTTACAATGTCAGCATTTCCCTCCCAACAATCTGGGTCCTTCTTTTACCAACCTTGGAAGGATGGAAGGCTGAATCAACCTCGAGCCCTGTCAGGATCTAACTTCAGCCTGTGGGCAGAGAATGCAATACTGCATTCTAACCACTGTGTCACCATGGCTCTATAGCTATCCTCAGAATGGTCTTTGCACAACTTTATGATGTGCATCAATTACATCATATTTCTGGACTGGGTGGCCCTTCTCACAATCATTCATATCTTAAGTCAAATCTCTTTCTATAATATACTGTACATAGGCTACCTGGAAGAGCATCTAAAACCTGTAGTTTAGTTTAGTTTAGTTTAGTTTAGTTTAGTTTAGTTTAGTTTAGTTTAGTTTAGTTTAGTTTAGTTTAGTTTAGTTTAGTTTAGTTTAGTTTAGTTTAGTTTAGTGTCATTGCCCCTCGTACAATGAAATTAAATGCCATCTTCAGTGTACATTATAACTATAAAAATATAACACAAACACACATCCTTCACATTCTATACAACTGAATTGAAAACCCTTTGCAGATTGAAACAATATTGCAATAATATTGCACTATACAGTAGAATTCAATATAGTTACTCCCCTGGGATGGAAGCTGTTTTTCAGCCTATTTGTCCTTGTTTTTATTATCCTGTACTGTCTGCCAGGTGGTAATAGTTCAAAAAAAGGGTGCCTAGGATGAGATGGATCTTTAAGAATGTTTTGAACTTTCTTAAGGCAGCGGGAGCTATAAAGCTCTTCCAAAGAGGGCAGAGGGCAACTAATGATCTTCTGGGCAATGACGTTAACCCTCTGGAGTGCTGTCCTGTCTGTCACTGTGCAATTGACAAACCATACATAAGGGCAGTAAGTTAAAATACTCTCTATGGTGCAGCAGTAGAAGGCCATCAGCAGTTTCTCATTCAGTTGTTGTTTCCTAAGAAGTCTCAGGTAGTATAATCTCTGCTGGGCTCTTTTGACCAGTGCTGCAATGTGAGTGTCCCAGGCCAGGTCCTCTTTTATGATAACATCCAGAAACTTAAAAATGGCCACTTGCTCCACTTGGTCTCCACTGATAAGCAAGGGCTGGATGTCTGATCTATTCCTTCTATAGTCCACTATAAGGTCCTTGGTCTTATTGGTGTTAAAGACCAAGTTATTGTCTTCACACCACGAAAGCAACCGATCCACCTCATCTCAATAGGCAGACACATCCCGCCCAGAGATGAGTCCCAACACTGCTGTATCATCTGCAAATTTAGTAATAGTATTACTAGCATGAGTGGGAATGTAGTCATGCACATAAAGACTATAGAGTAAGGGACTCAACATGCAACCCTGTGGTGTACCAGTGTTAAGGGCTGAAGAGATATGATTATCTAATCTGACCCACTGAGAACGGCCAGACAGGAAATCCATAATCCAAAATGGTTTGGAATATGGTGGCACTAGTAGCAACATGCTCTTTGGAATTCTCCCCCACCAAAGTTGGAAATAGCCCCATCTCCATTACTCTTTTGCAGAACCAAAATACCTAGCTTTTCTTCCATGAACTGATCCAGGATGGTGAATGAGCCTGTTTTGTGATGTATGATATTTTCATAAATTGTGTGTTGCTTATTTATTAGACTTTTTTTAATCCCACCTTTACTACTTTATAAGTAACTAAGGTGATGAATATACATAATACTCCTTCCTCCTCCTATTTTCCCCACAACCACCCTGCGAGGTGAATTAGGCTGGAGAGAATGAGTGGTCCAAAGTCAGATTTCTGGTTTTGCAATTTGTCTTTGTAATATGCTTATTTTCTTTCCATTTTTCTTTTGTATGCTACCTAGGGCCACAAATCATGGGGAAGGCCAGTCTTAAAAATCTTTGAAACAAATAAAGAAATAAATGTATTTTTCTGTTTTCCCTCTCCAAATTACACTCATTTTAGACCTTCTAAACAAGTTCAGTCCTCATTGATCTACTCCTTTTTTAAAAAAAGTTGAAGTCTTACACTTTTGTTCATGCTGAAATTGCATTGAACATCCTACTACACTTTTCCAGAGATGTCATTAGTTCAATTTCTGTCAAGATGGAGGCACCAAAAGATTCATTGAAATAAACAGATATCAAATTCTTTATATCGGATTACCTATTCACTGGAAACTCTACACATTCAGAAACTCAGAATATATAAAAGCATAATTATTCTTAGTTGCAAACCATCCATTTTTCTTCTCTATCCCAGATGGTTATCTATATTTAATGTGATATTTCTATTCTGTCGCAAGGCTTTTAAAATTCAGCTCCATCCCATTTTATTGCAAGGAGAAGATGACTAAGCTCTTGCTATTACAAATGGAAAAGAGCAGGTCTCCAATTAATTTTATACTAGGTGTACAGAAAAGGTTTCACTAAAGTCGGTATAGTTAAACAAATATTTAATTAACTTAATCAGCAGTGCTTTTATGCATTGAGAAACCAGCAGATTCCACAATTGACATACATACATTCTTTGAAACTTGTAAAAAATATCTAACGCACAACATGCTTTTGGTGCGTGCTGCACATGCACACACACAGTGATTTTGGCAAGTACTGCACATGTGTGCACAGCATGCTTTTGGCGCGTGCTGTGCATGCACAGGCAGTGAACTGGTGGCGATCCGCGGAGGATTTCACCACTGCCAGGGATCAGAGGAAGGCAACATAACACTCATGGGAATGAAAATACTCATCAATATTTTTCTTAGCAGTCACAAAACTGATTAGATCTAAAGATATTTTATGTTTTAAAAATCATGGGAAACATCGGTCTACAGAATTGTTTTCATTTACAAGAATGCTTCTGTTCCATAAATCCCTTGAGACATAATTAGAAATGGAGGGATGACTAGTGGCATGCAAAACACTTTCAAAATAAATTGAAATCAAAATGCCCAACTTGGAACTCAAAAGAGTTGTTTCACATTTGGAACACGCTATTTCAGTCATTTTGGGAATGTTTCAAGATCAAAAGAGAAATGTTTCCACAATAATCTCAAGACTGTCTTTTAAATATAGCTTTTTCAAAACAATACATTTCAAATGTGGAATGTACTATGCACCCTAATAGCTTCAGTTCAGTTCTTGCTTGAAGGTTTACCTATCTGCAAGACAGACGAAGATAATGGCAGACAACAATCTCACCAAATTGCTTTCTAGTAACTGGGTGTTTTGAGTCTTGCTATACCCACTATAGTAGCCATTTTGTGAACAGCCATGGATATTAGAAAATGGATAAGAAAAGCCCTAAAACATCTTCTAAGATTTCTAAATATGCTCACTTGCTAAATCCCCCAAATGTCCTCCAGACGGCATGAAGAAACTTCAATGCCTCATTCCATCCATAACAAGTCAACATTAGTTGTATAAACACCAAGGACAGATAAACTGATACCTCTATGCATTTTCATCTACAACTCTTGTAAGTAATGGCTTATAGAAATTCTAAACAACACCGGTGTCCCAATCTTGAGGTACAAGTCAATAACAAACATGCTAGCCAAAGGAATGTATCAGTTCCATCACCCACCCACCAGCAGATTCTTCTTTTAGATGTCTCATGATTACAACTTGCAGATGTACACAATGGATGTTGTCATGAAAAATGTGACATGAGTTTTGGCCACAGCAACCAGAAGGCCTTCTTCAAGCCATTTCCAGAGAGGAAAAGGAAAAATTAAGCTACCACTCCCATAAACAGTTCACCAGGGATATGCAAATATCGTTGCAATGTAACAACTACAAAACTGTGTGTTTGTCATTTTTCCACAAGTTAAAATGTGTCTATTGATATTAGGGACCCTAAACTGAACCATCATTCATGGCATTATCCTCAAACATAGATGATGTTGCTAGTAATATATACATGAAATTACCGGATATGTGCTGGAGTGGTACCACAGCAGCCACCAACTATGTTGACCAAACCATCTAAGGCAAGATTCTGGAGAAGAGAAAAAGCATTTTTCAGACATAAATACGTTAAGAACAGAGTCACATCTGAAGCATGCACAAAGTTTTGCTAGAACTTTTACTTACACATATCCTTGCTAATTACCAACAACGCAACAGGAGGCCAATAAATACAATACCATTTCTTTCAAAGCCCCACTGAAGGCTTAAATTCCATCTTGAATGAAGATACTTACCTGTAAACCTATTCCTTATTTTAAATGAACTACATGTTTGCCTCCAGATGATACTTAGAAACAGCCCACAATATACCACTGAAAGTACATTGACTGGGTCACATGAAACTCCTAGGGCACTGGTCACTTTCTGAATCATATGTCACCTAATGATACAACTTACACATAATTTCTTTCTGGTCAACACCAGAGTATTTTAGAATTGCAGAACATCTAGAAATAGGAAAGCACGTTTGCGGATTTATATTTACTTGCTTGAGAATAACCCCCACTATTGTCAGGGATATCTGTTGGGGCAGACAGAGGAAAGTATCAAAAAGCCAAGATGGTAGCTATTACAGCAGTGCAAGGTATATAACAGGCAGGGCTTCAATTACATGATTTGCATCCATCATCTCCATTTTTTGATACCATCCCATTCCCACATATTTATGATTTGTATGATTACTTGTTAAAGGTCTCACACAATAATCCTAGGCACATCTACCAGCTCATAATTAACTATTATACTGTTGGGCAGTGTTGAGCTTCAGGTTTCGTAACTATAAGCTAGGCAGATTTATTGACGTTTTGCCAGCAACTGAGTCTGGCATCTTCATTTTTTAATAGTAATTTTACTATGTGTTACAATTAAAAAGATGAAAGCTAATACAAACTAAGAATAAGAAAGGAAAAAATTGCAAAAGGAAGGAAAAAAGAAGAAAAAATAGTAAATATAGAAAGAAATCATTTCCCATTCATCACAACAAATAAATGTTAATAACATCACCTTCTCTCAAATTGCCACAAATGATCTCTTCTCATATCCAATCTCTTATCTCTTAAAAAATATTCAGACTTTTGCTGGCTAACCCATTAAGGGTTACCAGAGATACCAAAAGACCTATTTTAACCTTGATCAAATAAATCAACTTTACATTCTTTTATTTTTTAATAATCTTGATTAGTTCCTTTGATTAATGTCCTAGATAGAACTTGATTTCATTTTTTTCTTTGTCCCTTCTCAGAAAATTCTTCAAAGTTTTAACAGTCTCTTTTGTAAATTCAATGTTGGAAGGTTATTAGACCGTTCTTTTGGGTTTGTCACTTGTATATCCCTTTTAATTATTAAGTCATCAGCCAATTTCGATATAGCATCTTTTTTCTATATCATTCTTGTAGCCTGTCTTTTTCAAATCCACTCTCAGATCAATCTCAAACATTTTAAATCCACTGTCAGATTAGTCTCAGTGTCCAACGTTCAAAGTCCATCTTATTCATTTTTTCTTTTAAGAATTCAGAACAATCACATTTTCCCATGATAACGATTCTTATAATTACAAAATCTTATTTCAAATCTATTTGGACCCTTACTTTGTTTATAACTTTCCAAAATCAATATTCTGATCCCCCTTTTCCTATTTACTTCCCCATTTTTAAAGACATTTAATGTGTATTCAAAACTTCTTTCACTAAAGATTAAGACAGACTCACCCAGTATATAACATTAGTTGTTCTGAAGGTATCTAATTTAAAAAGCAGTTAACAAGCAATTTCCAAAAGGGATCTGAAAATGAAGCATGTGAATTCAGTGTCATTTGGAAAGATGCCAAACTGTGGTTTGGGCAGTCATTTCCTAATCTCCCAATATTTTAAAGCTGCCAGAAGCCACTGTTTTGTGATCTCCTCACAAGGAGTAACTATCTGGAGCATTTGTAGGCAATCCCAAGCCCTCTCCTTGTCTAAAGAGGAACAATGAAGAATCAGTCCATTTACTGGCTATTTATTCCATCAAAGTCATTGTCTCCACTCTCAACAGAGCTATCTTCAGTTTGGCATTTCTTCCCCAGAAGTAATTGGCATCTTCAGAGGCAAAGACTGACTTACTTTTGTCTTTACAGCTAGATTGATTCTTCCTTAATTGAAACCATAAGAAACTCATTTTTTTCCAAAGTTTGGTTATCTGCCCTGGGCCACAACAAGATCACAGTGTCCACAACCAACAAATCAGAGAAACTCTGCCCACAGCTTCAATCGTGGAAATGACTAGTACAAGCCTGTGCAAAAGCAGAACCAACCAAAAATCAATTCCCAAAAAAATGGGCAAATCAGAAAGCTGCCTAGATGTACACCCAATTAGGATCAGCCACTAGAGTAAACAATCAGAACTCAGCATGAACTAGGAACCAATCAGGAATCAGAAAATGAACAATCAGAAGCTAGAATGAAAAAAAGAGCCAATCAGGAACCATTATCACCAAAATAATCAATGAGGACCAGGCACAAACCAAGAATCAGACATCAGCCCTCACCAATCTGTATCAATTGGAAACTAGCTTGGCTATAGACCAATCACTTCCTGCTCATCTGTCTGTGATCTGCTATGCAGACCATATTGCAATTGAAAATGCCAGTGAAGCTTCAGGAAATCTAGTGTCTAGAACACAATCACTAAACCCTGAAACCCAACGCTGCCCAACAGATGTTCACTGTTAAGTTAAGCTTTTACCATTAAACTATTATACTATTAAACTCTGTAAGCACATAGCTTACACTAAGGTGGTTTTTTTTAAAGAAACCTTACCGTCTAACATACAAATCATTTTTCTCTATAACAAAAAAAAAATATCACAAGAAAATACTCTTACTTTAATGTGCTTGCCAGTCACTTGAGGTGTTTCATCATAACCACCAAAGGTGTTAGGAAGACCTGAAAAATATATTCAATTCTATAAATCTTTTACATTTATAAATGGAAAGAAAAATGTCTTGACTGCAGTCAACAACACTATAACATTTTGAACAAAAAACCTGTAAACATTTGGATTATCTGAAGGCAATTCTCTTACTGAAGTTTTTGCTTCACATTAATGTAAGAGCAAACAAGTTGGCAAAGCAAAAACCATTTTTTGTAAAGGAAACAATTCAATTTTGTCAACAGTTTATTCACAATTTTATCTCAAAGAAAAACATTTGACCACAAATCTAAAACTGGAAATATCTGCATACCACATATAAGATTTGAAGCATCTAACACTCTGATTTCATTTAAGTATGCCCATTTTGCCATAAAGTCACTTAATTTTAATGATCACTGCTCATGTCACATGGTATGACACCAAACAATAAAACATTTGTTTGAAAAAACAAGCACCTAACAAAGAAAGTACATTCACCCCAAATTTTATAAATGGTTCACGTCTGACAGGTTGACAAGCTATTCAGCATAGTAATTCATTTTAATGCTGATAATGGCACCTGTACAAGATATATATATATCATGCTTTCATTACACCTATTGTTTCAACTCCTGTGAAAGGACTGAATTCATACAGATCTATGCATACCTGCATTGGGATAACAAATGATGTAAGTAGTTGTACACTTTCCTATTGCTTCAATGAAAGGTCTCATTTCAACTGCCCCCAAAGCACAGTTTAATCCAATGCTGCAAATACAAAAGAGAATCCAACAAAACCAAGTTTGTTTTAATCACAAAATCATACATTTGGAAGTAATCATTTAGGAAAATGTGACCAACTCCTTGCCTATGCAGAAATCCAGTTTAAAGCATTCCTAATAGGTGATTGTTTTGAACTCATCCAGCAAAAGGGCACTTACTCATTACCCATTTAAATATCTCATGATCAAATTGCTCTTCAGGCATAAATGTGGTAAACCATCAATTTTCTACTAGAATGGGATCTAGATGTAGGAGTAGAAATACATAGTATGGTATGTAAAAAGCATTGTGGTGGACTAAAACCAGTGACATCTAATTCAAGAATCCAGATGAGATTTACACAAATGGAATATTTTGGGACCAGATGGAATTTTGGAGTATCCAAATATTTTTATTGCAACCTCATTGCTTTATTATTTGCTTTATGGGAATCTGTTTAATTATTATTTCTACAAACCAGTTTGATAGCCTTTCAGAGAAGGAATGATATAAAAATCACATACAGTGGGAGATAATATAAATGCCACTACTTCTGCAGATAGTAGATTAAGTTCTTTTAGCAAAAAGATCAATTTTAAATAAGGGACATTCCGAAAATAACAGATCTTCAAGTAGTGTAAACTCTACCATTTATTTATTTACACAAAAGCTAAAGCATATAAAGTTAAAAACAAACATTAAAACCAAAGGCACATGGGGAGGGCAGGAACGGAGACTGAAATATAAACTTCCCAATTCAACTGTATTTTGCAATTTCAACCTTCAAAACTAGAAAAAGTTGCTTAAATGGGCAGCCATATAAATCTTTTAAATAAGTAATTAGAGTAAGAAAGTTTAACATCATCAGTGATTAGCTTCCTAGGCAGCAGCTGCTTGCTGAGGTTGCCAAAGATTCTTTATACATAAAGCTAATTTAGTAACTAGTCAGGGATAAAGGTGAGAATATCATTGAACTAATAACAAAAACAAGTCTGTAGAAGATAAGTCTCCACCAAGTTCTGGATTCACATATATCAGCAGCAAAGAAGCCACGTGAAAACTCCCTATAGTTGTTTCAATGGCCTCCTGAGGTTTTCTGGGCATGGTTATACATGCCCAGAGATCACTTCCACCAAAGAAAACTGAACAGCTACAATTCCTCTGCAGCTTCAAGGAGCGGATCAGGAGAAACATGCCCCTCACAAGAAAATACCTTGCCCACCTGTCTCTAACACAACGGTCTCTAGCTACAAGTCCTCCAGAGGTGGGGTGTCAACTCCCATAATTCCCTACTCAGCATAAGCACTGCTCAGAATTCTTGGAATGGAAGTTTCGGTTGGAGGAAGAGCTTCCCTAAATTATCAAATACAATTTGTTCCAACAGGAAACTAATCTTGACTACCTGAGAAGTTACATATTTATTTATTTATTTTAGAAAATGTATATTGCTGCCTACTCATGGCGACTCGAGGTGTCTTACAAGGATATAAAAACACCATATAAAAGAAATAAAAATAAAAATAATAAAATATAGATGTAATATAGAAAATAGGCATCTCCTTCACTTTACCAAAGAGCAGGATTTTTTAAAATGCTATAAAAACAGGAGGAAAACAATAATCCTCCCTGAGTCTACAGCTGTTAATGATAAAAGCACAAGCAGGGTCAGAGATTTGAGGATGACTGAAGTAAAGATGAGAGTGAAGCTTTTCCTCATGTGAAAATAAGTAAAATTGAATTTACGGCTTCAGTTCTTATGAGGCGGTGATTTCCTGCACCTCCAGTTCAGATTAAGCTTTAACAATCTCTCAGCAAGCTGCTATTGCGAGAACATACTTACTGAAGACAGATTACAGTTAACATTGCTAGTGGAGTTTTTCATTTGAAAAAAAGGCCTTTGGCCCTATTGATACATAATAGTGCTTTGCTCACTGCAATGCAAAAGGTATGAGATGTATTTCATTGTAATACTGCATCTTCTAAAAAATATTGTAGTAGCTGTTAACTTCTGAAAAAATGTTCTTTTTAAATTGACAGTCCTATCAATGGACACACTTGTAATATTGTGTAAACTAAGCCATCTCATTGACTTCTTGCGGGTTTTTTTAATCCATGGGGAGGTTTATGCAATCTTTGATTCAATTTTAGGCAGAGATTCTTCTGCTAAGAAGCAGCAATCTTTTGATTCAGTCAGCAATGAAGGTTGTATGAGCTCTGCTAAACAATAACTCACAGCTCACTGCAAATAGCCTAGAGAGGTTTAGCTTTAGAGTAATTATCCACAGTATAGTACCACCTATACAGCTAATCATCCCTGAACTGTCCTGTGTTGCAACCATTGAAAGTTACCATGGTGCCAAACAAGTAACTTTACAACCCGTTGTTGTACATATGACCGTCGTAGCACCCTATGGTCAGGTGATCAAGATTCAGGCAATTTGCAGCTGATGGGTGTTTATGACAATTGCAGTGTCTTGTGGTCATGTGATTTCTATTTGTGCCCTTCACTCCCTGCTTCCAACGATGGAGAAGCTGGCAGTAAAATCTCACATCATGGTTATGTGATGTCTCACTTAACGATCATGTTGCTTAGCAATGAAATTGATAGTCCCGGGTGTTGTTAAGCAAGGACCACCTGACCAATAATCTACCTAGGACAATACAAGTCAATAATTAAGCACAAGGAACATTCTATTATGCACTGGATATCTGTGTCAGCCAAAGAGTATCATAAGAATAACAGAAGAACTCAATATATCCTAGAAATTATTATTCCACAGTCAGCGAAGACACCGAAGCTGAAAAGAGATCAGATTCTAGCAAGACAACAATCTGATACATACTTTCAATCAACCATGAACTATAAGAAACAGAAAAGGTAATGGTTTTTCAACAGTGTTCATTGACCCCAGACTTGAACAGTACTGAGAAATCTCAAAGACAAAATTGTACCCAGGGGGATATAAGAGTGTTTCTGAGCTAGAAGAGTTTTGCAAGTAAAAATGAGGGAACACATTCAAAAGCAAGACTGCAAGACTCTTAACTGGCTAGAGGAAATATTGCGAAGTTGTTTCTTCTTGCAAAGGATGCCACCCAGCCTATTACAAAGTAATAGTTAGAAAGCTGTCCAAACCTCTTCACTTGTTGTATTTACTCTTTCTCATTCAGAATCTATAAACTACTGTATTCAAATCTGGAGAAAAATTGGACGGATAGCTTTGTACCATGCAAAGGTTGCGCAATCTTCTGCTGCTCACTTGAGCATTTTTTGAAACATACTATCTGCCCAGAAATACCTCCATTTTTGTATGCAGCTGTATATGTATCCTTCAATATATGCATAGATTCCACATTTACTTTTTTCTACATTGATTGATTGATTGATTGATTGATTGATTCGATTTAGATGCCAGCCTTCTCTGGAGACTCAGGGCGGCTTACAATGCGTTAAGCAATAGCCTTCATACTTTTGTATGTACCTGCTTAGTAGGGCTTTCGGCCCCCCAAGTGGTGTTCTTTTTATACAAAGTCAGCTTATTGCCCCCACAATCCGGGTCCTCATTTTACCTACCTCGGAAGGATGGAAGGCTGAGTCAACCTTGAGCCTGGTTAGATTTGAACTTGCAGTAATTGCAGGCAGCTGGCAGCTAAGTGCTACTTAACAGCACTTGAATCCGCTGCACCACCAAGGCTCCTCTACATGATCCATATCGCTAACATTTTTAAAACAACCTGGAGTAATTATAAAATTGGCCAACATCAATTAATTGTATAAAAGATCAATGATCTCTGCACTGCTGCACAAAGGCATGTAATAATAGAATCGAAAATAGCAACGGTATACAGCTGCAAGTCATTCAAATAGTATAAAGTTAGATATGTATCTTACCCATTATTCAACAAGACCTGCAGCCAGGATAAGTAGGGCCAAAGATGCCTTCCTTATCAATCCATAAATAAATTATTTCCATTTAATTCTGTTATGTCATGTCTGATTTATAAGCTTTTTACACTTTTTAACTCGCCAATCAGAGCTCCCTTTTCACTTTAAGGTTCTTTGCCCCATTACAGCATTCCATCTATCTTCCTACCAGCCTCATTTGTTGACCTCCCTTTACAGATGTGCTATTCCTTCTTGGTTTCTCCTTTGTGATCCGTCTATTTCCCCAAGACACAAAAATAGAGAGAAAGAACAGACTTCAGCCTGTAACTGCTGCACTGCATCTGTGTAATGAGATGAATTAACTGCAGTCGAGCTTCACGTCAAGCATTTCCAAACTTTACCAGATGCGACAAATTTTGTCAACCAGGGACAAACAAAGCAGCTGTTCTAATTTCTTCAGCTGATAAACCTAAAGTACTCATCTGCTTGGCGGTATTTATTAACTGTTTTCAAGCTGTAGACTGAGGGAGGAAAACTGCAGGTCTGTTTGGAATCATATCCAATGCACAAACTGTAGGGGACAAAGAAGAAAATCACCAAGCAAATCAAGATTACACAAGTGGTTAGAAAGTTGGTACATTGACCTTGAGCACTTATAAGACAATTTGGGGAGTATGTGTATGTGTGCCAATCCCTTTTCAGCAGTCAAGAAACCATACTAAAAGAGAGGCCCGGCAAGATATGATTTCTCCAGAGACCTGCATTTTCCTATGGAGAAATGCATCCTTTGAAATTAACGATTTCTCTGAAAACAGCCAGTGATATTAGACTGTGGGTAATCTGAGCAACAGCAGCAACTAACAACTCTGCAAACTCCTTCTTGTGGAATCTCTTTTAACAAAATGGTTACAGAATCTATTGCAGCTGCAATGCTTTATTGTAAAGGATATCCAGGGTGTCTGTTTTCTCACCAAAGTGGCTGGCTGTGAGATATGCTGATGACAAACGCTTCCCCAGTCTGCCCAGAGAGAGTGCGGCCACTTTTATCGACAATGGTTCCTGATACCTATAGACCACAAGGAGAAGAGTAGGGGGAAAGGAAAGAACAACATTAAAAACAATGCAATAATAGACGCTAAACTGAAATTAACTTTAATGCTTCTGTGGAAAACATCTGACTTGCCACACAATTGGAAGTGAGTAGCTTTTTTTTCCCCCTATCCCATCTTTCTTCAAATCCGTTCTTTATGCATTTGGGGACCACAATATCCAGATCCCTTCTGTGCATTGGGGGACTACAATACCCACAAACCCCAGCCACCCCTGGGCTGAAGTTTCAGTTCACCTTAAAGGGAACTGCCTGGAGGGGAGGGCCACTCTATCCAGAAAGCACATCAGGATAATTTTTTTTATCTGTATTCAGTACTCAAAACTCAGTCGAATTTTAATGATTTTGCTCAAATAGGATTTTTTTTTAAAAAAAAAAACCATTTTCTATAGCAGTATGAGAATATGTCCTTCTCCTCATCTATCTTTTATTCTGCCTTATGAAGCTTGACATTTCTTCCGAACATTGCAAGCCTTTTATAATTAGGGTTATATTTCTAATATACATATGTGAATATATATATATATATATATATATATATATATATATATATATATATATATATATATATATATATATATTCACATTACCAAAAAAAAACCATGAAAACTACTTAAGGTCTCTATGGAAACAATAACATATAGCAGAACCAAAAATAGCAGCAATATCAATTCAACAGACTATCCTCTGAATTATTGTACATATCAAGTTCTTCTCCATTAAGCCTACCCGTTGTGCCCTAAAAATACCACAAACTTATAAAAGCAAAATGATTGGGTTTTTCCTTACTATCCTTGTGCAACAAATGCCCTCATGTCAGCAAAATATGGGGATCAACTGCCAAGAGCCTGTGGAGAATATGTGTGTTAAATACATATCCCTCCTTTAATCAATGACAGATGTTCCCTAGTGGAATTATCATCTCCCAGCTTCAGGTCACAAGCTGCAGAGGAAAACCCTCTCCAACAGCATATTGGTCAATCAAGCACAGATGGGATGTAACTATCTCATCAAAACATCCAACTACCCACTCTTGTACCAGGCAGACTGGCTGCTCTAGGCAGGAAGAGGAGGTATTGCCTGCTATCTGTATGGAGCAGTGGGGAACACAAAGCTATCAATAAGATTTAGGAAGCTTTAAGCTGCTATTGAAGTTCCCAGTTGGACCTCAGCACATTTAAAATAGCAAACATAAAGGCAGCAGCTGGGGAGAAGAGGGGCATTCCAAGACTCAGCAGCAGCTACCCTCTGAGTTAAGAGCATAGAACTGCACACTGAGCAATATTATTATTTATTTGTATTTTTAGTATGCAGAGACTCTGGACAGGAATTAAAATATTTTTGAACATGTAAAACAGACAAAATATGCCACATATTGCTGAGCCCACAATTCAGCTTTATCGGCTAATGAAGCCATAACTTAGTGTGAAAATTACTCGGATTCAAGGCTGGCATCTTCCAAGGGAAGATAATTAGGAGGCCAGGCAAGATTCTTATAATTTGTCACACTGGTAATATTATTGAGGGGACATTTTCAGACTGCTGTGTATGGCAGGTCATTCATTTGTTATCATTTAATATGAGTATAAAGCACATATTGGAAAGAGCAAACTAACACACAATATGTGAGGTTTCCAAAACACAGTGTTCTTGATTATATTAACTCCTGTAGAAAAAAGGGAATGTACTCTTTTTCAGAAGAACTGGATAATGTTAAGTTTAATTAGAATATACTCACAAACAAGGGTCTTGGTTCATATTCTTCTTCAAATAACTTTAGGAGAGCAAAGAGAGCTGCCTGTCCAATGAAAATATCACAGTAAATTAATTTCCTTTACTCTAGGAAATTCTCATTTCATAGATATGGAAGAAAAAAGGGGACAAATTACCACTAATGAAAGTGTACAGCTCAACCCTACTCCAAAACATGGATACGGACAGTCAAGAAAAGTATGAAACCACACTGGAGTCTGTTGGACATTTGTAACCACAAGAAACACGCTGACCTATGTCTTCTATTGCAGGATTTATTACAAAATAGACCCTGAGAGTCCATACAGAAACTGAATCAGGTCAGATGCCTTACTAAGACCTCAACTCAATTGAGCACAGCACAGAGAACACATTGGTATACATAAAAAAATTGTAATATATCTCAAACTTTATTTTAATCCTAAATTAAACCTTCAGTCAGGCTGGAATATGAACTTCACAGAGATCTTCAAGGCTCAGAGAGAGACGTCAAGGATGTTACAAACATGTTACATGTTACAAACTTTATCTCTTATGCAAACTAGGCTAAAAATTCAGGTTTGGCTCTATTTGCTTCACTATACTGTCTTGACTTTGTACAAGAATTCCAGAAAACAGATAAAGATAATTGTGTCCCTTTTTCTCGTTTCATTTCTAAGACTTCTCGCTAATTAAGGGAAAAGTACATTTTTAAAAATCTCATGACACAGATTTCCAAATCTGAATTGCCAACACCATAAACCTTGATGGCGGGTGGCACGCAGAGCTTTCTCTGCTAGCACACGTGCTGTCGCCTCAGGTCAGATCTCCGTGGCGTTTCTTTCATGAGCTTCTGTTTCCCTGCAAACGATGAAACAGAAGCTCACAAAAGAAAAAGATCTTACCTCTTGCCATGCTGCCGGTGTTGAGATGCCCCGCCTCCCACTGGTCTTCGGGTCTCTGCTGCACATGTGCATGTGCACACCTTTCAGTTTGGGCACTCAGTGTCTAAAAGGTTCACCATCACTGCCATAAACCATAGGACAGCAGTACTCAAACCTTCAGCAGTACTCAAACCTTCCCTTAAAGGGAAGCCAACCTCTCATTTTACAATAAATAAAAGGATATCTGCCAGCACAGCCTGATTAGTATATGCAATGACTTCCTTTTCACATATTATTGGGAATGGGCATTATCATTATGAGCTTCCAAGATTCTACTTAAAACCTCACCTTGGCATTGGCTGTATCAAATATGGTTTCCACCAGCATGATATCTGCTCCACCATCTAAAAGACCTTTGGCTTGTTCGGTGTAGGCATCTACCAATTCATCAAAAGCTAAAACACAAATAAGCAACAAATAGTTACAACAAAGAAAAACGTACCGTATTTTTCGGAGTATAAAACACATTGGAGTATAAGACGCACCTTAGTTTTTGGGGAGGAAAATAAGAAAAAAGCTGATTGGTGGGTGGATCAGCCTCCCGGAATACCCCCAATCAGCTGTTCCCAGAGATGAATTTTAGCAACAGGTTCATTGGATGTGAGCTCTGTGCCTTGCTTTTTTTTCTGCCTCTGGAACTTCTGAAACAGAGCTTCAGAAAAAAAAGGCTTTTTTTCTGAAGCTTCTTTCAGAGGCTTTTATTCTGAAGGACTATCTGTACTCTGTTCAATGTCCTTTCTTTGGTATTGGTATGTAGATTAACCTCTTCTGATCTGTTGCTTATTGTGTCATTCTCCAGATTTGTTAACATAGTTTGGTTAGAACCCTTACTGATTCTTCTTTTGTTGCTTGCCATATTATTTTAGGTAAAAGCCTTCCAGGGGCTTTTTTTCTGAAGCTTCGTTTCTGAGGCTTTTTTTTCTGAAGCTTCTTTCAGAGGCTTCTTTCAGCCTCTGAAATCTCCGTTTGTGAGGCTGGGCGGGGCTACATTCGGAGTATAAGACACACCGAGATTTTCACCCTCTTTTTTGGGGCGGGGAAAGGTGTGTCTTATACTCTGCAAAATACGGTACTTTCCAGTTTCAGCTTCAAATTAAACCTGCATTGTAATTTCTTATTTTTTGAGGTAATACATGAGATTGCTAGCATCAGATGAGCTATCAGACATTACTAAGTGTTTGCTTGATTACTTAAAAAATACCTGAGGCTCTTTTAATGTGTCATTAATTATGAACTTATTAACTGTAGCCAAACATGAAATAAAATTCAAAGTAAGAGAATCTTTAGAACTGTTGAGTGTTTTGAGTCAATATGGCAGAACTGCAATTAGAACTAAACTGACAGAAGCAGGTAAAGCCAAATTAATAATCATTTTCAGTTTTAAGATTATCAATGGAAATACTTACTAACATTCCGATAATCAGGGTTTTCCACTGATGGGGAAACAGAAAGGGTCTTGTTTGTGGGGCCCATCGCCCCAGCAACATATCTTTTACTTCCTTAACAAAGAAAAGCACAAGGATAATGTTTAAATGACAAGCTTTGGATTGTAAGACAAAGAAATGCAAAATAATAGACTTTATTTGATCTTATGGTCTTCATTTTTATGTAATAATGAAAAACCATGACTGCCTTCCAATGATTAGATGATCCCTTCTGCCAAAAAATGTCTTGCTAGAGAGATCGCTTTTGAGTACAAAGGTCTGCTTCTACTGATCTTCATACACTAATTGGTAAGAATGACCATTGTTTTAGATTATAAATGAACAAAATGCTGAAGTGAACACCAAAGATAGGTATAGGCAAACTGTGACCCCAGAATTAAAATGGCCACTGAATTTTCTTTCAGCTCTAAAAATGGTACTGCCAAATTTTTGCAATAGGAAGCCTATGAAAAGAATAAAGTAAAGGTAAAGGTTCCCCTCACACATATGTGCTAGTCATTCCCGACTCTAGGAGGCGGTGCTCATCTCCGTTTCAAAGTCAAAGAGCCAGCACTGTCCGAAGACATCTCCATGGTCATGTGGCCAGCATGACTAAATGCCAAAGGCACACAGAACATTGTTACCTTCCCACCAAAGTTGGTCCCTATTTTTTCTACTTGCATTTTTTACGTGCTTTCGAACTGCTAGGTTGGCAGAAGCTGGGACGAGTAACGGGAGCTCACCCTGTTACGCACTAGGAATTCAAACCGCTGAACTGCCGACCTTTCGATCGACAAGCTCAACATCTTAGCCCCTGAGCCACCACGCCCCTTATGAAAAGAATAGCATAATCCTGAAACAAATTTAGCACCATTTTAAGAAAAAAAAAGCCCAAATGTCACTATTTTTAGAAGAAAAGTCCAAAGGAAGGAAAAACATAAAAGAAAATGTTGAGGTCACACTTAAACATGGAGATCTTACTTACTTTGTGTTAAGACTTGACTTATTCTGATATTGTTCCCATTCCAAATTACTAAGGGTGATTTTGGCCAAAGTCAATATTTCTGGTATGGCTTTCTCCCATAGCAGCAATGTTTCTCTATGCTCTACACCATGGATCCCCAACATCAAGGCCATGGCCCACAGCCTGTTTGGAATTGGACCATGCAAGCAACGGATGAGTACATGTGCAATTTCATTTACGTGAGCAATGGGCACTTGGGCTCAGGCGCGAAGCTCCATTTACACAAGCGGGTGCTCGCCCTCACACAAAACCATCCCCTCTCCCCCCACACTGGGCTGCCAAAAGGGAAAGGTTGGGGACTGCTGCTCTACACTCATAGCAAGTATGTGTGGATCTAAATGGGGAAGAATAGACTTCAGGTTAATCTAGCAAGAGAGAGTGGCTTTAGATTTTATAGCCTCTTGGATCTCATGATTTTCCATCTTTAGCACTAGGTAGGGTTGCATAGAATCAATAAACAATTGGGAAGTTCTCCTAGACTCACGGCTCCTGTTTGAAGAGCAGATAGCACCATGACTTTTGCACAGCTTTGTGCTGTTCAGAATTACAGACCTTCCTTGATGCTTTGGTCATCTTCTGAGTAGATACTGCAATACTCTCTACATAAAGCTGGCCTTAAAGAGCTTCTATTGGTCCAGAATATAGCAGCCTTCTTATGATTGTATTACATCTTTGCTCCACAAACTGCATTTATTATTTCACACAATACTAAAAGCCATCAGAACTTGGACATTATAAAATTCAGCTTGGCATAAAAATAATAAGGGCAGATTCAAAATATCAAGAACTACTTAAAATGGTTATTGGTAAAAACCCAAAAATCAAAAAGTGCTGCTAAAATTAAGGCAATTATATCTCAAAATTCCAGGTGGACAGCAAATTAGGTAACACTGCTCTAATGACTCTTATGCACTTTTCACAATTCGTTGGAGGAAAATTGTAACATGGTGATTTAAACCACAGCCAAAACCACATTTGCAAGCCTAGATAACTCATGATAGAAATGCATATCAGTGTGTCAAGTTACTCACCCGTCTCTGCAGTAACGTCATCAGCTGCTTTTCGCGCTAACTGGGCTGATGTTTTATTTAACCGATAAGCCTAATAATAGATTGGGAGGTAAATGGTAGATACAAAAAAAAAGAAGCAATAATCTTCATTTGCATTGCATTGAACCCTCCATTATACTTCTGTAGTCAAAAGATCTTATATAGAGGCTCCTAATGCTATCACCAATCTTTAACAGTCTTCAGATTGTCTAGAACCATGATGGTGAACCTATAGCACACGTGCCACAGCTGTCATGCAGAGCTTCTCTGCTGGCATGCGAGCCGTTACCCAGCTCAGCTCCACCACGTATGCGCACCTCGCGCTGGCCAGCTGATTTTTGGGATGCACAGGGGATGGGGCACATGCATGCGGGGGGGAGCACAGGGGTGTAGCGCACCCTCCCCCCACGGCCTGTTTTTGGGCCCAGGAGGCTGCAAGGGGGCCTGCTAGGAAAAAAACGGGGGTGTGGGGGGAATGGTGCGCATTGCATTATGGGTGCTGGCACACACATGTGCTGTTGCACAAGCGCTTTTGGCACACGATGGAACAAAAGTTAGCCATCACTGGTCTAGAAGGACCAACTGGCAAAAACTAATCTTAGGACCCAAAATGCACCAAAGTCACAATGAAATGGAACAGAGATTATGCCAGTAAACAGATTTTTTTTTACACATTTAGGAATTTCTACTTCTGAAATGAATCAAGGTGGGTGAGGACAGGACATGGGCAAAGAAGGATTTACATACGGTGTTAAACCAAAATGAGATTTGCATATTTCTGACATAGTGGGATAAGTGAGCCAGATCAAAGAGCAAGGCAAATACTTGAAAATAAAAGGAAAAAAAGCTGCTTCTTGGCCGCATTAGAAGAAGCAGAGAATTTGCAAACCCATGGATTATTCATTTAACACTATAATTCAGGGCTCCCCAACCCCCAGTTGTGGACCGGCACCAGGCCGTGGCATGCCAGAAACCGGGCCGTGCAAATAAGCGAAACCCCATCTGTGGGACACAGGCAACAGGTGAAATTACGTCCCCTCCAGTCCATGGCAAAACCTCTCTCCACGGAACCACTGCTATAATTCACAATCACCTCCAAAACAGCACTGTTACAAATGAATTTATCTCAAGGATCTGGAAAATGATGTCAGCTAAAAACACAAGACAGGATTAAAAACAGCCTTCTGGAGATGATTCATTAAAAAAACACTCATGTCTTGGCTGCTATTCAGATCAGACAACAGGATATGAAAGGTGGCAGAGTCTTGCAAAGATGCAAACATCTATCATTGCTGATATGGCATCTGTTTGCTTTTTTTTCAAGGCGAAGAAAAATGATTTAACGAAAAAAGATCTTCACCATTCAAACCGAATGTCTTAAAAGTCCTCCCCCAGATAGCAGCATTTTAAAGATTGATTTAGATTAACTTACTACAAAGCAACATTGCACAAGCATCAACAGTAGTGGGAAAGAACAAATATCCACAGTAACGAAGTTGGAAATACAGGTAGTCCTTGACTTACAACAGTTCATTCAATGATTGTTCAACGTTACAACAGCACTGAAAAAAATGACTTATGACCGTTTTTCAGAGTTACGACCTTTGCAGCATCCCCATGATCATGTGATCAAAATTCAGATGCTTGGCAACTGGTTCATATTTATGACCGTTGCTGTGTCCCAAGGTCATCTTTTGTTACCTTCTGACAAGCAAAGTCAATGGGGAATCCCGATTCACTTAACAGTCAGGTTACTAACTTACCAAATGCAGTGTTTCACTTAACAACTGAGGCAAGCAAGTTCATAAAATGGGGAAAATTCACTTCACAAATGTCTCACTTAATAACAGAAATTTTGGGCTCAATTGTGGTCAAAAGTCAAGGGCTACCTGTAACCAAGCAAAGCACTGCTATTTTTGCAATTAAGCTCTTTTGGCAAATGATCAAGTGAGACACAAGTGACAAATGAATGGTGAATTACTGCCACAGAGTTAATCTTATGGGTTATTTCCTGTTTATCCAATCCTAATTTCCAAGACTAAATCATATTTTATCAAAAATAAACAATCAAAACTACGCTATGGACTTCTTACACAAAATTTATATTTTTCCCATGAATATTTATGTTGCTTTATAACATCCCTCCCTTACCAATCTAGTACAATCTAGACATACTGGTCTCAGTTGCCATGATTCCCAGCCAGCCAGCCTGGTCAAAGCTGGTCAAAGGAAAACCCAAATTTGACAAGCAAGAAAACCAAAACTCTCACCAGATGTTCAAGGCTGTAGTCAGCTTGTGCTATTTTAGTGCTGCTGAAAGTATTTGTTTCAATGATATCAGCACCAGAAAGCAAGTATTCCTGTAAGCAGAACAGAACAATTAAACAGCAGTAGCAATAGCACTTAGATTTACAGTATATACCACACATAGTGCTTTACAGCACTCTCTGAGTAGTTTACAAAGTCAGCCTATTGTCCCCAACAATCTGGGTCCTTGTTTTATCAAACTCGGAAGGATGGAAGGCTGAGTCAACCTTGAGCCAGTCAGGATTGAACTCGAGACTGTGGGAAGAGTTAGCCTGCAATACTGCATTCTGACCACTGCGTCACCAGGACTCATACTCCATTAGCTCATATTTCCAACTGAAGCTTGGAAATCCAGATAACTGAGAATGGGAAATGTGGCACAACCAGATATGGGCAGGGTTTACTGAAAAATAAGGACATATAATCTAACCTTCCCTATTATGGATTTTAATTCAACAGGGTCTATACCAGGGATGAAATGCTCCCGGTTCGGACCGGATCGCCCCATTGGGTAGCAATGGCGGTGGGTGGTTCGGAGAACCGGTAGCAAAAATCCCTGCACCCCCCCCCCATGCCCAGCACAGATGCCCTACACACAGTTACTCATGCACTAGTCATCTCCCGTATTGACTACTGCAATGCTCTCTACTTGGGGCTGCCCTGGAAGACCACTCGGAGGCTTCAGTTGGTACAGAATGCGGCCGCGCAGGTTGTGATGGGAGGGTCCCGATACTCCCATGTTACACCTCTCCTGCGCGACTTGCATTGGTTACCGGTTGCCCTCTGGGTGAGATTCAAGGTGCTGGTGATGACCTAGAAAGCCCGACATGGCTTAGGCCCAGGATATTTGTCGGACCATCTGCAACCAGCAACAGCTTCCCATCACCTGGTGCATTCTCACAGGGAGGGCCTACTCAGGGTGCCGTCGGCTAGACAGTGTCGGCTGGTGGCCCCCAGAGTTAGAGCTTTCTCTGTGGGCGCACCCACCCTTTGGAATCAACTCTCCCTGGGGCTCCGGTTGGCCCCTGACCAACCGGACTTTCCACCGCAAACTAAAAACATGGCTGTTTAAATCACCCAGCCTGGACTGATGGGGTTTGATTATTTTAATGAGCTTTAACATACGTTTAATTTGTATTTAATGTGTTTTTATCTGGTTTGATTTTAATTGTTGTGAGCTGCCCTGAGTCCTATGGAGATAGGGCGGCATACAAATCAAATTAAATTAAAAAATTAAATTAAAATGTTTCCCCGGGTCTTATATTAATTTTTGCTCCAAAAGATGCATTAGGGCTTATTTTTCACTTAGGGCTTATTTTCAGGGAAATACAGTAGTAAATGCATCCATCTCGCTGACGATCTTAACTGGGGCTTATTTTTGGGGTAGAGCTTATATTATGAGTGTCCGGAAAAATTATGCTAGGGCTTATTTTTCAGTTGTGTCTTATTTTTGAGGAAACACGGTAGATGCTGCTTGAAATCTGTAGACACAGCTATACACTCAAATTTAGTAAGCTGAAGAGCAATGCAAAACAAAGTTCATCTGTAATTAAATTATTCAACCGTCAGAAAACAGAACTTGTAGTCAATGGCTACTGAATAGATGGTTGCTCTGATGAAGCCCAAAGATGAGCAATGAGCAAAACACTTTCTACTAGTTTCTTGAATAGTTTACATATAGTTAACAGTTTGTCTACCATTACTGGTAAAGTATCTAGGTGTAAAATGGGACATTTTCCCTGATCACTTTTAGTTCTGTTATTAATCTTTGAGATTAGAGGAAAAGCTTTAGAAATCCTCTCAACTGCAAACTCAGCTTATGTTTTTTTCATTATTTGAACAGCAGGAGAAGAAACTCTACAATATATTATACAATTAAATTATAACTGAAAGTGGCAAAAGAAGCAATTCCTGTTCCATATTCATGTTGTTATTCTGTACAAAGAAATGTAGTTATATTTCAGATTTGAATGCTCCAATATGATTGTCTCAGTTTAAACTCTTGGATTTTTTTCCCCTCAGCAGTAAAGAAAATAAATGAGGACAAAGGTAATTACAAAATGTTGCATGTTAATCAAAACACTACCAGGAAGAATTCCCAATTTAGATTTTCGGTGAAATTGACTGACGGCTAAATATATTTCTCTGTGTACCCAGTATTTTTTAAAATTAAGAAAATAACAATATTTTTAAATGTTATTTCTTTTGAAATAAGTATGTTATGTGGTTTTGTGTATCTGCATATTTATTCATTTATAAAATTTCTAAGATCACCCTTAGCTAATGACAGATGAGCAGCTTACAACGTTAAAATCTAAAGAAAAAAATAAAAACACAACTCTCAATTTCCTACATGTATGAGTAGGGGTATAGAAGTAAGGGTTTGACTATAGGAATTAATGAATGAAAGTCAGTGTGGTATAATGGTTAAGATTTATTTATGGGGTCTAAATCTGATCAATTCCAACACCCAACCACCTCAAAATTCCCCTCCAGCTTGTCTTTCTCCATTCTAGATCATCACAGCCAATCTCCTGTCACCAAATCCCCAATTTCTTCTTTTCAAGTGGTCCTCTGTGAACCATGACATTACTTCCACCTAATGAGTTATTTTAGTATGTGCACAAAGTAGCAGGGAAACCCTTGAATCTAATCAAAGGAGTAAATATTCTTTAGAACTATTTACTTAGTTCAATAGTGAAGTAAAAATCAGTGTATCTAAAGACCTAACTCTGCAGTAAGTTAAAAACAAGCAGACTTCATTTCTAACAGATGTCCAAGTTTCAAATTGCATACTAGTTTGAGGGTCTGAAATGGATGCGTAAAGCCATTGCCGAGACAGAATATAGGATTTTTTTCTGGTGAACAGTGCAGAAAGTATTTTTTCTAATATTTCTTATACTTTTTCTTTTTAACCTGAACCTTGGAGGATCTTCATCTATTCACCAAATAGATGAAGAGCTAAAACCTATATATTCTCAATACTTTTCAGCCATTTATTGACTTCTGAGGGATCGCATACAAATAATAGGACTGTGTCACAAAATAGGGATTCATTCATCGATGTATTTTTAAAAGTAAGAGTAAAAAAATATGAGCATAATCCAGTCCACTCAAATTAGTGAAAATATTCCATCCGCTACGATTTACTCTTTGTTGCCTTTTTCAATGAACAACACTCAGCAATCTTCTTGTGCCCTTCACCTAAAGACCCATTTCTGAGGAAAGTGCCCATAATTCTGCTCTATCCATACCAGTGTTTCTCAACCTCAGCAGTTTTAAGTGGTGTGGATTTCAACTCCCAGAATTCCCCAGCCAGAATTCTGGGAGTTAAGTTCACACAATTTAAAGTTGCCAAGGTTGAGAAACACTTGTCTAGACCATATGAATGTAGCTCTCCAGAGTTGTTATACAATGCCAGAAGAATCAATAAACTCTTTCTAGTACAAGACTCATAGAACAAACTGTACTCACCTTATGAATTTTGTAGATGATATCAGGCTGAGTTATGCTCAACAGGTCATTATTTCCCTTGAGTGGTTTCAGGTGATCCTTAAATTCTTGACCTCGAAATTCCTCTTCTCCTAAAGAATATTGCTGGATCATGGTCCCCATGCCTCCATCCAAAACCATAATGCGCTCCCTCAAAATGGATTCTATTTCCTCTTTCAGGGTTTTTTTGGAAACTGCATTATGACAATGTTTCAAAAAAATCTGTATTTAAAACATTCAGCATCTCTTCTCGCAATGAATCACAGGCTCTAAAGCAGGGGTCTCCAATCTTGGCAACTTTAAGACTTGTGGACTTCAAGTCCCAGAATGGCTGAGGAATTGTGGAGTTGAAGTCCACAAGTCTTAAAGTTGCCAAGACTGGAGACCCCTGCTCTAAAGCATTGAGGATTGTGGACATGCCATCTTGAATTGCTTCAGAAAGACAGATATACATGTTATATAAATAAATAAAATGATCCATATTGTTGCTAGAACAAGGACACAAAAGTAGCTTATGGCCTAGCTACACTCTGAAAGGGTGCTAAGATAAAGTTTGAGAGACAGATCTCTAGAAACATAGTATTTCCAGCACAACTAAGGAATTCCAGATTGGAGAAGCTGTCATTTAATGTTATTTCAAGATGAAAAACAATAGCACTTAGCAATAGCACTTAGTTATATACCACTTCATAGTGCTTTACAGCCCTCTCTAAGTGGTTTACAGAGTCAGCATATTGCCCCCAACAATCTGGGTTCTCATTTTATTAACCTTGGAAGGTCGGAAGGCTGAGTCAATCTTGAGCTAGTCAGGATCGAACTGCCCAACTACTGGCAGTTGGCAGTCAACAGAATTAGCCTGCAATACTGCATTCTAACCACCGCACCACTATGGCTACAATAGAACTTTACTAAATAAATGAGCCCTGTTCAGGTATTATAGATTGTCTACCCTACAAGCTTAAAGTACTTTAAAATCATGCACATCTGATGGGTCCTATGAAATTGTATTTGAAGAAATGCAGGTTTTCATATGGGCTCTTATTATACTTGGCCAATATCCTTAGTTTCTCTTATATGCTTGTTGTGTGACTGTGTGTAGATCACAGACTTCTTACTATTTCCTGCTTCGCATTTTTTCTTTCATTCCTCCCTTGCCAGGAGCAATCTGAAAAATCCACAGACAGTATGTTTTTTCTTTGCTTTGCTACAGCTCCTTGATGCATGCATGGTACAGTACATTTAGCCTAACAGGAGACAGAAAATCTTCTGATCTGGAAAAGTATGGGCAGCTCGGGAGGTTGTGGCTCTCTGTGGTCAACTAAGCTGTAAGGGAAATACAACAGAAAATAGCAACCCAAATCTGTGATTGCCGGTTTTGTATTAAAGTTGAGTTGAATTCAACTTGCTCCCAAATAATAATGCTTTTCTTTCTCTCTCTCCCTTCCTCCCTAATTTATAGAAAACTCTTGACAGCTCACAATAATAAACAAAACATAGTAATATCAAAACCCAAACATCTCTTACAAATGCATTAAAGCTCTTCATGACCTAAGGTCAGCTCACCTGAGGGACTATTTATCTCCAATTACTGTATATCTCTTGACCCAATGAGATTAGGCAGAGGGGCATGCTTTGAGTCCCATTAATTGACAATATCATCTAGGGCAGGGGTGTCAAACTCAAGGCCCTGGGGCTGGATCCAGCTCAGAGGGTGCTTAGATCTAGCCAATGGGCCGCCCTGAAAACAGTGAAGGACCAGCCCATGGTGCCTCTGCCAGTGAAAATGGAGCTTGCAAGGGCCATGGGCAGCCCTCCCGAGCTCTGTTTTTGCTAGCAGAGGGTTGCAGGTGGCTGTCCAGCTGAAAACTGATCTCATGAGGGCTGTGGGCCCCCAAGGGCCAACAGTACACTTATGCGGCCCTCAATGAAATCGAGTTTGACACCCCTGATCTAGGGGGACCAAGAAATGAGAGGGGGGGCTCTCACTCTGATGATGTTCAGTAAACTATTTTGGCTATTCTCCCAGTCCTTGGGATAGATTGATAATTGAGACACAGTTGGATAAGGGTTTTTTGTTGTTGTTGATAATATGATTTTCTTTAGGGTACTTAGGAATTTTTTGTTTTTATTATACTATATTGTTCTAAAAACAATTTTCTTGTTGATTGAATACATATATTCTGGACACTTTTCTCTATTTTCTTTCTTTCTTTCTTTCTTTCTTTCTTTCTTTCTTTCTTTCTTTATTTATTTATTTATTTATTTATTTATTTATTTATTTATTTATTTATTGGTTCGATTTATATGCCGCCCTTTTCAGGGCGGCTCATTCTGGTGATTACTTGCGAACCGATTGTGAACCGATATCATCTGGAAAAAAAGGAATCAAGGATCTATGTTTCTGTCTGACTTGCATGCCTTGACAAACAAAATGAAGCATAACTATCTCAAAAAAGAGATTACAAATTTTTCCTGAAGTATCATGTCAGGTCTTATCACATAACTAACAGAAGGGAATACCCCAGCCCTACAAGAGATATCTTTGGGATATTTGTTAAACCAAAATATTTACTGAACGTTAGGATAGAATAAAGTTCAGGAAGCCAGGGGAAAAAAATCTCAAAACCACCACTTCATTTTTAAAGTAGAAGAGGTGCTGGCATTATAAAAAAGAGACTTTTCTTCCTTCCAACCTATTCAATTTTTACAAATTCGTTTACACTTATCTTTATTATTTTTGGAGGTTTATTTTTGTGCCATTTATAACTAATTCCTTCCCCCCCCCCCCCGGTTAATAATTGGCTAGAGATAAACTGACTTGAGTGATAAGATAGGGAATGTAACAAAACAGCCTGGAGAAGGACAAGATTACGATAAAGAACAAATGCTTCCATCCTACTTTATGTTAGAATATTTTTCCCCATGAATATATAAATAAGCTTTTTTTCAGAGAAGTATGTCTTGGACGAATTGTAATGGCATTAATGTCCTACTCAAGGTATGGCAGGAAGGCTTGTGGAAGAGCATTTGGGAACATCAGTATTTCTTACTTAGCGACCAGGTCAGAAGACTGATGCCAATTCACTGTACAGGGAGTCCTCACTTTATAACCAGCAATTTCCATCACTAATTGACACAGTCATAAAACAAAACAATCACGCGACCATACAACTTACAACAGCAGCTCTGGCAACCCCTATTGCGATTATTAAGCGAATCACACACAATTGTTAAGCATGATGTTACATGATCAAAACTTGCAACTTCCTGTTGGCTTCCCCAAAGGTTTGTCAGAAGCTGGCTGTGAAGGTCACAAATGGCGATCATATGACTGCAGAATGCTGCAACTTTCCCAATTGGTGTCAGTTGCCAAGCGGCCGAATCACAACTGAGGGACCGTGGGGACTCTGTGACAACTTCAAGGATAAGTCATGCCTCCTCATTCAGCATGGTCATAACCGTTAGTTGCTAAATGGGTGATCAGTAAGGCAGGACTAGCTGTATACATCAACAGCTTAATGTATGTATAATTCATCACATGTATAGGGAATGCTCAATATGCATTCTCCTAATATAGCTATAGGGCACTGCACACCAAAACAACTAGACACAAGGACAGTTTTTTCCCAAATGCCATCACTCTGCTTAATTCCCACAACACTGTCAAACAATTTACTAAGACTGTATTACTATTATTCTTCTCTTCCTTACTAGTAACTATCTCTTCCCGCTTATTACTATAACCATGTTGCTTTATCTCTCAATTATATTGTTTTTATTTTGTTTCCTAGTATGATTTGATAGCTTATTAGTAACCTTGGCTATCACTAAGTGTTGTATCTTTTTATTCTTGATTAATGTATTTTATTCCTTGTGTGTCCAATCACACTTGGCCAATAAAGAATTCTATTCTATTCTATTAAAAACATTTTAAAGTCGGAATGAAACCAGGACAAGGAGGATATGCTCTGTCCCATTATTTGTCAGAATTGGAGGACCACTTTGGCCAGGTTATCTGACAATGAACAATCATAATGGAACAGTATCTACTTTTGAAAAAGCATTCCTAATTTTCACTGGGAAAGTTTTTACAGGCTCGCCCATCAACAGCTGGAGGATAAAATAAATGAACCTGAATTAATCTTAGAAGTATCTCGGAGTTTGAACTTCCCCCTCACTGTCTAGAACAGCCATCTTTGCCTGGGACTTTGCATTTTCTCTTTTAAAAACTGTCCTATAAAAATCACCAGTGGTGCGATGGTGAAGCAGTACCATCACTGGAAAGGGCAAACCAAATTAACTGCCCTTATTTAGTGGGGGGAGTATGTATGGTTGGGGATTTTTGCAGAATAGATGCATAAAGCTCGTGAGATATACAGATGTCACGGGCACACCCAGGATGGGTTTCTAAATTTTTTACTACTGGTTCTGTGGGCATGGCTTGGTCGGCATGGCATGGTGGGCATGGCAAGGGAAGGATACTATAAAATCTCCTTTCCCTCCCCAATCCAGGGGAAGGTTACTGCAAAATCCCCATTTCCTCCCGAATGCCTTGGGAGGCAGAGAATAGATGGGGGGCGGGCCAGTCATAATTTTTACTACCGGTTCTCCAAAATACTCAAGATTTCCGCTACCGGTTCTCTAAAACTGGTCAGAACCTGCTGAAACCCATGTCTGAAGCACACCCAGGATTGCAGTCACAGCTCACTGCAGTCAGAAAGATGTATTTAAGGGATTCCTACTGTCCAATCAGTGCATGAAACTACATGAAACAACTACAATAAGGATGGTTTTTTTCTTTTTATATTATTTTTGGGTTCAGAGGGAGAAATCACACATTAAGTGGTAGAATTTTGTGACTGTATCACAAGCATTATTCTGGGCTGCAGGCTCCTGACTTCATACAGCACTGCCTTAAGTGCGACTTTTGATTTCATACAAACAAAAGTTTAGTGGCAAACATAAAGAGCACACCAAAATGTATACCTATCTTTTGCTTCTATGTGATAAACAGCATAACTTTATTATCATTAATCTGATGGCATGCCCTGAAATTTCTTCTGTGCCTGAAAATAGCCTTAAATTAACTGAGAAAGTCCCTTAAAACTCTCCTTTGCATCGGAGCAAAACATCGATCTGCTCGAATCACATGTTTATAGGGGGAAAAAAGGAAATCAAGTAGAAAAATTACACGTGGTTTACAAAACGAGGTGGACGAGCCTTATCCAAAACACAGTACAGAGGAACCCTGGGAGCTGGTTCACCGCGTGTTTCACTATTAGGTTCTTGCTAGGTCTCCTTTGATTATCAACAAGCTCGGCTTTGCCAGTGTATTATTTAATACTCTGCTTTCGTCGCATCATTTTCTGAGGTCTAATTTAGCCGGTACTTAAAGCGAGAAAGATGCAGATGTTAACCAAAAGTGCCTCGAAAAGCGAATCAGTACTTTTGATTCTTAATTTAATTCGTCCGGGTTTCAAAACGTTTTAGCTCACTTTCAGGGGAGTTCAATGACACCCACCTTATCTGCTTCCCTTTTGGCTATTTAGAGGGGGGGAACTAAAAACCCCAAATCGTCAACTGTATCTGAACGACTAAAGTTAATTGAGTCTACTTTCTGAGTACAGCACACGTAGTAAACCTCCTGCCGAGTAGGAGAGCGGAGCCCACTCACTCCGCGATTCCCAGACCAACATACAGCAAAAGTTAGAAACTTTGCGCCCTGCCAAGACATCGGAGCTCACAAACGCCTCTTAGAAACACGCACCGTGCGACTCCTGGCTACCCCGCTGCTCAGCCAACTGGGGAATCGTGGGCGACATCGTTTTGAAACAGCCTTGCCAAACCTGAGCGACTGAATTTCGACTCCCGGGTTAGAATGGCCGGAGACTATGGCAAGGAAAGCGCCTGCGTGCGCGTCACCAGCTGCGCAGACGCATACGATTTTTCTTTAATGTAAACGCAACTGTCAGCGTAGACGAGGGACGTTGATTTGAATGTTGCAACGAGGAAGGCGTGGAAGTGTCGTGTTGGAACTGCGTACCTTGCAGCGTCTATGTCACCATTTAATTTTACTAATTATTAAACGTGTTCTGTGTTTAGATTGCCGCTGTATTATAACTCCTGTTGTTTATATAGGAACATATTTAACCAAACTTGTCGGGCAATAATGGATTTCCCCCGCGGGCTCCTCTACATTTGTGTCAGTTTGCAAAGCAAAAACACCATTTGGGAAGACGATTAGGATGAGAACTCAAACTCTGGAAAACTCCTTTTTTGCTTTTAATATTTTAGAGTAAAGAAGGAAATTTAAATCCCTCCTGCGGCCTCCGACCGAATAGAAAGAGGGCAGGGCTGCTTACTGCAATTGCTTAATCTTGTTAATCGCTTAATCTTGCAACCACCCTAATAATAGAAGTCTCCGGAGGTCAATCTACAGCAGGGGTGTCTAACTTTAGCAGGTTTTAAACTTGTGATCTTCAACTACCAGGATTCCACAGCCAGGCTGGCCGAGGAATTCTGTGAATTAAAGTCCACAAGTCAAAAGTTGCCAAGATTAAGCACCCCTGATCTACAGGCTTCCTGGAATGGTTTTCTCTACAGCCAGATCTACATTTTCTTTGCAAGGTTTTCTCTGCACACCCAAATTTGGTCTCATTCAGTTCAGTTTTGGAGAAGTTCTTCTGTTTGGTCATCCCAAATATTATATTTCAATATTTCCATCTTTCCTCTCCTTTGGTAAAAACTAAAAAGGCTTATAAAAGCACTTTTCTTTTAAATTAAAAACTGAGTGTATGGAGTGTCTTAGAAAGCTTAAGATGCCAAAATTCTGGAAGTTGAAGTCCATAATATCTGAAAGTTGAGAAATGCCGGATTACAGAAAAGGGTCCCAAGCTGGCTCTGGCTGTTTTTTTGTTTGTTTTGTTTGTTTGTTTTTATGTAACTTGGCTAAATTCTAACCATGCCTTGAGAGAGGAGTCTCAGCCATTGTGTCACTACTGTAGTTGTTATACAAAGAGGAATCAACTAGGTGAATGCTGATTTTAAAAAGGGATTATCTATCCCACGCATTGCAGTAAGTCAAGATTTTGTTAATTGTGTTTTGTTTAATACATGACAATTCCCTGAGTTTGCATTAGGCCACAATACAAGAAATCACATAATTAGTATAATGTCTGAATGCAGTCACTATAGACTTTTCCCATTACCCTGGGTACAAAGAATGTACACAGCACCTATTATTCATTGACTATTTAAGAAACGTCATTCTCCTTCATTGTAAGCAAAGTGCTGATACGATGCACGGAGAAAGATCTCAGAAAAAGATCTCTGATGGGTCATCCTCAAACATCCAATGCTGTTAAGAATAAATAGCCAAAGGTTTTATCCTTGAGACTTGCACATTTTGGTTATGTCTTTATACTGCAGTCCAACTAACTTTCTGCTGCATTCACATTTCACTGAAACATAATATGGATAATTTGGTTTGTGGTTATTTGGTCGTATGCGTGTTTGAGTATAGGAATGTATCTGTGGATCCAGTTCCCCCAAATGCCACCTCATTATCCTGAGAGGTCAAATATAGCATTATATGTTCCTTAAAACCAGGGGTGAAATGCTCCCAGTTCGGACCGGATCACCCGATCCGGTAGCGATGGCGGTGGGTAGTTCAGACAACCGGTAGCAAAAATCCCTGCCCCCTCCCCCCATGCCCAGCTGATCCACGCGATCATCAGAGGCTGTTTTTTTAACTTTTAAAAGCATTTTTTCTACAACCTCTTCGGCCGAAAAAATGCTTTTAAAAGTTAAAAAAAAGCCTCTGATGATCGTGCGGCTCATCTGGGATCGTCAGAGGCTTTTCAAAGCATTTTTTTCTACAACCTCTTCAGCCGAAGAGGTTGTAGGGAAAAAAATGCCTTTAAAAGCCTCTGGAGATTCTAGCTGACTTGCCTGATCGTCAGAAAAGCATTTTTTTTCCTGCAACCTCTTAAGTTTGTAGAAAAAATGCTTTTAAAAGTTAAAAAAAAAAGTTGGCCATGCCCACTTGGTGTAATATGCCCATGTCATATTACACCCCCCCACCAAGCCACACCCACAGTAACAAATTTTAGATTTCACCTCTGCTTAAAACATTTGTAACTGTACTAAATAGAACAATAGACATACCTAAACTTTGTGCATCACGGAAGGTGGTATCATGTACCGTGTTTCCTCGAAAATAAGACCTTGTCTTATATTTTTTTGAACCCTGAAATAAGCACTTGACCTTATTGCCGTGCGCTCAAAAGCCTGATTGGGCTTTTGAGCGCATGGCAATAAGGGGATGTCTTATTTTGGGGGAAACAGGGTAGCCAATCTTGGAAAAAGCTAAGCAGGATCAGATCTAGTTAGTCATTGGATGGGACTATCCCAAACTGTAAACTGTAAGCATTGGATGGCATTATTCCAATGTAAGATGAACCAAACAATCCCAAACTAAGTTGAACTAGGAAATAAAAATCTTTAGGAGCAATGATAGACTACTTCTATGCTGATGCTATCAGGCACTAAGCTAGTAAATTCAATTCAGCATAAACTTTTATGCAAGTTCTAAAGTTCTTATCAAGAGAGGATAACTACAGGATTTTCTGTTTTATGTAGAAGTCTTATATTGTTGGGTCTCCGGCTGTGAGTCATGACCCCCTCAAGGGGCCCCAAACAATTTAAAGAGGGGTTGCGAAGGGTTTTTTTGCAAAGCCTGAAGCAAGGTTTGCCAATGCTCAATTATTGTACTTTAATATGCAGAGATAGTAACATAAATTCATTTATCATTTTAGGAGATTGCAATATTGCAAACTTAGAAAATCTTTGCCTTGCAATAAAACGAGACTGAATCTGCATGAAGTTAAGCCCATCCCTACATTATATATACACCTGTTAGCTGATGGAAGGTAAGCAACAGCATATTGGCTTGGAAAGTAATCTCTAGATTAGATATCCTAATTTGCATGAAATAGTGGAATATGCTCCATCTGATGATGATTATAAGCACTAAGGTAGATTATTCCCTTCTGTCTTGCCTTTATTTTCTTTCACTCTCTCTTCTTTTTCTGAAGTGCATAGTGCTACTTACTCCGAAGCAAACTCTGTGATTTATTATAAATCCTACTGAAACCTATAACCCAGTATATTCCAATAATATCTTTTTGTTTATTACAATTCTGTTCTTTCAGGTAGTTGCCCCTGGGCCCAACTTTCTGACAAATCAGCTGGATCAATGCCTTTGAGAGGAAGAAGAGCAGCAGCAAAAAGAATAATTTGCACCGGTGGTGGGTTGCCCCCGGTTCGCACCAGTTCACAGGAACCAGTAGTAAAACCGGCGAGAGGCTCCGCCCACCGACCCTGACGTCAGGAAGCTTCTGTGCATGCAGCCCCATTGCGAACCGGTAGTAAAAGTAAGTAGAACCCACCCCTGATCTGTACTCTAATTGGGAAAAAAACATAAATAAAAAAGATAGACGCCTCACTACATATAAAGCAAATAGAGAAAAAAATTTTAAAAATGAAGTGAGAACCCTGTTGTCCAGAAGACATGCCCTAATATGCTGTTTCCCCTAAAATAAGACATCCCCTGATAATAAGCCCAATCGGGCTTTTGATCGCATGCACTAAAATAAGCCCCCCTGAAAATAAGCCCTCCCCAAAAATATTTAAATGCATGCATAGCCGATCCCCACCATTTTTTTTTGGTTAGGTTTAGGGAGACAGAGCTGGAAATCAGGTAAAATGGCAAGAGGAGCCTCGTCTTTCTCCATGCGCCGCAAAATAATAAGACATCCCCAAAAATAAGGCAAGCACTTATTTCAGGGTTCAAAAAAATATAACACAGGGTCTTATTTTCGGGGAAACACAGGTATTTAAAGATGTATCAGTTTAATCTCAGAAACTGAATCAGTATTAAGGCTTGAAAAGCAGACTTTATTTTAAAGGCACGTTTTAATAGTAGCAGATGGTACAGTTTTCTTTGCTTCTTGTATGAACATTTACTTTTTTGCATTTATTTCATGGGATTGTTAGACTTCAGATAAAATAGATTTTCTACAAATTGTTGAAAAGAATATAAAGGTCAGGAAGCTACTGCACAAAGTAATTTAGACTATTTGTAATAAAATGCCAATATTGTTAGCATTAACCAAGAACAATTGCAACAGAACAATGAATATAGCAGAGAGCAGACACAATCTATTAACAACCATCCTAAAATATGGAACTCCCTCATAATATCCAGGCTACTAACACTGTGCCCTTTCAAACTGGGCATTGATTTTAAGCTGAATGCTATTACCACCATTAAGATGATGCCCTTATCATCAACCTCTTTGAATAAACTCCAGAGGATTTGTGATTTTATACCACTAGAAACTCAGACTAGAATTCCTGTGCATGTTTCACATTAGAAACAATGAAACAATCTCATGTGATTATTTGGTATGACCTGGGTTTTTTATTTTCTCTTGTATATGGTTCCATTTGCACAAGCAGACCTAAACCCCAGTACCCATAGATCAGAGATCTTCAAACTTGGCAGCTTTAAGACTTGTGGACTTCGACTCCCAGAATGCTCCAGCCAGCATAGCTCCCAGAATTCTCCCAGAGAATTCTGGGAGTTGAAGTCCACAAGTCTTAAAGCTGCCAGGTTTGAAGACCTCTGCCATAGATGAAAGCATTACCATGGTATGAAAGCAAAAAAGAGGAGGTGCACAGAGGGAGGTTGTGGAAGACTTGCATAAAATGTTCAGAATTCTTGAAAACATTTCATGTTTTGAAAATCAAAGATATGCTAGATTTGTTTTTTGTTTTTTTCAAAGGCATGTTTTCTTTTGTTTTTCCTGAGGCTTTCTAACTTGGCACTTTGGGATTATCCATTTTTAATTTAAAAAGAACAACAACAATCTGATAAGGCAGGGGGCCAGTGCAGTCTGTCACTGTATAAGCTTGATCAAGTACATATAAACAACGTAAAAACTCATCATGCTGCACACTACGTGGGCATTGCGCCTTACTGAATGTTCCTGCTAAACTTGAGAAATTGTAGTGAGGTCAGCTTACTTATTCTTTTTTTTTTCAAGGAGCAAACTGGAATATATCTAGTTTCACTTGCCCACAGAGTCAGTCCCCAGTTACAGATCGCTTTCCCCATACAATGCTGATGAAAATGAGGTATAGTCCAGAGCTCCAGGAACAGCTCCTGGTCCCTTGTACGCTGGCATACGCTTGATGCAGTACTGAGCTTGTTCAGATGGCAGTTCTCGATTCAACTCTTCAGCAAGAATATATGGCTAAAAGGATTGAAAAGGAGGAATATGATGAGCTTTTTCTGAAATTTCAGAATCAAAACAAGCGGTGAACTCTCTTTGTTCCTTGAAAACAAGGATGAGATTGGGCAGACACTTCAGTCATACAGATTAGTTTTCTCCAATCTGGTATCCTCACTGTTTGCAAAATCCAGAATACTTCAAAGGCACCAGCCTGGACAAAACTAGCACTGATCCATAATACCTTATTATGGAAGTCATTCATTAATTCATTAATTCATTCAATTCATATGGCAACGCAACCTCAAACAAAATAATTCTGGGTGGTATACAGAAAGAAACATTACAACAAATACAACCTGAAGAAAAACAATACATTAAAGACCAACTAAAGCAGTAAACAATGAATGGCTATCAGACTAAAATATGCTACAACTAAACCAATTGGAACTTAATTCAACTGAGCTCCAAGCCTGGAGAAAGAATTGGCCTTCATAAAAGGTCTGTAAGGTCGGGGCCAAATGTATATATTTATACTAGATATGTTAAAGTATTTTCATATATAATATTAAGGCAGCTCTTTCCCACAGCCTATATCTACATTGTACAACCTCTGTAGATTAGTCTTTTCTGGATATTTCAAAGCCTTTATGCAGTTGCCCAGTGAATATGCATTATATGACACTTTAAAAAACCTCAAGTTGAAATATTTTGTGCAGATATGCTTTAAAATTATTTCAGCTTTATTAAAACAAACTCCTGCAGGTGCAAAAGTACAGCAAATATGTTTTGGGGTAAAAGACAGAAAACTGGAGACTGTCTTTGAATATCAATAACAAGTAGAAAATCTGTAGCCAACAAAAGTCCCAGTACTTGCATCTTTATATTTAATTTCCCTAAGATGCTCCAACTGTCTTATTACATGCCCTTAGCAAAACAGGATCCCAAAAACTCTTATCTTACCCCAGTCTAAAAGTTTTGATACAAATCTGTATAGTATTTCAAAAAATTAGCATGCAAAGTTTAGGAGCTTTCATTAGTTGGTGAAAACAATCTTGCTTCTAACTATATTTTAAGTTTCTATTTTAAGTTACAGCTCAGCTTACTTTGCATTTGGATACCCCCTTCTCTTGCAAGGGTAGAATTTGTCGAAACAATCACAGCAAATGGAAATCCTTTCACTAACCTTATCTGAGGCTAGGATTCTGAAAGAAGCAATAACTTGTTCAGCAGTGTCAGTATCAGCAGTCTCTCTGGTCATGAAATCAATAAATGATTGAAAGGAAACCGTTCCCTGACCATTGGGATCAACTAAGGACATGATTCGGGCAAATTCGGCTTCACCCTGAAATACAATTAAAAGTTAGTTATGAAAATTATAATGCAAAGAAAAATTTAAAAAATTAATAATGTATTCAGCATCATGCCAAATATCAGATTTTGCATGTTTTTAAGTATGCAGAAACGTATTAACTGTACTGCAAGAACATGAAACGTTCTTAAATCCACTGGAAGCTTATGTTAGGCTGAATGTTCACTATGGATTTCACACAAATTGTACAAGAAAAATATATAAAAAATAGGAAGGAATCCACTAGGATTTACTGCATTTGGTTGCAACCTGGATAGTCAGATGATCAAGAGCTTGAACCAAATTGCTTCCATGCAGCCTCTCTGTAGAAATCCTGCAGTTTGTTTGTTTGTTTGCTTTTTAGAAGCTCCAGCAGATAAAGCATCATAAAAGATGCTTAAAGCACTATTAAATGAAGACAAACAGAAATTGGACCAGATATGAGTAAGAGCCTATATTCATGCCTACATTGTGGCAGCAAATATCGTTATGAAGGGTCCTTGGTGCTCTCTGAGTTTGGTTGTTTTCTTGCAGATGTTTCATTAGCCTAACTACGTAACATCATCAATGCTAGTAAGGAATGGAGTCTGCTGTCAATTTATATTCTAGTGTCTTGCCCTGTCAGTGTTGGTGGGACTGGTCTTGGAAGGTCTTTGGTTGGACTGTTTACCATTAGCTTGTTTGGCAATCTCAACCTTGGGCTGCAGAGGTGAAACTGTCAATGTATTGCCTCCAACTCCTGGAGGCTATATACATCTAGATAGGAAAGAACAATTTCAAGCTCTACCTTGACAAGGCTGAGTGACTGTGTATATTTGGGGTCCCTAGGTCTAAGTCAGTCCTACACTCTGGGATTTCATCTTTGGTCTTGAATGGGATTGCACTTCCCCATTCAAGACTAGTGTGCAATTTGGAGGCCTTCCTAGACTCATAGCTGCTATTCAACAAACAGGCAGAAGCTATGGTCACAAGGGCCTTTGTATAGCTTCACCTTGTGTGTCAGTTGCGTCTTTTTCTCAACAAGAAGGTTCTTTAGATGGTCACTCACACTGGTCATCTCAAGGCTAGGCTAGGCTATTACAAGGGAAGTTGCTCTTGAAAACAATTTAGAATTTACAGCTGTAATATGGACATATGAGTAGTAAGGGGTGTTTCTCATTGCACCCACATGTCATCAATGCTTTATGAGCTTCAATGGTTACCAGTTGACTTCCGGATGCACTTCAAGATTTACTTGGAAGATAGGGCTAGGTTAATTGAAAGAGTTGCTATGCAATACAATTGGGCCTAACAATTGGGTATGATTTGAGTTCCTTTAGTTAAATGTTTTACATTGTAGGACCAAGAAGGAAGACTTTTGGTGTTGTGGCACCTGTCCTTTGGAATAATAGCTCCCCAGAGATATATGCAGCTCCAACCCTTCAAATGTTTTATCAATCCCTTAAAACTTCACTCTGTTCCCAGGCCTAGATTTAAGTTATTTGTAGAAAGTCTAATATTTTTTGATTATTATTTATGTCTGGACAATCTTTTTTTAGATTGTCTATGTCTATACTATGTTTGAAAATTGCAAGTTACCCAGAATATTTTGGGAGTCAAACGCCCTCAATATCTGACAGATGAACAGACAGACAGAATGAAAAATATTCAAAATTGAAATGCAATAGAATCTATATATGAATGCCATGGTAAATGGGCACAATGTTTTAGTATGAAACAGCTGTCTGCATAGGGTTCTAGCAATTAATAAGTCTAATTCTAAACACACCTAAGAATAACATCTTTGTGGAGCTTCCCTCCGAGAAGATAATTTATAAACATTTCTGATGTACTAAGATTTAGAGTGGGCTGAACTTTTTCACCACAGAAGTTTTACAATTACATCTATAACAGTCACTTTGTTAAAGTACTTGTAATGATAAAATCCTCTAAGTGTAACATGGGTTATTATCACAAATTAACTGCATCTTAAAATTCATACCAAATCATAACCCATTGAAATTAAGCAGGCCCTGAAATCTTCATGGTCCATCAGCCCATTTTTCTTCTGTTGGTAGGAACAAACAGCATGGAAGATTCAAGGATCAGAATAAAGCCACCAGAATTTCCATAAAGGTAGAATAGATTCATGATCAGATGTATCAGACGTTCATTCAAAACCAAGTTGAACCAACAGAAAGCAGAAGAAAAGGAGAAGTTAGATTACATGAAATAATGCTAGAAAGATGCTAATGAAATACAAACAAAAAAGTAAGAGAAAGACATAAAATACAGCATTCTTAGATGAGCCAAATTCAATTGGCAAGGCACATTTAAAGTAACATTTTTTTTTAAAAGCTACACAATGCAAATAAAAAAATAACACTTCAGGATTCTAACATTTCACAGGCAGTACAAGATTGTTAAATATTGTTTTTAAAAGTGCTAAGCTAGCTCCTAACATGTTTTTGAACATGTTGCTCTTTTTATCTATATTGATAAAAAAAACATTTTTTTAAAAGTGCCAAGCTAGGAGTTGAAAATACAAACTAATGGAGCCTGGAATGATTACTGCAATGATATTTAATTTTTGCATAATTTTACATGTGACTCTGATAGGAAGGACTCATTGTGTATTTCATCTTGTTTTTGTGAACGCTAGAATTTCCAGTAAAGTGTATATAAAGTGTATATACATACAGTATATTATAGGTAATGCATAGCATTATTATTGGTTGTCTGTAATTGTGTTGTACACCATAGTATTGAGGTGGACTGGAGATTTCCTCCATGAAAAAAGCATATGTTTTTTATCTGAGTAAACAACGTTATGAAAGCTCACACCCTTAGATACAATTCCTTCTAGTTAATGCCATCTGATTTAAATTAAATAACTTCAAAAAAAATCAAATCAAAGAGAGTAATAATTAGTTTTACTGTGCATAAGTAAACCTCTTTTCTCAAATTTAGCCTTAGTTTTATGGGCCATTATAGACTGTTGTTCACTAATTAAACTGTATGGTTTTATATTCTTTTGCTTAAGCACATTTTCTGTTTTAAAACTCTCTTAAAAAAGAGAATTCATTAGCTTAAAAGCAGTTTCATTTTAAAGCTCTAAAATAGGAGGGCTGATCAATTAAGAACTATAGTTTTTTTAAAGGTATGATGTTCATGTATTAAGAGAACAGAAGGTTGTTAAGAGAGGTGGATCAAATGGCTGGACACCATTTTATAATCAAACTAGTCATATGAACCTATTTTTAACAATTAGCCCATGAGATCTAGGCTCATAGAAGGACTACCACCCTGCCGACACAATTACTGAATTTGGCCCACGTTTGACCTCCTATTGCCATCAAATTGTAATGTTTAAGGAGACAGAAGAAGCTGATGGAACACAAGGCGAATGATCATAATGAAATGTATTTAATAGAACTCTTGGCCCTATGGGCTTATCTGTTCAAGATCTTGGTTCTTTGTCTCTAAATACTCCAACAAAAAAGCAGGAATCATGATCATCACCATTCTGCCTTGAGACTTAGAAGTAAAGAATCAGGTCTTAAACCCACAAGCTGCTACCATCATCATCATTATCATCATCATCCCTGCTTCCCAAGCTCAGCAACCGTTTTTAGCTACCAGTTTTTCAGAAGGTATTTTGCATTAATATGGGTTGGTGTGGAGCAGCGGTGACCAATCACAGTTCAAGGCCGAATGTTGCCCCAGACTTTTTAACAGACATTTTTTTTTTGCATGTATATATGCACACACTGCTGAAATTTAGTTGCTAAATCTAGAAAATCATTTTTTCAGACTATTTGGCAAAATACCTACCATGTTAAGTTTTTAAAAACTGTTAAAACCAGAATTATTCAAGAGAGCAGTTTGATATCTGAATGAGGCCATCTAGTCATTTATTTTTGTCATTTTTGTTTGGTTTTTGTTAAAACTTATATTTTTGATGATATTTTGTGATTTTGATTGTTTTCTTCGTACCATGGATCTTTTATTGCAAATTACTAATTGTAATTTGCTGAGTGCTGATTGATTTCTAAAATTGAATAAAATAAAATGATAGTTACAATTGCTACATTGAGATTCCATAGGCCTTCCATAAAGGCAAAAAAGTTAACCCCTTCTCTTCCAGTGACATCACTATTATACTCAGTTAAAAAAAAAACTAAAAGTTTGAATTGTTTCCTATCCTTGGTATAGAAATTGCTTGTTCATTTTTGTAAGCTAGTTAGCAATGCCACCAAAGTCATTAGACAAAATGTACAGTTAATCTATACAGTAAAATTTGGAGCCAATTATTTCATTTAAAATTAATTTCTGTATATTTAAATGTTAAGTAAAATTACAGCACCCTCAGCAGTTTATTTATATAGCTGCCCAATTGGGCAGTGCACAACAGTAAAAAAATTTTTAAAAAAGTATAAAATCAGCAATTGCAAATATAAAAAAATATAGTACTAAGTATAAAAAAACAAAAATACAATCATAAATGGAGGGAGAATAAAAAATGGTGCCCTCTAGACAAGTCTCCATTTCCATAGGAGCCCCAAGCCTGGTCACATAACCACATTTTGAGGACCTTTCAGAATATCCACACCACTTCATCAGTTGAAGCTTCAGAATATTCTTCAAGACCAGCTCCATGTAGAACAAATTGCAGCAGTCCAGTCTGGAGGTAACAGGGGCATGAGTGACTGTAAGCAGGGTTTCCTGATCCAAAAACAGGCACAACTGATGCATAAGGTAAAGCTGTACGAAGTCCTCCTAGATACAACTGCTACCTGATTGTCAAGCAGGAATTGTGAATCTAGGGAGGACCTCAAGTTGCACACAGAGTCTTTTTGGTGTAGTAGAACCCCATGGAACATCAAAGATGGCATAGCCTTAGAATCAGTAGACTCCATGACCCAGTCAGTCTTGCCAAGGTTCAGCTAAAGCCTGTGGTTCTCCATTCAGATTCTCACAACCTCCAGGCACGGAGATAAAACAATCATGGTATTGTTTAATTTGCCTAGGATAGAGATGTACAATTGGGTATCATCAGCATAATGATGATACTTTACCCCATGGCGACAGATGAACTAATCCAGCAGCCCCACGTAGCACCTCATGTAGATTTTTAAAAAGTGGAGAAAGCACCGAACTCTGTGGCACCTCACATAGTAGAAGCCGAGAATGGGACGTCTCCTCCCTAGTCATCACTGAGCTGAGTTCCAATATATATACTCCTATTTTATTGTATGGGTACACTGTGTATTCATGTACAATGACAATAAAGTTGTTGTTATTGTTATTATTTATTTACTTCCACTGCAATTCCTGTTACCCATTTTAATAAACTATAAAAAGAATTAATTCAACAATTCTCATTAATCTCAATTGTCATGTACAATGACAATAAAGTTGTTGTTACTGTTGTTGTTGTTGTTGTTATTATTATTATTATTATTATTTACTTCCACTGCAATTCCTGTTACCCATTTTAATAAACTATAAAAAGAATTTCTTCAACAATTCTTATTAATCTCAATTTTCATAGATACTTTGGAGAGAAGCTATTAACATCTTAACAAGTTCTGATACCTGATACTTTTACAGGGAAAAATATAAAATGGGTAATTGTTTTATGGTAAGTTAAAAGCTCACATGCACTGACAAATGACTTTTCCTGGTCATTTAGCAGTTCATAAACTATATTTTGGGCATTTAAAAAAACAGCACATATAATTCAGAAATGAGCTCTATGCCATTATCATGATATATTGACTGATTTTAAGGTGTATTAATTTTTTTGTGTCACTAGTCACACATTATTGGATGTTTACCCTCATCCCCAAATTATGAAAATGTTAGTTCCTGTTTATCTTGTAACCTCCAAACAGAACTTCCTAGTGGCAGTAACTAAGTATAGAAGAAGAGATCATGGTGTCACTTGTACAATAAGATCAATTCACTCAAGGCAGAGCTGAGCAACTGGGCATCTGTTTTGCTAACTATCTGAATGGGGTGAAAGAAAGAGCAAGTATTAAGGGAAATCTCTCTCTCTCTCTCATACACACACACACACACACACACCAAAAGAACATATAAAGAATCCCATTATATAACCTCGTATGCCCAGGAATCCCACTTTTTCATCTGCACTTCTATATACATTAGTACACATGTAGTATCCAAAGAACAAATATTTGAGTTGCTCTTTGGTTATGTCAGTAGATTTGAATGAGGGTTCCTTTTCCCTCAGGAATTGAAACACAGAGAGGAAAAGGAAGATTATGGCACGAACTTAAGAAAAAAGAATACTGCAAGGACAATCAAGAGCAAAGTTGTGAACCAACACTTCTGGAATGCAGAAGTTGGCTAATGGCCAGAAAAAGGAAGTGGCCAGGAACAAGAATTCCATAGAGATCTGTGGTTGTCCTGAGATGGCCCAGCCCAACCCTATCCCAAGCCCCTTCTCAATTTCTCAAATTTCTATCCCATTTTATATTATAATTTCTGAGTCTTAGTCACATTCTACTCTTTTAAAAAGGGAGCAGGGAGTCATGCAAATAATCAAGGACAGAAGCAACCTAGAACTAAGGAGAAATTTCCTGACAGCTAGAACAATTAATAAGTGGGACAACTTGCCTCCAGAAGTTGTGAATGCTCCAACACTGGAAGTTTTTAAGAAAATGTTGGATAACCATTTGTCTGAAGTCGTGTAGAGTTTCCTGCCTAAGCAGGGGGTTGGACTAGAAGACCTTCAAGGTTCCTTCCAACTCTGTTATTCTATTCTAAATACCGTATTTTTGTTATCCAGTTGAAGATTAAAAAATAAATAAAATAAAACTGATAATCATACCCTGTCAAAGTGATTAAATGATGCTCTGAATTCATTCATTTGCTGCTGAGTTATTCCTTTAGCATCTCTTGTAAGGATTTGGTTCTCAACTTCATTGATAGTTCGGGCAATGGTAGTCAGCAGCAGTTCCCATCCAACCCGGATATGCTGCAGCAGAAAAGAAGAAGGATACCTTAGAAATAAAGCGCCAAAGACTAAGAGAGCCTTCAACTTGTGAATGGTATGCTCTGGGGGCTACATTCCAACTAGTCACTGGAACTATAACAACATAACATTCAGAGTAATTAAAAAAACTTGATTTAAATAAAATATACTGTGTTTCCCTGAAAATTAGACCTTGTTTTATATTTTTTGAACCTCGAAATAAGCGCTTGGCCTTATTTTTGGGGAGGTCTTATTATTTTGGGGCAAGATGGGGCTCCTCTTGCCGTCTTACCTGATTTCCAGGTCTGTGTTTAAATATTTTCGGGGAGGGCTTATTTTCAGAGGGAGGCTTATTTTAGTGCATGAGCTCAAAAGCCTGATTGGACTTATTATCAGGGGATGTCTTATTTTCGGGGAAACAGGGTAAATAAATTTAATTAAGGACAGTGAACAAGATTACACACCATGTTTTCTTTTTATAATTTCCTCTTTTAATCATTAAAAATCTAGAAGAATTCTGGCTTTGGGGACTGAGAGTATGAGCAGTCCTGGAGGTCTGGGTTGTCACCCACAAAGAAAAGAATAAGTATCCTACTTATTTTTGAAGCTTAAATTTCTTGGCTACTCCAGTTCACAAGGTGAAGGACTTCCCAAACTACATCTACAGTACTATATTCAGTTCAGAGCTATTACATGGAAACTTTTCACCAATTCCCTCTCATTTGGACATGGCAAAGCCATGTCATTATCCTAATTTTGGAGAGTCAGTCTTCAGTATCTTTTACAGTGAGTCCCTGAGGATTATTAATGGGTGATTTATATTGCTTATAGAGACCTACCCAGTAAGGGAAGATTGGAAAATTTAGGGCTGTAGCATTTGTCCTGACTTTCCTGTAGCTTCCCAAAACACTTTAAGATACTAATTCTGGTTAACAACCATATAAATTCTGTGGACTTTTCATATGTAAGAGACATGTAAAGCCACTGGCCATGATTGACAAGCCACAAGAGCCTGGTTCTCAGATCACACTAACCCCAAAACAAAAAGACTAAATTATGACATGTTTTATTTCTAATTATTCCAGAATGATTCTGAAACATTAGGCTACAGCTTAATGGCTGCTAGTTACCAGCTCATTACTATCTTCCTTCTGGGGTGATAGTGGGCTTCTGGCCAGAAAGGATCCCGCAAATTTGCCCATGATCCCATCATAGAGTCTACCTTCAACATATGGTCTTTATTCATTTTATTCTTCATATTTAGTATTAATCGTGACATGATAAGGTTCCACTTATCATAGCAACTGCCTTTTCTGCTGTATCTCATCATAAATCTCTGCCTTGACAGATTTACAGTAGGATATTTTTAATGATATCCTTCCTATGGTATTTTATAAAGGTAGAAAAGTCCATTCATTTTAGGCAAATGTACAGTGGCCAGACATAAACAGAAGGTGATATTTGGTTTTAGATAAAATCTGAGAGGAGCCTATTTTATAAATCCTGTTTATTATTATTATTATTTCCCAATAAGATTTGACAGGGAAAGGAATGAGACATAAGTCAAATAAACAAATTATTTGCTGGACTGCAATGCTATCAAGAAAAGTAGGAGCAAATTCATGGTTTATTTTACAAGCTGTTGACAATTTAGAACTAGAAAGGGATTTCCCAACTTTGCAGTGCAACTACATTTAAGACTAGAACCTACTGCGGCATTGCAATAATTTACTCTGATGAAGCTGATTAGTACTTGGATAAATGTTTTATAGCAAAGTAATTTAAAAAAAAAATCATGATAGAGTTTCCTATAACTGAAGAACATTTTGGATCTACACCACCTTTGGAACTAGTAGAACAGAATGACTGCCAAGCTAGGTGGCAGCATTTAGCCAACCTTGATTGATCTCAAGAAGCTATGCAGTTGTACTTTTTATTATTACAATTGTAAGCCTAATTTACAATATAGTCATTTTAAAAATAATTTCAAAAACTGGAAAGTATGTCTGTACTTCAGCACAATTGCGATTCTTTACAGGCTCGTGTGGCTGCACTTAGGCAAATATGGCTGATTCCCAAAAGTTAAACAGTGTGAGGCATGGCTGATATTTGGCTGGGGGACTACCAGGAAATCTCAAAGTTATAGGACTATCATGCTGTGTGACCCTAAACATTGTAGCTTAGCAAATAAACCACCATTAAGGAAATCATGTCTATGAATCAGATCTGGGTTAACCCCTGCTATTGTCAGACGTGGTGTGACTGTTATTTTTTTATCTCAACGATTTTCCACCCGAAAGCTCTTGAACCTTCTCCAAAGCTTCACAGAAAGGCTCAATGCTATTGTCCCACTCTTGCAAGATTCATAGAGGTGGTCCCCACTTTATGAAGCACTCTTGCAGGAAGTATAAATACCCCAGTCCTGCTTATTGTTTGCAACAAGTTACAGCTAACCTGCTTGTTTGGGCTTTTGATTTTTAGCAATAGCAATAGCACTTAGACTTATATACTGCTTTATAGTGCTTTACAGCCCTCTCTAAGCGGTTTTACAGAGTCAGCATATTGCCCCCAACAATCTGGGTCCTCATTTTACCCACCTCGGAAGGATGGAAGGCTGAGTCAACCTTGAGCCTGGTGGGATTTGAACTGCCAAATTGCAGGCAGCCTGTAGTCACCAGAAGTGGCCTGCGGTACTGCACTCTAACCCCTGCGCCACCAAGGCTCATTTTAGTTGGTTCTAAGGCATCTTGTTCATGTAATTCAGTTTTATTTATGTTCTCCCTCTTATATTTAATCTTTTATGTTATTGTTAACTGCTAAAAGTCAGGCAGGACCTGAGTGGGATAAATCCTGGAAAAAATAAAATAATGTTTTAGGATTGAATGACAAAGCTTCTGGTATTTTAAAAACACAAAAGTCCCCAGTGTCATTGTGAAATACATGCTGCAGCTAGACTGCATATATAAAATTAAATAAAGACCAGATTTACCTCCATGGTATAATTGGTATGCTTATTATCAAAGACCAACGCTTCCTGTATCAGTTGATGGTCTCCTTCTAGTTTGTCAATATTGTGCTTGTAATTAATGATATTGTGCTCCTGCTGCTTTAACTGGGTCATCTGGTCCTCTAATGGCCCCGTGATATCTACCGAGGTTCGGCCAATTTCCTGCCATAGAGAGAGAAAGAAAGAGAAAAAGCTTCCATTATTTTGCAAAATGTTATAGCTTCTATTATAAAGACAGCAGCAAATAGTTTTTCCTCATGCACACAGACACACACAGAGAGACCCATGCACACAAAAGGACACACAATTTGTACAGGGATAGAATTTGCTTAGAATTTCTGATTTAAAACTTCTGCAGATCTTGGTTGCATTCACCTCCATCTTGCTCTGGATCCAGGGTCCAATGACATTGGCCTGAGCACCAAATTGACGGCGCAGACGTTCATTGGTGTGCTGACGGGAAAGCTCCTCCTGCAGTGATTGATCTCTTACAGGCACAAGTTGTTTGACCTGCCAGTGTGCAAAATTAAGTTAGTCTGCAGGCTCTATATCTGCTTTTATTTTTATTACTTCACAACATTTTTTAATTTTTTTTTTTAAAGACTGTTCTAAAAATACACATTTTAATCAATATTAACTGTAGGTGTTACTTCCTATAAAGGCATGGCAGAAACATGATATAGTCCCGTGATAGCGAACCTATGGCATACGTGCCACACGGAGCCATATCTGTGGGCACACGAGTGTTGCCCTGGCTTAGCTCCAGCACGCATGTGTGCGCCGGCCACCTGATTTTCAGCCCTTCCGGGCCCACTGGAAGTCGGGAAACAGGCAGTTTCCGGCCTCCGGAGGGCCTCTGTGGAGTGGGGAAGTCTGTTTTCACCCTCCCCAGGCTCCAAGAAAGCCTTTGGAATCTGGGGAGGGCGAAAAATGGGTCTACCGGGCCCACCGGGCCATCATGTGTCAAAAGCAGGGGGGAGTGTGAGGGGGGGTGTCATGCACGCATGAATGGGGGGGCGGGGCGTATTGAATTATGGGTGTGGGCATGCACACGTGCAAACCCCCCGCGCTCCCCCCGCTTTTAGCACGCGACGGCAAAAAGGTTAGCCATCACTGATATAGTCAATATGAAAGCAATAGATGTTTATACCATTTGTTCTGCATAATATTAGTAGTTATATTAGCTCATGAGTTTCTGTTTTCAGATTTTGCTTCAGAAGCAGAATTGTAATGTTTTTCTCAGATATATTCTGACCCTGGACTAATTTCTAAAGTATAGCTGCAAGGCATACAGTGCTACGTATCTGTAAGTGATAGTCTTAAGTGATAGCAGCTCCACAATTATTTTATGAATGCTTATTTATTTATTTATTTTGTCTCTTTTTCTTCTTTCATTTCTGAGCTTTGCTGGCATCCTGGCCTTTCGACATTAAGGTGGAAGAGACATTTGTTCACAACTTTGGGAAGCTTCAAGAATGTTCTCTTCCCCCATTCCTCCATTACTTCAGAAACATTATTTTGAATTTTCTGAAAACTAAGCCATAAAGCGTAGACATGAATAGGCTGAATCTTAATTTTTTTGCTGCCAGGCAAAGCCAACCCTATAGTACAGGGAATCCTCAATGTATGACCACAATTGAGCCCAAAGTTTTTGTTGCTAAGTGAGAAATTTGTTAAGTGATTTTGCCCCATTTTACGATTCTTCTTGCCACATTTGTTAAGTGAATCACTCTAGTTGTTAAATTAGTAACCTGGTTGTTAAGTAAATCTGGTTTTCCCCATTGATTTTGATTGTCAGAATTTGAATTTGATTGTCAGCTGGCATGTATTGTCATAAATACATGCCAGTTGACAAAGCGCCTGCATTTTTAATCACATGACAACCACGATATAGGGATACTGTGATGGTTGCAAGAACTGGTCATAAGTCACTTTTATTGCAAAAGTGGATCACATGACCCCGAGATGCTGCATCTGTCACACATGTGATTCAGAGGTGGGTTTCAGCAGGTTCTGACCAGTTCTGGAGAACCGGTAGCAGAAATTTTGAGTAAGAGAACCAGTAAATACCATCTCTGACTGGCCCCACCCCCATCTATTCTCTGCCTCCCAAGTCCCAGCTGATTGGGAGGAAATGGAGATTTTGCAGTAACCTTCCCCTGCCACACCCACCAAGCCACGCCCACCAAGCCATGCCACGCTTATTAAGCCACACCCACAGAACCGGTAGTAAAAAAATTTGAAACCCACCACTGATGTGAGTCAGTTATCAAGTAAGTAAATCATATGACCAGTGGTGGAATTCAAGTAATTTAACAACCGGTTCTCTGCCCTAATGATTTCTTCCAACAACCAGTTTGCCAAACTGCTCAGAAAGTTAACAACCGGTTCTCCCGAAGTGGTGCGAACTGGCTGAATCCCACCACTGCATATGACCATGAGGATGCTGCAACATTCATAAGCTTGAAAAATGGTCGTAAGACACTTTTTCCAGTGCCATTGTAACTTTGAACGGTCATTAAGCAAACTGTTGTAAGTCAAGGACTACCTATATTCGGTAGTTGTTTATCTATTGCATGCTGTTACACAGGGAGCCCTTGACTTACAACTGCAACTGGAACCAGAACATCTGTCTCTAAACAATGTAGTCATGAAATGAATTGCACCTGATTTTATGACCATTTTTGGCCATAGATTTTAAGCAAATCGTTACAGTTGCTAACCGAATCTCTCGGTTGTCAAATGAACCCAGCTTCCCCCATTGACTTTGCTTGTTGGAAGCCTTATGGGAAGGTCACAAACAGAATTGCTGCAATTGTCATAAATACATGCCAGTCGACAAAGCGCCTGCATTTTTAATCACATGACAACCACAACACAGGGACACTGTGATGGTTGCAAGAACTGGTCATAAGTCACTTTTATTCAGCACTGTTGTAACTTTGAATAGTCATTAAACAAATAGTTTTAGTCAAGGGCTACCTGTACATCCAAGAACAACAGTACCTTCCAAATTCCTAATACTACTTGTACTAAAGCAGAGTAAAACATTAACAAATAAACTGAAAATTTAATTATCCTAGGCAGAACCTCTTTTTCCCTCCATCCTGTAATTAATCACAAACAAATCTACATACTCCTGTATTTTTACTTCCACTTACTTTATCCCACTTAGTACGAATCTCTTCCATGGTGACTGTGCTGTAAGGATTGCTGGCACTTATTCTGAGGCTGTAGCTCTGAATCACCTTCTCCACTTCATTATGGATGGACAAAATAGCTTGCCTCTCACCATCTGCTTCAGGTAGAGTGGCTTTAAATTGTTCATGGGCAGTAATTAAACTCTGAAAGAAACAAAAGGAAGAAGAGGTGGGGAAGGACCAACCTGTGGCCTGGCACTTTTCTTCTTCCTCCACCCCAACCTCCTCCCATCCCTTTTATCTATATAAACATTTGCAAGATTGTGTAGCTGGCACTCTGTATAATCAGTGGTAAGTAAGTACATTTTGTTTCTTGTGCCATTATAAAGGGCAAACAGTGAAACTGAGAATGGGGGAAGGTCCAGGAAAAAATACTATACAATATTCGGAAATGTGGATAACAGGATCCTGGCTTTCTTTTCCAAAAATGAAAAGGCAAATGGCACAGTGTTTTAAAATGTACCTTCTGAGGGGAAATCCCAAGTGAAAGTCAGCAGCAACAGCAAGCATTACCCCTTCATTCTTTTTACTGAGAGTATCCCAAATGCATAGATGTGCAAAAGATGCAGATATAAATGCAAAGATCAGGACAAATGAATGAATCTTTACCCTCCCCATACACAATAATTGCTCAAAGGTTCCTCAAACTGAATTAAAAAGCCCCCGCTGGTGCTCAGTTCCATTGTACACACTCTTAATAGTATGTAACGTGTAATTAGCAGCTCTGTACACAAAATGTAGTATTTGTTCAAGGTTTTTTTAAATTCTTCATGCCTTTCACATTTCCCAAATTAAGGTAATTTGGTAAAATATTGCTTAATGCAATGTAAGCCGCCCTGAGTCTCCGGAGAAGGGCGGCATATAAATCAAATTTAAAAAAAAAAAAGGTAATTACCATAGTGAGTTTTTCTTCCATTCATTTATGCTTTGAGGAAGAAAATTGTTCAGTAAATACCCACCTCCACTACTTTCTAAAGGCTCCTAGCCCCCCCCCCAAAAGAAAAGAATGGCAAAGATATTAAATTCCATTATTGGAAGTGAGTCGGGCTCTTCCCAAGCATGGAGCCTCCTTCTCCTCCATCTCCTCCTGCTGCTGCAGGTCTGCATGTCATCTCTCCTCAAGTATACAAAAAGATCCAAGAGTGAGATACCCTCATCCTTCTTGCCCTCTCCCTGAGGTGAGCACCCTAACCCAGAAGGAGCAGACAAGCAGCAATAAAGGTAGTGAGGAGGATGCTTGGCAATGGAAGGAAGAACTAAAATCTCTTTCCCTTCATTCCATGTTAAATTCCATGTTAAATTCCAGAGAACACTGAGTTCTGTCCCAGTCTTAGGGGCCAGCCCAGTTACACATATTAAGATGATGACTAGGTTCAGAGTGATCTCACAGCTTGTGTTGACTCCATGCACCAATAAAGGTATTTCGTGTACAGTACCAAAAGTAACGAAGGAAACTGCCTGATCCCAGAAAAGCTCAATTTACAAACTTGGAAATGATCTACCATTCAATTGCTATTACTTTTTTAATGGTTAACCAAGAAAGCAATGATTTTGAAGTCAGATCAAAATCTGGTATTTCAGCCACTACATTGCACTCTTGATTTAGTCATCTGACTGTTCACCCCCAAAAAAAGATGTGGGTGTCAGATGGAGGAATGAGAATACTAGGAGTTACAATCCCAAATTGGAGGGTGATTGATTAGAAAAGGCTGCTGTAATATATCTTTTCAGGCATAAGTTGGGGTAAGCAAGACTTGAAACTTTCTGAGATGAAATAAGGGAATTTTCCCACCGTGAAAATAGAACAACTCTCCTTGTTGAGCTCATAATGCAGCTTTACTTTACCTGGATCTCCTCTACACTGTGAACAATGAACATATCTTGCAAGTCTTCCATTGCACCTTCCATCCAGTTGTTGAATGGAGCAGCCCTCTTGGCAAACTCCAAGTGAAGTTGATCAATTGTTTCCAACAGTTTCTCTGTCCTCTTTAAAAAGACACACATAAATGGATTTAGCTTACTTTTTCTTTTAGAAATGCACATTCATTTTTGGTTTCTATTAGGGAGTTCGAGCTTTGCAGCTTTTAAGGATGTACCATTACCAGGCAACACAATCAGCAAGTTAAACGAATACTGCAACTTTTTTCCTCTGTCCTTCAATTTCTTAATATCTAGCAAATATCAGGGTGTGCGTGACAACTGTTTGTGCTTTCCTTCTGGCTTTTCACATTCCTGTGTGTTTTCAGTGCATTGATGGTGAAGACACAATTCCACTGGTTCTTATGGTATTTAACAGCAATACAGGGACCACGATTTTCCCCAATTCACACTACAGCTAGAACAAGTGATACAGTCAGTTAGGCTATAGGAAATAATAAGTCAAGGCAGTTGGCAGGAAGGGAGATTGGCCCAGGCAGGAGCTACATCACTGTTTAACACAGCTTTCCTCATTAACTCTGGTATGCTTGGAAAGGTGAAACTGTAATCTGGGCATAATCCAGGAAAAACCTATCTATTTTACCCAGTTAGCATCTGTACTACAGGCCTTGTCTTCCTGATATTTATATCTGGATAGATGTCCTGGAATGATATTGTTTGTTGAAGACAAATGCTTTATGAGTGTCTGACTGTTGCTGTAATTGCTATTTGTGAACGTATTGGATTTTTTTTCCTATTTCCCCATATCTTTTTTTTTGTCGTAGATGCAAATATTTAGGAGTATACAACTTTTCAAACTTCTGATGGGGCTAAAATCCAATTTCCTGTTTCCCACTCCAATGCACTTAATTCCAAGAATGGGTACATATGTTATACTAAACCATAATGTGGTTGGTTTGGCTCAAAGTATTTTGTGAACCTAGCCATTGCAATTTAATCAACATGCTGTGATATATAAGCCATTATTCAACATGATGTGTACATCTATGTATCTGTTTCTGCTTGTCTCTTACTACAAAGTTTGGTAGGGTAGTGGAAGTGCTTCCAAGGAAAGGAAGGGCACTTTTGTGCACAAAATGAAATCACATGACCATAGGGGGTGTGTGACAGTCATAACTTTGAGAATAGTGCATAAGTAGATTTTCTGAAGTTTGTTGTAACTTTGAACAGTCATTAAGCAACTAGTCATAAGTAAAGGGCCACCTATACATTAAACTGTTTTAAACAAACTTTGTCATGAACTGTAGAAAAAAGTCATATATCTACATCAATCATTTTTTCCATGCCAGCTTCAGTCAGTTGGTACTGCATTTGACAATAAGGTAACAATTTTTAAAATAAATCATGTATAAACAGAACAATGAGAGAAAACAGGACTCCCTAGAAATGCTGGATTATCTGTACAACTTCCATCACCACCAGCCAGCCTGACCAATAATCCTGCTGGCTGGGGATTGTGGATAATGTAGTTCATTCCCACCCACTTGAAGAATGCCGATTCCCCACAAATCTTGAAGAGTGTAGTGCAGGGGTGTCAAACTCAAAGGCCAGGGGCTGAATCCGGCCTGCAGGGTGCTTAGATCTGGCCCATGGGGCTGCCCTGGAAACAGTGAAGGACTGGCCCACAGTGCCTCTGCCAGTGAAAATGGACTCCCAAGCTCTGTTTTTGGCTGTGACAACCTCCTGCAACCCTCTGCCAGTGAAAAAGGAGCTAGGGAGGGCCACTGGCAGAAGGTAGCAGGAGGCTGTCACAGCCGAAAACAGAGCTTGGGAGTCCGTGTTCGCTGGCAGAGTGCTTGGGCCCCCCCAGGCACCCCCAACACATGTGACATCGAGCTGGCCATGCCCACCCTGGCCCCCCGATGTCAAACACAACTCTGATGCAGCCTTCAATGAAATCAAGTTTGACACCCCTGGTGTAGTGCTTTAAAGAGTAAAGCTATTGTCAACATCTACTTTACCTCCAATACTTCTCTCCTTTTCTGGGTAAGGGTTCCCAGTCTATCCCACTGATCACATATTTTCTGACATCGATCATTGACACTTGCTGCATCATGGTAGTCTAGTTCACTGGAGGAAAAAAGGATACATATTTAGCCAATCTTCACAGATACTCCAAATAACCAGGGGGTTCAATCTACATAATTCGGAGAATGCTGTGTTCCTAATGTGACAGCTAGTTTTCCCCTTAGGTGCTGCAAATTGCAGGTCCCCTCCAGTTCAGAAATGCACAGGAGAACATAACCTTTAAATTCCTTTATACTCTACATTAATTTTCTAATCTGGTTTGGCGTACACAGCAGCAATCTGAACATAATTTATACACACAGCCAGAGAAGAGGAATGCATCATTCCAACAATCATCACAAAAACACATCCAAGATTTTTATTCTAGAGAAACAACATTCAGAATGCTACCTTTTGGATTTCTATTTTCCAGTCACTAATCTCATGCGCGTTAGAGTTAATCTTCCATTCATACACACGGTCGATTTGTGAGGGGAAACACTGATGTCATTTAGAAAGAAAATGCATGGCGTCCCACAGCTTTTTACCCATGATTTTATATATAATAGAGAAGTATGATAAGATTGAAGTTATTTGGCCTTCAAAAATCCAAACGATCAATAGGAATACAGAACATGCCATATTCTTACAGCTCTCAATAACTAGTGATATAACATCCATGTTACTTTGGAAAACATGCACATGAAACATTGGGGGAAGCAGTTTAGAAACATTACATTTCTAAACTGCTTCCCCCAATTGTAACTTACTTTTTCTGCAGGGCTTTTGTGCCCTTAATATTTGGATGCCCTGCCAAAAAACATCTTCAGGAATTAATCGTAACAACTAGGATTAACAAGAAACAGGTGGAAATGCTACAGTACTAGTTTTGTGTATTTTTTCATTAGACAGGAGAGATTCCAAAGGGCATTTTTGGAATAACACCATAATAATGGATACATCTAGTCTACAAATACCAGAGACCACTTTCTTTGCCTGGCTAGGTGGCTCAGTGACTAAGACGCTGAGCTTGTCGATCAGAAAGGTCGGCAGTTCGGCGGTTCAAATCCCTAGTATAGGTCTCCTGCATGAGCAGGGGGTTGGACTAAATGACCTCCAAGGTCCCTTCCAACTCTGTTACTGTTATTATTGTTATTAAATGTCTCTTGGTTTCCCCTTGTGCAGAAACAAGACAGACTTCTGGGGGCCAAGGAAATAATAGTTTCATACCTATATTCTGCCGTTTATTATTGCAATCTCTTTTAACTGTCAGATATGTTTGTGTGGTTCTAAAGAGATTGGACATATGTACTTTGTCCTCAGCTAGTTGTTATTCTGAATATCTCATCATCAGCTACATTTAGCTCTTGGCTACTCTTTGACTACTCCTGGTATGCCATTATGAATCAAAGTCATTATAGTAATGTGAGAACATACCAGTTTAAGTCCAAGGGTTAATCAAACATAAAATAATATTATGAATTTAGGCCTGAGATGGGATACTTGTAAATTTTTCTACATTTAAATAATACTATAATGAGTTTTAAGTAAAATTTTCATAAATAGGGAATAAACACTCTTGATCTCAACCAAAAACAGAGATAGATAAAGTTTTTAGTTGAACACAACATGTTACGTCTTTAAGGAATCTCATGGCGGTAATGGCTTCAACAAGCAATAGTATAGGGCTTTCGCATTGGCACTGATAAAGTCTGGATGCCCACTAGATGGCAACAAAGAGATATATAACAAAAGATTTCTGAATAGATGAATACATTTATATTTAAAAATTTATTCAAAATAAGCAGATCTTCTTCTATACAGATGCTCCCTAGCCACCATTGTCATTCACTAATTCTTGTGTCACTTTTTTATATTCTCTTGCCAACGTACATGACATTTAACCGAATAAGTTAAGGAAAACATTGTGCAATGTTCTCAATAGATCAGTTCATTGTGAACGCTGCACAATTTCCCTCAACTCATTTCTGATTCTTTCCTTGTCATTATTTATTACAATTAAACAAGACCGTTAACCCACAACCTATGGATTTTTACATAACAATCTAAATGAAATAAATTTGTAGTTTCCAACATATACTTTAGCCCCTTCATAATAAAACTTACACATTCACTTCGCTGCTGTTATTCAACAACTCCATTTCATTCATAACGATTACAATCTTTCTCTTGAGTTTTGCAGACATGCATCTTATTATTCTCCTTTCATTTCATGCATCTGCCAACCATCAAACCTTTGGTCAACTGAAGTATTCATTCAATGCTTCTCAGTCATATACAGCAGGTATAGGTGAGGTTAGCAGCTTTAGTTGCACCTATGCTACCTACATTTCTTGCTATGGCAACTATGGTACTGGGCAGTTTGGACACATCTTGGCCAATATGTCAAAAGCTTGGCCAAAGTCATTTTGTTCTGTCCATGTTCACACTAGTCTGTGCAAGTAGAAATTCTAAACTAGTAATCACTAGTTCATGAATGTGTTGATATATACTCAAGATGCATCTGTATTCTTTTCTTTCACTGAACAGATTTGTACTTGAAGTTTGTAACTGACTATAAGGTATTATTTTTGGAATTATATAGTTGTGGGAACTCAATGGCGGCTGCCTTACTCATGTGGCACACATACAGCAGTCTCTATGCAGAAACCATTGTTCAATAAGACTTCAACAATTTTAATCTTTATGATCTTAGCAATCTCAGCTGCCATAAGAGAAAAAGGTGAAGCTGACACTGAACTTTAACCAGCATAGTTCAAGGTCAAACATAACAATTGTTTTCCAGAAATAGCAACCTTGCATTGCCAAGTGGTGGGAAGTAGAAATATAGAGCTATGCCAAACCAAACAGCATAAAGAACAGTATCATTCTCTCAAAGGACCTGTAGTACTTATTAGCAGTGTTTAACTCACCTCATGCCCAAAATTTCTTAGCCTGCCCATCTTTCTAAGAACAATTCCCAGAAAAGAAGATTCATACTTTTCTGATTACTGTTTTTCAATCAAAACCTATTTGACGAGAAAAGAGTATTCAACAATACCATCACTTCAGACTGAATTTGGTCTACTGAAGGAAACTGTCCCATCCACCTTGTTTCTGATGTTCATGTCCATTACATTATGTTAAGAATCAGACCAGTGTCCCCCATTCAAATACTGACTATGACTGATCCTGCTTAACTTCTGAGCCCAACATCCTGTCACCTTGCAGCTTATGCTCCTGGCAAATAGCAATCAGCACTGGACATGACTTTCTCCTGTTCCTACACTAAAACTAAATAATCTGCAGTCTTCAGATGTTCTTGAACCCAAATCCCAACTGCTACAGCAATATCACTAATGCTGAAAAAGGATAGATTTTGTTGTTCAGTAGCATTTGATGAAGTCTGTTAATACAGCATCACAAAAGTAGATGTAAAGTCTGTAGAAGATCTGAAAGCCTATTCACATGGGATGGGCCAATTTGGAAACACATCTCTGGCTTAGAGCTATCACCCACTTTTTAAATATAAATGCCTCTTTAAACAAAACAAAACAACATTTTGCCAGCTCTTTCTATTCTGTAGATAGATGTATACATAGAAAATAACTACAAGAAATAATATCAACATCTCTGCAAACAATCTTAATGGTGAAGATTGCAGTAACTGAAAAGAAACTAGGAACTGTAAGGCAGCTTTTCTGTTTAACATCACTTAGATTAAATATATTAAGTCAGAACTCACTCTTCCACTTCAAGATTACCAACCAGAAAATGGACCAAGAAAAGGTTTATCATTAATTTAGCTTTGCAGTAGTTGCTCTGCAAGGCATCTCTATTTTTAGTTAAGGAGGAAATCAAAAAGATTTTCAGGGAACAGGCCAAGATAATAACACTTAGAAAATTATCTGTGGAATTTTTACATTGTACCTATGACACTATCGAATTTATTGGAAAGAGTTTATCGGGTAAATGTCAGCAGCTGTGTGCCTCTAAATGGAACATACTTCAGCTCCTGGGCAATGGCAGCGATCTGTTCCACCCTGTCCTGGTGAGCAGCCAAGTCGCTCTCAAAAGCTTCATGTTTCCTCAACAAAGCCCGGATCTCTGTCAGGGAAGCAGCTTCATAATCCTTCTGCTGCAGAATCTGTTCTTTGCCTGGTAGGAAGAGAGAAGAATCAAGCCACTGAGGTGGGATATTGGCAGCACTGGTGACTAAGGGCCCAAAGGCAAAGAAAAATAACTGGCATTGTCAAAGAGTCCAACAGTAGTAAGAGTCACATATCAAATGATATATAACAGTGACGTTACTATTTAGTTACCCAAAGTATAGCAGCAAATGCCTCTTTAGCTGATTCCCATTCCCCTTTGCTTTGATCACCATGCAGGGCCCTGCCTGACCCAAAGCTAAAGCTATAATGATTACAAGATGGTGGTGATGATAGCACTTAGCAATAACACTAAGTACCAGATCCATAGATGTACAGATTTACCACATTAGAGAGGATCTGAGATGCAAACTGCAGAGAGACTCAAAGACACTCCAACACATAGCGGCAGGGTGTAAACTACAGGCAGGAACAACATATAGTATATTAAACAGTACAACCACATAGCAATAACAATAGCAATAACAATAGCACTTAAATTTACCAGTATATTTATTTTATTTATTTATTTTATAAAATTTGTATGCCGCCCTATCTCCAAGGACTCAGGGCAGCTCACAATGACAATCGACCAAGCGACTGTTAAAAAACAACAATATACCTAAAAAATATCAAAAAAGTGTTTTAAAAAAATTAAAATATACTACCCCATCAGTCCAGACTGGGGGACATAAATAACTAGGTTTTCAGTTCATGATGGAAGGTACGAAGGTCAGGGGCCAACCGGAACCCCAAGGGAAGTTGATTCCAAAGGGTGGGGGCGCTCACAGAGAAGGCTCTACCCCTGGGGGTCGCCAGCCGACATTGTCTAGCTGACGGCACCCTGAGTAGGCCCTCTCTGTGAGAGCGTACCGGGCGATGGGAAGTTGACACTGGTTGCAGGTGGTCCGACAAATAGCCTGGACCTAAGCCATGAAGGGCTTTATAGGTTAACACCAGCACCGCTGGTGTATACCGCTTCACAGTGCTTTACAACCCTCTCTAAGCGGTTTACAAAATCAGCATATTGCCCCCAACGATCTGAGTCCTCATTCCGAGGAAGACTGAGCCGCTGAGAATTGAACTGTCAAACTGCAGGCAGCAGAATTAGCCTGCAGTACTGCATTCTAACCGCTGCGCCACCACGGCTCATAAGGTCAACCCACAGATTCCTGTTGAAGAAGGCCTTTTTCCTGAATAGCAAATTCTGCCCAAAGGCTCCCGGGGAATGATTAAACCCGAACTTTAGCAGCTGTTCCACCATTAACAAGTACACATAGAATTGTGTTTTCTTGAACTGTGCATGGCTAAAAGCACAATGTGTGAAGAAACACTTCAGGGAAATAGATAGAAAGGGGTGGATATGTGGAGTGCATGGTTTGCCACCTCTCCCAATCTTCCACACAATGGCAGATTTGCTATATTTACTTTAACACAGCTTTATTCATACTTCGTTATTTGTCTCAGGATTATTTGTCTAATACTTCAAAAGTTCAAAAAGTTTAAAGCAGGCTACTTTCTATATGCAGATAGATTCTGAAAGCTTCAGTGTTTTCCCAGAGCAAATCTTTGAGAGCAGTGAAGGCCCCATGAACAGCTATATTTGCTTCAGGTATGATAGCATAGCTCTTGACCTGCACGGCTTGTGAATCCCCACGAAGAACACTTTTTACTGTCTAGGTGTGCATGGAATTTTCAAGATAATTAAATAAATAATGAAATATGACAGCAAAAACAACCAAAAGATGACTCAACTCGACACAAATATCTCTGGAAAAAGTCAGGTCTTGATTGCTTTTCTAAAGGCAAGCAAATCTGGGGTTTGGCATATAAAAGGGAAAAGACTGTTCCAGAGCACATGGACTCCCATCAAAAGGGCACCTTTCTAGTACCCATAAGATAGCAATGTTTCGGTGAGAGATCCAGAACATATTCTCCCTATGGGAGCATGGTGGACAGGCAGAAAGTTTTGGGACAAGGCGGTCCCACAAGTAACCTGATCTTATGCCAGGTATGACTTTAAAGGTAAAAACCAGCATCTTGTGATGAAGATGATCCAGCAATGATCTCTTGAGGAGACAGATCTACAACTACTTCTTTCAGAGCCAGCAGAATCACCTCCTTCCACAAGGAGGCATTTTACTACCGCATGGAGCTACCCACATATCTCCCCCACCCCACACCGAGGCCTGAACCAGGAGGGCATTGGCTCAAAACGCAGGTAGTGGTGTCCCTAGCTCTGAATATCCTGCCAACTTTCTTGGGACCAAAATCCTTAAACCTATCCCAGATAGCATCCCAAGGCTCTGTCACTTCCACCTTCTTAGCTGGAATCCAACTCAGAATGAATCTGAGTTATTTGCTGAATTGGATTACATGTCAGCAGCAACCTTATCAGGAGCCAAGGAAACATCAGACAAGTTAAACCTATTGACTTCCTTTTTATTTTACAATTGATATTTTAGTTCTTGCCTTTTGTATCCTTCAGTCTATTCCTTCCCCCTATGTTGCTACATATTCTTCATCTCTTTTTCTTGTCCACTTTTTTCATTTGAACCATGCATTTGATTTTAAATTCTATTTCAAAGGGAAAACACTGGATAGATATTTTTGCAGGCAAGGGAATCCCAACTTACCATACGCCCAGGTTTCATGTGATGTGGCCTTTTGCCTAAACTTAGCAGCCAGATGTTCAAGCCGTTCAAGCCTTCGTATTTCATTCAACAGCCATTCCTCATAGCCCTTCTCCGCTTGTTCAAGTCTTTGCCAAGCACTGGCAATATCCTACAAAAACATGGGGATATTTTAAACCAAATACTTAAAACCTGTATCTCAAGAAGGGGTTTTCTGATTGGCTAAGCATTTTCTCTGACTCTTGCTTGTCTGGCCCTGGGCCCTTCTCAATTTAGATTGAGAAGGACTGTCTTCTTAGCTTTCTAAAGCAAACAGTGAATTATTGTAATGAATGTGAAAACATTTCATTATAATAATTCACCTTCCATTTCACTTTTTCCCAGAATAATATGATGAAAAAATATATTTGGTAAAAGACGTAACAATTCTGGTATGGTGTAACTAATTAGAATATGCCTCCTCAAGCCCCCACCAATCTAGGGTAACAAACTCTGGATGAGCATAAATAGTTCTGAAAGCTTCTAATCTCGTGATGAAAGGTATTCAAGATGGCTGCTTTCTTAATAATGTCAATAATATTACAAGCCTAACTCTACTGTTTTCTGCCTATTTTGCAATTCTTTATTAAAATAGTTGTGATTCTCCTGTAAAAAGGGAATATCTGTGCATCTATAAATGCAATCATTTCTCAATCGTTTTTTAAATAGCGGCAGTCTCTACGAAGACCAAAGACAGTCAGAGAATCAGGAATGGATGAACAAAATGCTGAGACTCTAATAATATGTAGGAATGACCTTGGAAGACATGAGGGAGAGCTTGTAAATTGGTATGTCAGCCCATAGAAGAAGGGGGGAATGAGATGGGAAATGTTTCAATAGGACCCTCCTTAGTTTACTCTGGAGAGTAAAAGAAAAGGAAGGAAGAAATTCTTTCAGTCTTTAAGATTCTGTTAATGTCACCTAACAATAAAGATAGAGCTACTACTCTTGGTTGTACCATCTCCACCCATTTATGACTGTATGACTGTAATCTTGTTGCTGGTATCCTTACAATTTATATTGACTGGTTTCCTAATATGATTTGATTGATTATTTGTTCCCTATGACTATCATTAAGTGTTGTACCTTATGATTCTTGATGAATGTATCTTCTCTTTTATGTACACTGAGAGCGTATGCACCAAGACAAATTCCTTGTGTGTCCAATCATACTTGGCCAATAAAGAATTCTATTCTATTCTATTCTTGCCTGAATTACTTCACCAGGCTATTGAAGATTGAATCACATCAAAATTTCTACTCCTTTGGATTTGTTCATGATTCCCTTATAATGCAGGATGGTTGCTTTGATGAGATTTAAACAATTTTCTAGTTTCCAGAACTGAAAGGTTTAATAGCATACAGCCCAAATGCACTGCTACTTACTGAAACCATCTTCCCTTCTGATGGCATGAAAGCTGGCCTGTTGCTGATCCTCAGTTTCGTCTGTAAAGTGTTGAAATTGATCTCCAACTGGCATTTTTCCTGGACCTTGGGAGGCTTGTGTTTTCGGCGATAATCTCTGAAGTCCTCTAACTTCTTTTGCATAGCTACCATGGTCTTCTCTGGGGTCCTGTTTTCCAGCCAAGGGGTGGTACGCCGAATCCATTCTAAAAGCTGTTTGCACATATGTAGACATGTTAGCAAATGACCAAAAAAAATATGAAAACAACAATAAAAAATAAAAGAAAAAGATTCCTAATCGAATATCTTCTACAGTAGCTTAAACATTGGGCCAGATTTCCTGGGAGTGGGTTTTCATTTTTAATGCTACAGGATTATTTTTTATTTGTGGTTGGCTGAATAAGGCATATTAGTACTCATGATAGTGGCGAGTGGATCACCATGCCAAAGTAAGGGGAAGAAAGCAACTTATAACTTGACAGAAAGAGAGAACCCGGTTATTACTTTCCAGTAGACTACTATGGTTGTGAACAGTTGAGTAGTTAAGAAGGACAGGGCATTCTGGGATAGGCAGTAGCCATGACCATTTTGCCTGGCAGTAAATTCCAAAAGAAAGGTATGGCTGACAACTGACAGAGCCAGTTTGGTGTAGTGGTTAAGGCATCAGGCTAGTCTGGCAGGGAACTTTGAGTCAATCAATCTCTCTCAACCCAACTAACCCAACAGGGTTCATGTTACAGGGAAAATAGGAAGACAAAGGAGTATTAGATATGTTCATCACCGTGAGTCTTTCATAATAATAATAAAGGTAGGTTATAAATAAAATAAAGAAATATATAAAGGATCCAGGACTCACTGAAATCCCTTGACAAGATAAATGTAAGAGCTTTTCATTTATTTTAGTTGCTTCCATTTTGTCTGTAAGACTGTAACCTTTATGCTTTGGCTGGGTTCAGACAATATGCTAAATCCAGATTTAAAAACCCAGTTGATGTGAACACAGAAAGTGCTATGTCCAAAACAAATAAATTCCATTAAATAATGGCCTGTTTTATATAATACACTATAATAAGCAACTTTCCTCAGCATGCTGAACCATAAACCATCCATTCCATTTTACTTAGTCGACTGTGTTTGTGTGAACAAAGCTCTTATATACAAACTTCTACAATTTTGTCATTTACTGTTTTTAGGGTGGCCAAAATCTAAAATTAGTCCAGAATATGCTAGAAGCAGATACAAGAGATGTAGTCAGGCAAGAATTGCCAACATACATCAGATTTAATAGTTCCTTGTTATTGCAAGTAAAAACAAGCATATTTATTTTAATATCCTAAAAATAGAAACTACAGATATAAATGGAGATTCCTCCCACACTAATTATATTCAAAAAAGAAAGCCTCAGAAATAGTTAACAGCTTTATGTAACTTTTCTGTCCTTATAAAATTATACATAAAATGATTTGGTATCAGAAGCAGACCTCAAGAGTTATGACAAGCTTCGCCTACCTCACTTGCTAGCTTTTCATATTCTTCCATCAATTTTTCATTTTCTTGATTCACAGCAAGTACTTTACAAATCCGATTAGCTGCAGTTTCTGCCTGGAAAATTCAGAAAATTAAACAGTGTAGGTATGTTGTTAGATTCACACAGAAACAAAATGTGAATGATGATCCAGAGACTACTGCAGCATAAAATAATAAGCATATCCAGCCATTGGTTTTTATTAGTTTAGGTACATTATTTTAGTTGTCTGTTCCTTCATGCATGGAATCACAAAGTTCTCCAATATCATATAATTTAAGATTGTGAATGACAAAGTGGGATATTCCACAGTGACAATAAGCATAAACCACATAAATAACCACATAGATAACTGACATGACGCATGTTATTCTTATTATTTCAAGGATCACTTCCTTCTTGCAGTTCCATTTTCTAAAATCAGTGATTGAAGTACATATAAAAGAAAAATTGGGCTGTTTCAGGAATATAAAATATTTCTCATACTGCCATACTTCAGAATCATTAAGCTGTTTCAGTGGATGACACACATTTTCATCACCTACGGATCTAGATAGGTTTGCATTAATATCCCTGCTTAATTGAATCGTGATTAATTTAAAGTTTTACCTCACCCTAAAATCCCCTTTTTAAAATACTAAAGTTCTACTGAATAATTCATGCAGTAAAGAAAGCTATTTTCTTAATTCCAAGTATTTTTTTAAAAAAATCTGAGGCTTTAGATTGGTTCATACAAAGTATTTGTTTCTGTTTTGGGATTTTGTGTGTGTGTGTTTTGCTCAATTGATTATGGGATTCATGTGTATGAAGAAACTCTGCTGTGAAAAGGTGCTTATGTAGCACAATGAAGTCATTCCTGTCATAACAGCATAGGGGTTAATGGCAAAATTGGCCATTTGCCTGCATTAGTGCCCACTAGGAAGTTTCTCTGCATGGCTGGGTATATAGACATGCCACTGCATGTAAAAAAAAGTGTAACCTTTTTGTGACACCTGGCACTAAAAGACACTTCACAGATGAAAACTTCTTCCATCAACCCTAGAATCCAATATGATCCAAGGAGAAATATCTTAAAAGTCACAATATGGAATCCACTATGGGAAATAAATGGAAATATGGGGTTTATCAGCTAATGAAGAAGACCTGAGGCCTGAGCATATTACTGACTGAGCTGTTTAGATGCTTAGACTTCCAAAAATTAATAACCCAACATTGCACCTTGGAATTACACCCTACAAAGCTATGGCCAACAAGGTGCCTGCACTTTCAATCCAAGTGCAACAAACTCTGAAGAGCCAGTGCCCCAAAACAGATGCAACATGAGCCCATGGAGAAACAATGGAGTGTTAGGTTTCTGGATAAAGAATGTGCCTCTTTCTGAAAAACTATTTCTGGAGGGCTGAGAGAAAGTAGTACAGTACTACAATAATCAGGCTTGAATGCTTCCTGAGTTCTGTCCAAGGTCCTGAAAACCTGCTCAATTCACCATAGCATTCAGAGGTTGAGACAACAATTCCATTTTTGTTCCCTCTTTTTCCTTGGACTTCTTGTCAGACCTGCCTTATGACCTGTCATTCAGTTCTATGTTGCTAGGACAGGACAGGACAGAACAGAACAGAAGTTTAGGTTGGAGATTATGCTGACACCAGCACTCTTGCTTTCACAAGACATGTTTCATTTCTCCAGCAAATATGACCAGCACATCTAGGGAACACCAGATGGGGGAAAAAAACATATGATGGATTGTTTGAGATAGAAGATAAGAAAAATGGAAATTCTGACAATTCTGAATCTTTATTGCACTGCCATTCACTGGGTGAATTCACACAATATACTTAACATAGTAACTGCATCAACCCATTTTGGGATTGTTCACACGATGAATCCAACCCTAATTTAACTAAACAGTTTGGATCTGCACCATGTGCTAAGCCACAAAAAAAAAAAACTACTTAAGGATAATACTAACCACGCTTGACATGCTATGCAAATGCATGTTAGGCTACAATGACCAGTGATAATATTATATCTTAATTAAATGTATGCATTTTGTGCATGAAGTGTGTTGAAATTTTTCAACTATTGATCATTTTTCAGATTACTCAATTAATTAGAGTAATTCTTATATATTTTATTTATCCTCTAATATTTCTATGGCATTTTAAAAAACTAGGGATTCATCTGTTACTTGAATCCTTTTAAATAACTTTGTTCATCTGTAGGTATAGCTATAGCATTTAAATTCTCATATAAATATTTGCATATTTGTATATTTGTTTATTAAACTTATATACTGTCAAGCAACTAAACTAAAAAAGAGAACTAAAAAAGAGAACTAAAAAAGAGAAATACAATTAATAGCAAGTAAAATGAACAAATGATGATGAGAATGACAAACCAGACAGTAACAAAGCAAAGCGACTTCATGATGCAGTAGTGGGGCAGTGGTTAGAATGAAATATTGCAAGCTAATTCTGCTGCCTGCCAGGGATTCGATCCTCACCGGCTCCAGGTTGACTCAGCCTTCCATCCTTCTGAGGTCAGTAAAATGAGGACCCAGATTGTTGGGGGGCAATATACTGATTCTGTAAATTGCTTAAAGAGGGCTGTAAAGCACTGTGAAATAGTCTAAGTGCTATTGCTATTTTCCTTTGCCAAAGGCCAGGCAAAAAGCCAAGTCTTTGTGGCCTTTCTAAACAATAGCAAGTTGGGGACATCTGGATTATTAGGGGAAATCTCATTTCAGAGTGCAGGAACTGCTACAGAGAAAGCTCTGGGGTCCTGATAGATGGCCTTGTTTAATCAAAGGACTCTGGAATATGTCAACTCTGCAAGGTTGAATTGGCCATGCACTTACTGTAGGAAACAGGCAGTCCTTCAAATAACCAGGCCTTTTTCCATTTAGGGCTTTATAGCTATCAACCAGCACTTTGAATTAAAAATCCCATTAAGTTTATGGGGAAACACAAATATCATAAAAATGAGTATTTCTTCAAACCTAGCGCTACTTCTATGCTAAAACTGTTATGTTAAGTAGTCTTATAACATTGCCATTTTTTTTGAGAAAGACCTTAGATTTTCTGTATCTAATTACAGTATTGTATTATAACTGTATCATATAATTTCAGTTGATTTTTTAAAATCACTCCTGAAGTAATAGTTTTTAATTTATGAATCTGATCATGACACTGACTTAATCTGATTTTAATTTATGAACCTGCTATAAAAATAACATAATTTATTATCTCCTAATTTCTTTATAAAATACACTAGAAAAGCCATAATCTTAATATATGTATGTAAACGTATTTTGATCTATTTACATTTCATTGAAGGAAATTTAATAGAATCATAGAAGCAAAAATAATATAATCATGAACTAATGTAAAAATAATATTCCCAAAAGTAGTTAGTGACAAATGTCTCAGATGAATAATAGTTGGAAAAAGCAACTATCATTTAATTAATTTAGCAATATTAAGAACTTCACATTCTATTACATACACTTTGATTTGTAATTTTTCTAGGTTTATTGATGCCCAAATGTACTATACTAACAAATAGTCATTTCAAAAGAAATAGCAGTGTTAATCTGTTATAATAAAATCAGACATTTTTTAATAGCATCTTAAAAGAATAACAGAATTATTGCTGCATTAGCTTCAGTCATGATAAATAAATGAGAGCAACACAATTATTTTTTTACTCACAGTATTTTTAACAAAAAAAATTATTAATATTAGGAGAAACCTGCGGAAATGTTGATTGTGTTCTGTAATTCCCAGTTTAATCTTTGATTAATTCCAAAGGTTTCTATTACAGCTAGCTAGTTGGTGTTTCATCTCTACTACTGGTAATGTAAACAACAAACTATCAGTGCACAATCACAAAATACAATGTTAAGGGAATCTATGCTATTATCTAGGAGGGGAAAGGAAGGAGTGAGGAAAGGAGGGAAAAAAAAGAAATGAATTAACTTAACTCTGAATTTATACCCAGAAAATAATAAAGTGAGGATGATTCCTTCAGTGGCAATAATTTTTAATAAAATCCTGATTTCATTTTACAGCCAAATATTACTCTCCATATAAAGTATACCCTGGAATCTCTGCACACAGCAAAAAATTATGTGGTATGTCCGGGAGAAATCTGTCCTCACAGCTGGTTGATCATGACCCTCTGGGCCTGAACCTTTTACAAAAAAGTCTACATTTTCACATATATAGAGATTACTACAGTATATTCAGTTCACATAACCAATGGCCACCTTGGCCTAGAAATTCCTGAAGATCTAATCTAATCTAATCTTCAATTTGCCTGATGATTATCATCCTGGGGGAAACTGCCCCAGGGATATTCTTATGGCAATTCTAGTTTTGCAATAGTTTAATAGCAAAGGTAAATGCTTTTTCTAAGAAGATTGTCTATCCTTGTCGCTCTCCTCAGTGATGATTAGCTGCAGAAAAATTTCAGACTTCACCAGAGTACAGAGTATTAAAATATTTATATTGAATCTGAATAATTCAGACAGTCTAATCATATTAGAGCAGCCGGAGAAATGCTTTCCTTCCATCACTATAAACTGCCTTGACACTGCAAAAAAAGATTTTTTTTCCCCCAGTGGGTAGGCTTTGTCTGGAAAACGGTAGTGGCCTTTGCAAAAGTGATAGAAATTATCACAGTAATTATACAGGTAGTCCTCGACTTAATAGCCATCCATTCAGCGACCATTTGAACAGTGCTGAACAAAGGGACTTATGACCACGGTCTGAAGTCCTGACCATTGCAGCACCCACACTCGCATGATCAAAATTCAGATGCACCCACCTTTATGGCTGTGAAAGCATTGCAACCCCTCCCTCCACTGGGAGGACTAGGAGGCCTCGGCTAGCTAGATCCACTGGTCCACCGGTCTGCGGGTTTCCTCTCTCCATCCCCATCACTCCAAAGAGGCCTGGACCTTCTGCCTGCCCCATCACAGCCACTTACCTGTCCTTTTTTCCTGCAGCTGCTGCCAGGTAGGCCTTGCTGTTATGGTGCTAATGAAGGCAATCTTTCTCAAGGCTTGTCCAGGATCAGGAACTTTGTGGGCTGACTTTGCGTTCCTGACTCTCTAGCCTTGAAGAAAATTGCCTTCGCTAGCTTTCTAGATTAGCATCATCTTGGCTCACTTCTCAGCAGTTACAGGGAAAGGGAAAGATAAATAGACCCTGGCAACAGTGGGGTAGGGAGAAGATCCAGGCCTCTGGGGAGTTGGAGGGGAGGCAGGGGCCCGCATGTAGGCAGGCCTAGTTGGCCTGTGGCAGGTTTCCTCATGCTGGTTAGTGCCAGGCCTGCCAAGGCCTTCCCCACCCCCCGAAGCACCCTTGCACAGTTGCTTTAATGATCGTAACGTAGAGCACTGGGATTGTGCTCATTGAGTGAGGTAGTCACATGGGTGTCTCGCTTAATGACCACAACAAATTGCAACCAAAATTCCAGGGTCAGTTGTGCTTGTAAGTCAAGGACTATCTGTTTTTATTTATTCTGTATGCATCTATATATGCTTGTTTCTGTGCGTGTATTACTGCAGTGTTTCTAATAGCCCCATATACTTTATTTGTCAGTCCTAATTAAAAAAAACAAAGTGATTTCAGGGCTCATGGAAACCTGAAACACACATAGCACACAGCGATCCAAAAGGTGATGATGAATACCTGCTCAGCTCCAGCAAAAGCATGGTAGAAGCAAGAAACGTAAGTCATGATTGCTCTTTCATCAGGCTTGGGAGTATTCACAATGTCTATCAGAAAAGAGAAAAGAAAGAAAACAAGCACAATATGTAGAAGAACAGTAGCAAGCAAGGGAGACACAACATGTGCTCCATTTTGTTCTCTGTAGTATTAGAGTCATTTAAACTGGAAGAAGAAAACATTGATGCTAAAATGGAAATCCTGGAGAACAAAATTTAAAAATATCCAAGGTTTTGAGAGGAATACTTGCAGACAAATAAGGTGTTGGCATGCTATATGGTTTGATTCAAAGACACTGGTGTATATTCAGGAGTGTGTACATGGAGAATCAAAGCAATCAAGAAGATAGGTGCTCCTTCACACTCAAATTCTGCCCCCCCCCTTTTACAGGCATGGCTTCAGTCCTGCAGAAATGTCTGTCATCTCGACTTTTGTTATTCCCCTGAGAATACCCCATGTCTGTAATTACACAGAGAGATTGTTTGAAATGCTGAGGCCCACCTGACTGGATTTACAATCTGAGGTAATCATATATTGTGTTTCTGAATGCACAGGGAAACTACTACTGGATGCTTAGAAGTTTCCACCTGTCAAAGGCCTTTTCTAGAAAAAAAAGTTAGTATTATAGTTCAAGGTAGTATGTCATATCTGCATTGTTGTTTTCATTGTTTAAAAGGAATCATCTTTCATGTACAAATTTCAATGCATTATTATTTTACAAATAATAATTTCAATGCATTATTATTTCAATGCATTAGTACAAATTTCAATGCATTATTATTTTACTTCCACATGGTAGAGATTTAATATTGTCCAACATATGAAGAATGGATCTGACAAATGCCCTCTGATATTGTATGGAAGTGTGAAAGAAAGCAACTGTGATTATTTTTTAAAGAAGGACTTTCTGAAAAATACCCATGCATTTTATAAGGGAGCAAACTATATCTTCTAAAAAGAAAAAGGAATCAGAAAGGAATTACAGGATAAGCAAAAAAAAAACCCCATACAATATCATAGCAGCCACAGAACAAAAATACTCTACTTTCCTAGCATCAATAAAAACAAGAATGATAAGCTATGAAATCTTTTCAGGAAGGTTGACTACTCAATTATTTAAATAAGCATGCCTGGTAAGCTTGATCCCATTTTATATACCGCAAAATTGTCATTAGGCTGCCCAATTCATTTCCAGTTAAGAAATCCATGAAAGCATGTATTTTCATTGAAGATAAAGTTTATAGATCTCAGATCATTTTCCATCAAGACGTATATTCCACTCAAGGACTGACTAGATCCATATTCCTTTAACAGTTAATTTCAACCTGAAATAAAACAATTTTTCTTGGGATATGTCCAGTGACAACAGGAGAAAAGAGATTTAATGAACCTGACATAACACTGTTAAGTCATTCCAAAAGAAAGACAGGTAGCAAACAAGAAGCCAGTAGATATCAGTTGGCCCTGCCAAACTCCCCTGACCTATCCATTTTTTAAAACTGAAAAAAAAAAAAAACCAATTGGGAAAGCGACATGTTAAAAATGTACTGTATTTATAAGAATGCCTTGGGCTTGCATAAATCTCACATCCTTAGAAAACAAACAAGATGAATAGCTGCAGGGCAAGTCTTTATTTGAAAATGAACCCACTTAGTCTTAGCCCTGTAGAAAGACCAAGATAAAATCAATAAAGAGCATCAGGAGATTAGTGTGGGTTCTTTTATGCCTTTATTTTTCTAGTAAATTGACACTTCCACCATGCTGAAATAAGGCAAGTACCAGCCATACTTTCAAAATTTCAAAACTGCCAGTGAACACAAAAGAATTGCTTATCTGTTGTAAATCCCAAAACAATAGTATTGTATTAGTATTAGTACAATAGTATTGTACCATGAGTGTAGAATACCAAATGAGGCAAGTAAATCCGAGTAGCAACATTAGATGGGGACAAGTATCTCAACACTACAGAAGCTGTAAAAAAAAACCCCAAAAAATCAAGTCTTTTTTGCTCTTGACTCCATAGCCTAGCAATAATAAAGAAGATGGGATGAAAGGTCATTTCATAGACCTGAATTACCTTCAGAGAAGATTTTCAGGGAAAGATGGATAAATTGTGCTGATAGATGTTGCTCTCAACTGACAATATTCAGAACTAATTCTAATATTCTTTGAAGTTGTCTAAGAATGTGTTGTTATGTCTCTACTACCTGGACTGGGGGGAGAAGTCAAGATGGCAGCTGCAACCCCAGAAATGAAGCCTGCCCTTTTTAAAGTGTGTTGTATAAACAACAAACATTTTTTAAAAAAGGAACAGGTTCAATTGTGTAGTCTGGTCTTCTTGTCCCTGGCTTCCTGCATTGTTTTAGTTGCCAGGAGTTTCAGAAGGCAATTATTTTAGCTGCATTTAAAAAATAATTCTAACTGATACAGGTCTTCAAATGATATTTTACTTGAAATCTCTGGATTTATGTTTCTGAATTACTTGGAAAGCCTGGAGTGTTTGAGGGATAACTAAATGAAAAGAAGTGGGGGACACTGAAAATTGTCCTCCCCCCTGCTATTAATTTCAATTACATCAGAGAGCATTTTCTTATTCCAGTCTAAATGGAAATGACAGGTAGAATGCTGTTTGATAAATAACTATGTGAAGGAGATCCTTTGTTTATAACATATGGGCCAAAAAGATTTTAACAGTTGCAACCTGCTGCCTATTAAAAGCACATTAACTCACACCTTCTGCATCCAACATCTTTGGGATATCCAGATATTTTTCAGCAACTTCCATGGCCAGGTTTATATTCCCCAGAGGGTCGTCCTGCACAGGAAGCAGAAATTACAATTGGTAAGTCCCCTATTTTAAGCAAGGTTGCAGCAATTCAAAAGCAAGGACAGAATATGTTAGAGTTTCACTCAATAGCAGCATTTTAAAATTAAATTAAATTCTCCCCCAAGAAGCATGTAAAAACCAGGCAGATTTCCACTGCATCATGTCTTCCATCTTGACATTTTTAACCATAATGCTGACACTTACTCCCAAGTATGTTTATATAATATAGAAATTAAGCAGCTGTCTCTTACATCTTTTTTTAAAAACTGTTTCAGTGGAATTTACTCCAATGCATGGTACTGACATTTCAGGGTTACTAGGGAACTATTGAACAGAAAAACTGTTCTGGTAGGACAGATTTTGGAAGTGCTGCCTTCACTTGAGGGCTCCTGCTTTTACCTTCCCTGCCCTTAGGGATGTCTAAGCTTCAGACAGACACACAAAAAGATGGGTGTGGCTTTGCTGTGTTTGCCACCTTGCTAAACTAAAAGCTTAGTTATTAGTTATGCCTGCCATTTAACTCATGCTGCACATGAACCAAACAATGTGTGGCAGCCATAAATCAAGCTTTTCAGCTTTGCATATTGTAAGAACATACTCTAATGCATCAATGCAAAGAAAGATCCTCTATGGCTTTCCAAAGATTTCCAGAAAGCAAAGAAAGGCATGCAGAAAGAAAAACTAACATGCACACAAGTGCACACACACTCCCACATCAAATCTACAATGTCAATATTGGATATAAATATTGTGCAGTTTACTTATCTTCATGTCAGTTAAACATTTCATAGGGTTGCACCATCTATTGAATACTTTCTAATATAGTGAATCCCACGATGCATCTTTACTCAGGAATATAATGCTCATAGACTGACTGAATTGGCTGTGTGTTGGAGACAGATCTACATTGAATATCCCAAGTCCAAATACATTTGTCCAAAGAGTAGCTTATTTTTCAGCCACTTTCATGGCTTGTGGTTTAGCTTACTTGGGATCACCTACTGCAGTCTTAACCATACTGATTGGCCATTATCAGTGGGAGAAATTTAAAATTAGCAGAGGGCACCTGGTTCAGGAAGGCTGTTCTATATCTGCAGGTCAAGAGCCAAGAAAGAAAGCTCATTTCAAACTACAAAACAAACATATCTCCCTATATGTAGTAGGTGAGCCAAATCAGTGCAAATCATCATGCCAGATTGGTGCAAGTTATCATGCCATGCCAGCAAAATTAATGACCTTTGAAAGCTTGGAGTAGTCAATAAGATCTGGTCGATGTCTATGAATCAGTGCACAGAGACCAAGGCCATCTTTCCAGCTTCATGAGAAGAAACCAAAAATAAGGCGACAATATATTAATGAAACACTGATTTTGTCAGACAGTGCAAGATCTGACAATATTCAGCAATTGTACCACATGTCCAATAGCAGTAGCTCATAAAATCCCAGTGGTTGTTGCAATTTGGCTAAATCTCATTTAATGGCAGAACACAGGAGAAATTCATAGTATAATTTTGTGAACCAGGTTATCTACTTTCAAGACAATCAAAAATATTTAAAATGTTGATAAGGCAGAGGCATGTTAGGATATTATCTTGTAAGACAAATTTCCTTGACTGTAGACACTTTTGTGCAGAAAAGAGCCCAGAGAAATTTCATGCACAGTGCACTAGATGATGAATGACTGCTTACTTATTTTTTTTTTCACGGTGCAAGAATCTGCAGTTGGCTGGAACAGATGGGCTGCTCATTTCACTCAGTGGTTTGTCCATCTTTTTATTTACTTTTAGGTATCGAGGGCATACTCAGGGTAGCTCAGAAAATATTGTTTGCATATCATTTAGAAAATCAGTAGTAAAATTTTAAACCAGCAGCCAATATGGTTATAATGGCTTTTTTTTTAAATGCATTGTAAGCCGCCCTGAGTCTCCGGAGAAAGGCGGCATATAAATTGAACTAATAAATAATAAATAAATAAATAAAAGAGCAGGCTGCTCACACAGTCTGAAAAGTCTGGTGGGATGAAAATGTTTGAAATAAATTTCTGAGAGCTCCAATGGATTGTGTCTAGAACCTAAATATGGAAATGACCTGCCATACACAGACAGTAAGACATGTGTTGAACAGGAGAGTTGTTCCTCTCTCCAATGCCTTATAAGGAGTAGGAAGTTTCATCTGGGAGAAAGTATAATTCTTCTGAGTCAATTATTTGATACATTACAGTAGTTAGTTTATCCTGCATTCGCCAACAGAATGTCTCAGCCAACACTCCCAGCTCTTGTCTATGGAGATTCTCAGTCATCCAGGTCATGGTTGTCCCAAAGGTGCTTTTTCAAGAGGATGAGAAGCGAAACGTCTTCAAAGAAAAACCAGAAAGTCCAGTTGCCTCTTGAAAAAGCACCTCTGGGACTCCCAGCTCATCTGAAGATGCCAGGTTTGGGAAGCTGGGTCTATTTATTTTACCACTTTTAATGCATTTTTCATATATATTATTTTAAAAATGCCTTTTGAAGCCAACAATCCAGTAATTACAAGTATCTATAAAAATAGGATGTTTGGTAAAATCTGTTCTTAACTACCTCAACTATCTGTAGGTAAGAGACCATTCTCAACAACAGAAGTGTTTTCTTCTATTCCTATATGTATATATGTATTTACCTAATATCTATGACCTCCTATCTCACAATGGTAACTCTGGGCATTGTACAGAGATTAAAACAAAAGACACAACATAAATACCCATGATGTTCAGGTTATTTGTGTCTTGGATTTTTCTACACACTGTACACCTAAGGTTTTACTGCTTTCTGTTCTTTGGAGTAAGAGCTTTATGAAACTTGAAAGCTTGCATATTTATTTATAACCTGATTAGATGCAAAACAAAAACAAGTGTCTTTTTTTTTTTATCTCAGCAGCAACTGCTGGGGAAAAAAATTAGCATTTATTAATCATGCCACAATGCCCAATTTTCACTCTATTTATAGGTTCTGTGAAACGGATCTTTCTTCCACTATTTCTGGAAATTTCAACATATTTGTAATATAAATTGATTTCTAGAAAATACACAACAGGTTTACACTGTGCAGATGGAGGTAAAACAGAAAATGATAGTGTTTGATTTTTTTAATATTTTGTTGTCAGTACATTACAATCGGGACTTCTGTTTATTCCCCCAAATATTAGTTGTAGTAATTTCCTCTCTAATTAGGCCTCATCAGTCAAGAAGCATCCATGGTGACATGTGAAATAATCACACTGTTGACTCCTTTCATATAGGGTGTCCATTTTAATTGCTTTGATAATCTGGGAGCCCCTATACTCATGCTAGCTTTGTAGAGTTATTCCTGGCCCTTCTCAAACTGCAAAGAAAATATGATGTATTGTGTGCTCTCCATTTCCAACTGTACCATTAAGGGTAAAACACATCTACATCTTTACATCTAGAAATGATTCACTTTACCTAAGATGGAAATTTTGAATGTTCACATTTCGGTAAGGTGCCGTTTTTCTTTGACACCACAACAGCAGTCCTTCTTTGGCAGATGTCTCTGAAAATACCATCAAAGAAGATTTATAAAAGAAGATTTATAAAGAATAACAGAACTTCAATTTGCTCACTACAGTACATAGCAGACCTTCAGCTGACTTAGAGGGTTGGACATCTACCTCAGATGATATTGCTTAATTCAACGGATACAAAGAGTGCTTCCAAGGAAATCTGTACCAAAAAAGTAGTGAATACATCCAGTTTACTTATGAAAATATCTCCCTCTCTTTCTTCCATATGGTTTCTTACAAAATGCAACAATTGAAAGTTAACACTGTGTCTGTTACAAAAACAAGGGGCATTTATATAAAAAGGAAACTCTAGAATTGATTGTGAACTTTCCTTATCATTTTTTTTCCTCATGTAGCCATCCGTTCATTGTTTTTCTTTAATATTTGCATCCTGCTTCACTGACTCAGGAATGATGTCATCATTCATAAGAAATTTCTTTTTAAAGATGATTTAATTGGTACAATAGAATCAGGGTAAATTTGTCAGGAATAATTATTCTCTCAATTAACCAACGAAGTATAAAAATTGGTTGATCCGCTACATATTGTCTACTGTAATGGATGGCAGCTGTTTGCTTGAGTAAAATCCTGGCAAAAAATCTATAGCTGCCCAAATTATTCACTTCAGTGTTTTACAGTATTAAACAATCTTTACAAAGTAGCATAAAATGCTGCAGTATCTACATATGATACTACCAAACAATTCTCCAATCTCCACATGTTATCACTCAATTGAATAAAATATATTTTCCCCAGAACAGAATTATTTTACATTAGGAAGAACTTACTACTCACTCCTTGTTCTTCATAACTCCAGTGCAGCAAATTCTAGTATTTCTCTCAATTCAAGGTCATAAAATGTCCCATTATGTTTACTGGATGGATAATCATCTCATAGAAAATAGAAAGTCCATTGGCATTGCCAAACTATCCATCTCTTGAGCTAAAGTGGGAAGTGGGAAGCAAAGAACTTGAGGCCCTACAGACCTCTTACAGTAATAAGGGTATCAATCTTTCCTCCCAACTAGAGGAGAAAACAAGAGGCTCTCAGCCCACTATATTGGGCAGGCAAGAGAAAGAGATTTGAACCCAACCACTACTATAAATAGGACTTTCATTCTATACTTGTCTGTTCTGAATTTCTTCTTTTAATTGTATTTCCAGATCTTGCAATAAGAATAGTTTATCAAAGAGCTGCATTCTTGAATCGCTAGTATTGTTCACTTGGAAAAGCCTGACATGAAATTCTTTTGTGTTTGAAAGACAGATATTTGTGCATTCTTACATATAAAAATAGTCTATGTTGTATTTTTTTTGTGCTTGTTCTTCTGTTATACAGTTTGTTCTGTCTGCTTTCCTTGGAAGCTGGATTCAGATGATAATGTTGACTAGGAAGTTCACACAAGAAAGATCCCAGAGCCAAGTCACCACAAGAATCTGAGGACATTATAGACATTAGCTCACTGCCTTATTTTACTTAAAAAAAAAAAACTTCAACTTTACTATCAAATTATGGCAGGTTGGGACAGAATGACAAGCAAATGACATGGAATGCATTAAATCAGAGTCTAAGTGGAAATCTTCTACAGTGTAAAAAGATCCCTGCTCATGAAAAGATGTCAAGAAGATTTCAGCATATTAATTCAATCATTATCCTAAATAATTGATATTCCTGTTTTCTTTCTTCAAGGAGATGATGACCATAGATCCACACCTTCCCTCCCAAATGAATTAGGCCTAAACTAGAGGATACAAAACTGTATCTTATTACTGTTATTTATTTTATGATAAGAAAATAATAGTGTTCAAGCAAACTCTCTGTCAAGAATGCTGTACTTGAAAGCGGCTGTATAATCTTTCTATCAACCTTCTATCAACCTTCTGTATGTTTGTGTATGTGCATTTCTCCCTGTTTAAGTACAGAGCTTTCTTTAAATTTTACATTTGGTCACATGAAGTTATTTTTAATAATAATAATAATTTGTTCCCTTACGGAGGAAATAATTTGAGGTTACAAATAGCTACAGTAAAGCTAAAGTCTCCTTTGAACTAAGTTTGACTTCTGATTACTTGGTGTATCCATCCATGCTGTTTTCTTATCAACAGTATAGATTTGGCTTGCAGTTGCCGCCTTCTGAGATATTTTTTCAATTTCCCAATGCTGCCTCCAACCTGGTATTCTCTGGTAGCCTCCAACCCAAGTGCTAATCAGGCTTGGTCCTACTTAATTTCCAAACCAGATAAAGTCAGCCAAATGCTAGCACTTGTTAAGGCTGTTTACAAGTAAATGAACAAAATAAGAAGCTAACCAGGGTGACATATTGTTTGTGTATCATCTAATTTAGCCTTATGATTCACAAGGAACTCAATGTTTCTAACTGATCGGTCCACTTGTAGGAGAGGCAGATTGTTGGATATAAAAATATCACACGTTTTAATGCATTTTTGAAGAAGAGAATATAATTCTTTTCCTTATGGTATCTGTTTACCCTACTAGAAATGATAATAAACAACAAAGCAGATCAACAAAAAGCAGTCCTGAATGCTTCTTCATAAGTCGCTTAATTGCTATCCTGATATTTACATCAAAATTCACTGTGGTCAATAAAGCTATAGCCAGTTCAATCGATCTGTATTTTTGGAATCAAGTCTATTTGACACAAAAAGTTGAAGGCAACATTATATAGAATTTTCTTACCTTCCACCGAGATATCTTGAATAGCAAAACGGAGAATGATAGTCCAGATCATACCCAGAGTCATTTTCACATTGCCATCCACAATTTCTAGAGAGAAACGGAATGGATAATTTACAGCAGGGTCATCAATACAACAATATGTGGTAGCTGTTATTTGAGATTATGTTCCTCATGCATACTTATTTCATGATACCTTGCTGGCAGATTCGTAGTTCTACTTTTAAAAGTAGATTCTACAGGTGGTTCTCGACTTATAACCACAATGGAGTCCAAAATTTACGTTGCTGAGTGAAAATTTGTTAAGTGAATTTTGCCCCATTTTATGACCTTTCTTGCCACAGTCGTTAAGTGAATCGTTGCAGTTGTTAAATTAGACACCCAATTGCTAAGTGAATCGGGCTTCCTATTGACTTTGCTTGTCAGTAGGTCGCAAAAGGAAATCACATAAGTCCGGGATACTGCAAATGTCATAAATATGAGCCAGTTCTCAAGCGGCTGAATGCTGATCACATGACCATGGGGATGCTGCAAGTGTGAAAAATGATCAAGGTCACTTTTTTCAGTGCCGTTGTAACTTTGAATGGTCACTAAATGAACTGTTGTAAGTCGAGGACTACCTGTATTTTAAGAATGAAAAGTATTTTCAATAGTACCTGAAGATGCTAAGGTCTTCTCTGTTCAAAAGAAGCACTCTGCTACAGCTCTTTCAAACAAGAAGTGTGCCGCAGAAAAAAAAACCTGTGCTTTGAAATGTACTACATAGTTGTTTTTTGAAGGTATGTTGTATATATATAGTGACCCCAAGCAGCACTAAAAATGTAGGTTCACGACTAAAAGAAAAATCTTGTTATGGATACACTTCACATACCTTCTGCACCGATTGAGACAAGTTTGACACCTTTGCTTGCTATAAAATCCAGAGCTTTGTTGACATTTGCAATTTTATGGAAGCGCATTTTTCCTCTATCTGGTTTCGGAAGTCTTTCTCCTGCAGGAAAGAAAATCAAAAATATCTGTGAGTACTAGAATCTGGCTGCACTACTCTAGTGGGAGAAGCTTGCTCTTTGCTAGCTAAAACCAAAGGTGACTGGTAGATTAACAGAGAAGATACAAACTATCGCACCAAAATTGCCTCTTGCTCCTTGCCTCTGTATTTAATGTTTTTAATATTTTTATATTTATGATTTTAATTGTAAGCCATCCGGAGTTGCTTTACAGAATGAGTTGGATGATATATAAATTTAATAAATAAATACACAAATAAAAGTAAAATCTAGTCTTCCTTGAAGATTTATTTTAATGACTGAGTTCATTTGCAATATAATAAAATGACTCATTTTACTTTTACTTTATTTTTACTCATCGTTTCATTTTATTGATGCGGTAAAAACGGTTGCACCTTTCCAAGCTATGATATACAATTTGTATATTCACTTTTTAGCTTAATTTTTAGTCCTTTAGAATGCTTCAAGCATTAAAAATTAATGTACCAGTTTTTAATATTTAGTTTACTTCAGATCCAAGGAAAAGTAAGCAGAGATGGCTCTCAGCATCCTTTATCATTTCCCATTGTGGCTGTTTCTGTACCAACATCTGGAGGACCATCAGGTACCTAAAACTGCTCTAAATACAGCAATAAATTATTTGAAAGTAGCATTTACTATCCCACCAAGGTCTTACTTCAGATTAATCCATAGAATAAAATTATTTTAAAATAGTTGGCCTTCATTTCTTTATGCTGGGAATATAATAAATTTGAAGAAATGTTGGCTTATATGCCATGCCATGTAATTCCTATTGATTATGTAACATTATCATGTTAACCAGGTTCTTGAAAGGCAATTATGGGTTGAAATGGTGTGTTAAACTCCAAAAGTTGGTATATTTCCATCTGTGAAGAAATTTGGATATATTGAGTTTGAACTGTTGTAAAAAGGTTGGAAGTATGCTTGCTCCCAGGCGCCATGGCTGTGTTAATAAAATTTGCTTTAATGCATTTGCATTCAAATTTATGCAATTCCAAAAGAGAAGTGAAAGAGAAAATGATGCTTCAATATCATGTTTAAACTGAAATATATTTTTGTGTGTGTACATGTATTTAGTGTGTATAAATATTTAGAATTAGACACAGTTTAGATAAGTAGTACTTCTAAGTTTTTAATTTGGTTTAATTCTTTAACTGTCTTGGTTTTTCAGTTATTTGGCTATTTTTTTTTTAAAAAAATTATCATTTGAGTTCTTTCTTCTTCTCCTTAGAAATTTAAGTATACAGTCTTTTCATTTTCTTCTCATTACATACTTTTTTTATGCAACAGATAATGTTAGTTTTTTGAAGTCTTTCATAGAACAGTAGTATAGTTATATAATTATACTAGTATTTAGTTTCATTGTAAATGTTATAAACTAATAATGAAGGTTTTTCAACAAACAATTTTAACATGTGTTAAAATTGTATTTAAAAATACTGAGTGCAATCCTGGATAATACAAAGAGAAAGCAAAACGGAGAGCGGTTCATTGGAACAAGAAACTGATTGCTTGCACAAGCATTGTGATTATATGAATATTTTTCTTCTGCAATTTTGGCATTTGCTTTCCCTTTCTTTACTTTTTTTCTTTTCAAACTTACATAGTTTTTTTTATACTATTAATAGAGCTGCAATTAATAATAAATGTTGCATCTCAATCAGCAACAACTTTTGGAGTCAGAACTGGCATGACATCGAAAAACCATGCGACAGGTTCTGAGTTGGAAATATATCTTGACAAGGTGCTATCTTGAAACAAACCTGAAATAACTTCCAAGAGTAGCATCAGTTTCAGTCCATTTCTGAAATCGTCTTCAATGTTCTCAATCTGGGTTCCAGCTTTCCGCAGATGGGAATTGCACCAAGCTGTAAATGTCTGCCAATGCAATGAAGGACCTGATTAAAAAAAGCTATTCATTTTAATAATAAACTTCAGATGCTCAGTTTCAGGCACTAACATCCTGAGTCAAAACTGAAATACTACAATTCTAGAAATTGGCTCACTTTATGACAAATGTACATCACGTCTGTTTTGTATTTAACAAAGAAGAAGGGGAAGCATTTACAGGATTTTAATGTGGTAGTTCTTATTCATCTTAGTATATATACTGCATGCACCCTGTGTTACATATTTCAGATTCTCAAAAAGCACTTCCCTACATCCATCATCTTCGCTCCTTGAACTCTCAGAATGAATCTCAAAGGACACCCTGCTTATCTTTGTCTCTGACAATCTGGAACACTGACAATAAGGGGTGAATATCTAAAGTGTTGCAAATCCAATAATGTAACAAAAAACAATCAAAATCCTCTCCTTATTTCTACACACAATGAAGTATTGAGGAGGAGCTGAAGAGCCAGCAAGCTACCATTCCTCTTACAAATTGTGAAGCTCAGGAGTCAGAAGGGACAATGAGGGAAGACTGCCCTCTAGTGGGGAAAGAAAGCCACAATGAGCTCAGTTCTCCAACATTTCTGAAGTCATAAAAACCCTGGAGATGGTTTCAAAACAACTCAGTGCCATTAAACCACCTCAGTTTTTCCCAGTTTAGCACTCTCTCTCTCTCAGACTGCCTAACCAGCATGGTCAATACCTGTCTTGCATAGAAATTCTCACAGACTCTGACAGTTTGGAAAATGGTGGCTCAGTGGCTAAGATGCTGAGCTTGTCGATCAAAAGGTCAGCAGTTCAGCGGTTCAAATCCCTAGTGCTGCGTAACGGGGTGAGCTCCCGTTACTTGTCCCAGCTTCTGCCAACCTAGCAGTTCGAAAGCACGTAAAAAATGCAAGTAGAAAAACAAGGACCACTTTTGGTGGGAAGGTAACAGCGTTCCGTGCGCCTTTGGCGTTTAGTCATACTGGCCACATGACCATGGAGACATCTTCGGACAGCGCTGGCTCTTCAGCTTTGAAACGGAAATGAGCACTGCCCCCTAGAGTCAGGAACGACTAGCACGTGTGTGAGGGGAACCTTTACTTTGACCTGACAATTTGGAAAAACCTCTACCTTACTCCAGCTTTTAAATATAATGCCGTTTAATAAATGCATGTTCACAACTTTTATGGAGGACAAATGCATTTATTTCTCATCTTTATAGACTGCCAGAATTCAATGTGATGAAGGGTGGCTGACATATGCTGACTCTATAACATGTAAAATAACAAAAGTGAGCATGTCAATACACTTATACTGTATTGGCTAGTGTCATCTTCAGTAAGAATGATGTATATTTTATTGCATATACAGGTAGTCCTCAACGTACAACAGTTCATTTAGTGACTTTCAAAGTTACAACGACCCTGAAAAAAGTGACTTATGACCATTTTTTCACACTTACGACCGTTGCATCATCCACGTGGCCACATGATCAAAATTCAGATGCTTGGCAACTGACTCATATTTATGACGGTTGCAGTGCTTTGGCATCATATGATCCCCTTTTGCAACCTTCTAACAAGCAAAGTCAATGGGGAAACCAGACTCATTTCACAACCATGTTACTAACTTAACAATAGCAGTGATTCACTTAGCAACTGTGGCAAGAAAGGTCGTAAAATGGGGCAAAATTCACGTAACAAATGTTTCCCTTAGCAGCAGAAGTTTTGGGCTCCATTGTGGTCGTAAATCGAGGGCTACCTGTACATTTTCACATATCAAAGCATCATCGGGATGAAGTTACATATCAATTATCATTCCATTGGGGTGGGGGTGGGGAACCAATGCCATGAGACCAATTTCTACATGAAAAGGAGAAAGGTATCTGAACTAAGAGCATTTAAACTAGACTGATAAGAAGAGCTATTAATTAATTAGTGTCTTGCAGCCTCTGTAAACAGTCCCTGTAACCATGTGCTAGATTATAACGTAAGCAGCTTTCTCCATCTGCTAGCTTCCAGATGTGCTGAGATTATAAATCCCTCCTGGAAACTACCAGAGCATTATTTTACTTACTTCTGCAAAGATACTCAAGGAGTTCTGTGTTTTGTTTTGTAATCATATTTTAACTTAGAATTGACATTTAAATATGCAGCTACTTGAATACACAGAAGAATAAGTAACTGATTCATTATGGCTGTTGCTACTCCCCCAACCCATCCCTAGATCAGTGGCAAAACTATAAAGTTGCTTGTATATTTTATTTACGGCACTGTCCTCACTTCCAATAAATCTGTTTTTACCCTCATCTTCAGTACAGTGATTTCTGACTCAACTAGCATAGATAAAGTAGTTGTATACTTTACACAATGTTTCACTCCAAGAGCTTTGTAAGGTTGCTCATTAATGCTCCAGTTCTTATCACAATGATCTTGACAGCAAAAATCTGGTGCATTTTTCACACTATGGGGACGAGGCATGGGAGACTACTGGCTTGAGACATTTTGTCTGAGAAATTAACCACTGTGGAAATGGATTTGACTTTATCATGCGTCGGAATCAAGTTAAGTCCCAGAATTTTTCCATTCTGTACACAGTAATAAATATAACATTATGCATAGTACAGATCACATATAATTCTGCCCCTAGCATCTTATACAACTCAGAAAATTCTTGTGGATATAAAAGCCGATACACTTCCATTGATACAAAAATACATGGCCCAAATAAGGGATATATTGAGACCAGAAAACTACATAATACTATGGCAATCACCATAAACCCTAGAACAGGGGTGTCAAACTCAATTTCATTGAGGACTATATCAGGGTTGTGTTTGACCCTGGGGGAGGGGTGGGCATGGCCAAAGTGGCCATGGCCAGCTTGATGTCACTCGTGTCAGGGATGTTTGTGGTGGCCCAAGCGCTCTGCCATCCTCTGTCAGTTAAAATGGGCTCCAGAGCTCCATTTTCAGCTGCAATGGCCTCCTGCCACCCTCTGCCAGTGAAAATGGAGCTCGGGGGGGGGGCTACCGAGCTCCGTTTTTGCTGGCAGAGGCACCATGGGCCGGCCATTGTTGTTTCTTAGGGCGGCCCTGCGAGCCGCATCTAAGCACCCCATGGGCCAGATTCAGTCCCCAGGCCTAGAGTTTGATACCCCTGCCCTAGAGAAAGAGAAGAAAATTCTCTGTGCTACTTGTTATCTATCCAAACCTTTTTATTCTTTGTTTTCTCTTTAATTCCTCTTTGAATTGTAAATGTAATTACTTAATGGGTTAGATCAGGGATGTCAAAGTCGCATTGTCATGGCATCATCACATGACATATCACAACTTTCCCCCCTTCACTAAACCGGGTGTGGCCAGCACGTGACACATCTGGGCTGCGGGTTTGACAGCCCTGAATTAGATGGTGGGATCTCATTACCATAGGGTCATGGAAAGGTCTAAATATGCCACATTTACAGAGCAAATGTATACATACCTACAGAAATAAATATTTTTTAATTCATTTAGAATGGGCTGGAATAAACCTAGTAGGATTCATTCATATGCCTAGGACTGCATCCCTAATGATATTTTTATACAGTATTATCCTTTAAAATAGTTCCTTCCAGTAGGAAGGAACTAGGTAGGTAGCCTTCAGCTTTGTGTCTTCATTCAGTTTCCATGTGTTGAAAGAACAAGGTGCTGCCTCTGACTAATTTTTTCTATTATTATCATTGAGGCAGAATTCAAAATATACTCATTTCTGAGCAGTCAAGCTACAAACCAACATGTATCACTAATAGCCTACATATCCCTTGGGACTGGAAAAGATCCTTTATTTATTAGACCATTTATTGTTCACCGGTCAACACATGGAAGCAGAGCAAGAGATCAGATAGCAGTTGGGGGAATCTTGAAAAACCATCAATATGTGTCACAGTGTGACAATTAAATGCTTTACAGCCCCAATTTTCCAATTCTAAGGCTTCCCACTGTGGGTTTTTTTTTCCTATTAAATAAATAAAAATACATCTGAGAACATTTTAGGAACTGTTAATACTGTATGGTGGTAGTAAGTGACAAAGGCATAGGGAAAAGCTTGATTTTCTGATTTTTGTTTACAATAGGACAGATAGGCAATTGTTACTTAACTGATCCAGACATCCAGATGTCTTTCCTAGAGGCAATATGTCTGCTGTTGAAGTACTGCAGACCAAACATTTATTTAATTATTTGCTGCTGCTGGAACAATGGGAATTTGAATTAGACATTTGTTTGAAGTTTCAACACACAACACCTCACTTGCCTCCCTTCAGACGCTCATGACTTCTTGCCTTAAGCACATTATTTTGTGAATATTAAGACATTTTAAGTAAATACTTTTAACATCCCTAGGCTAATATCCTTATATTTCTAACCACCACCAGTTAACATAAAACAATGATGATGATTTTGATGATTGGTTACATAATCAGCCAGATGTTTAGACTGGATTTCGCATCAAATCCTTCTCAAAGACCTGAGATAGGCAGATGCTGTTATTTGATGGTGATACAGATATTGGTGCAGGATGTAAGCCGTCCCAAGTAAAGCTGCCTTTTGCAATTGACTGATACTGATTTTGTCAGTGCCAATGGTGTTCAAGTGGTGCTCCAGTTGTTTTGGGATTGCACCCAAGATCCCCATTACTATCTTTATTTCTTTAGCCACAGTCATTTTACTTCTATTTACAGGACTTTATATTCTGTTTTTTTTCCCCAGTTCTTTTTCTTCTGCTCTGCTGTCTCCAGGTATTGCAATGTCCACCATCCAGAGTTTTTTTGTCTTTTTTATCAACAGTTTATTTATTTATTTTATTTATTTATTTTGTCAAATACATATTAGATAATATATATAAGTATAAGCATGAATTGAATACATAAAATGAGTACAATTAAATGGAACATTAGGACAGGGACGGTAGGCACGTGGTGTTCTTATGCACCATGTTGTTAAGCCTGGAATGTTAGATCGTTATTAGTTAAAGTTGTATGCTGCCCAACTCTTCCCAAACATTGTACTTTCCATATGGGTTGGATTACATCAAGGATTACCTCCTGCTAGCATGAAGAAGGGGGCAAGACTCCATTACGTGTTCAGGGATTCAAGTTGAGGGGAAATGCTCTATCATACAGTAAATTAAACCCAAGCACCCAGCCAGCACACCCAGTGCACAACTCAAAAAGCCTTATTATAATCTGCCAGGAACTTGTCAAATCTTCTCCTTATCACCTGGTATCAGAGAGAAAGAAAGAGATTTAGCTAAATGCTGACAGGCTACAATGCAAATCAGGCAACACAGTTCTATTGCAGAGAGATTGCCTCTCATGAATGATGGTGAATATACGTGTCCAGGATAATGTTGCAGGATCCAATCTGGGTTGGTCACCGGGACCAGAAGTTTAGTCTCCCAAGCTTTCAGACTCGTGCTGGAGCCCATCTTCAGGGAATTTCTCACTAGCAGAGCATGTGCTGTTCTGTGTGTGTGGTATTTATAGTGCCTGTTGTATGTGGCTTTTTAGATGTTGATTCTCTCTAGTACCATATAAGTCATTTAACAGTTGTCCATAGAGCTAAAATGCCAGGTCCAGAGTCCTCCCAATCCAACCAAAAGATTACAAAGGAATTTAATATATTGACTTGAGATATTCGAAGGGCTGCTACTATTCTATTTCTTGTAGCATTTTGGAACTGATTAAGTGTAGACACTTTATCAAAGCATAGACAAGGGAGAGTGGGGAAAAACTTTTTTTTTTTCAGATGAGCACGTCAGTTTTATAGGGGGTCACAAACGACATTTGTGACTCCCTATAATGTTCTGGCTATGCTGATTTCACACAAATCACTGTGTCATGAATTTTTAAGATGCCTACAATAGCTGCTTAATTTACGCATGGATTTGGTTCAGGGAAATGCAGAATCCTTTTCTCTTACTGGTGCATCTACCCATGCTTTTCCCAATACATATATCACATTTCACTTATATTTCAATTTATAAGAAAATTGGGCATTTGGTCAGTTGCTTTTTCTCTCAAGAGTAATTAGTCAGTATTTCCTTAGGTAGAATCTATAGTTGCCAAGTATGACCACAGGTGGCAAACAGTGAAGAATCTCCAGGAGAGATTATTGGCTGCAATATTAAGAAGAGCCCCCTTTGAGATAGGAACTTTCTTGTAGTAGAATTTCTCATGTAGGAAACTGCACACTTTCATACCCATTGCTACTCCAGAACTTTTGCTTCTCTTCCCTCTGGAATCTAAATAATTTCCACCACCCAACAGAACAAGCTGCAACTGAATGGCAGAGAAGAGAACACTGTTGTTTACTGCAATGGCAAAAGAGGGGCAATGCTTGTTAAAAGAGAAGAGAATTGTACTCTGCTCCTATAACAATCCTAATTAGAAATACTACTTCTGAACAGCTAGGAACAGTAAACGAACAACATTCACTGCAAGGTCTTACTATGAAACACTGGAATTTTAGCTAGCCTCAGGAGCATGCTGGTAAACTATTAATAGAATATCCTGTACATTCCTAGCATTCTGAGGCCAGCACAACTGGAATTCTGTAAAGAAAAATCAGATTTATGCAGCTGCTACTGAAGGGAAGCTAAGCATAAAAGCTGACTATATCTAGAAAATCAATTTGCTTAGCCCCAGGAAATTTAGCTAGACAGATTTCTTTGGAAAAATATATAAATGTCTGTGTGTTGATTGCCACACCTAATGTGTCACCTTTATTTCTTCTTTTCATTAAAGCAGACATACCCAATTCCTGCAACCGTTCTTCAAATGTTTTTGTCTCCAGTCCCCTAAGCAGCAAAGATGATTAGGGATTGGAGGCTAAAACATATGAAGAATGGTTTCAAGAATTGGGTATGTCTAGTTTAGTGAAAAGAAGGACTAAAGGTGCCATGATAGCAGTATTCCATGATAGCAGTATTTCAATATCTAAGGTGCTGCCACAAAGAGGGTGTCAATCTGAAGCACCTGAAGGCAGGTTAAGAAACAATGGATGGAAATTAACCAAGGTGAGAACTGCTCCAGAATTAAGGAGAAATTTCCTGACAGTTAGAACAATTAATCAATGGAATGACTTGCCTCTGGAAGTTGTGGGTACTCCAACACTGGAGGTTTTTAAGAAGAGATTGGACAACCATGTCTCTGAAATGTAGGGTTTCCTGCCTAAGCAGGGGGTTGGACTAGAAGATCTCCAAAATCCCGTCAAACTCTGTTATTCTGTTAGATAGTCTAAGTGGCATGATAGCAAAGACCATCCTTATGAGGGTACGGGGAGGGGGGAATTAAAGCTGGCTACCTATAATGCCCTTCATGGCATAGAGCCTGGTTATTTGTGGGACTGCCTCAGGGGTGAAATCCAGCAGGTTCTGACAGGGTCTGGAGAACCAGTAGCGGAAATTTTGAGTAGTTCAGAGAACCGGCAAATACCACCTCTGGCTGGCCCCAGAGTGGGGAGGGAATGTGGATTTTGCAGTATCCTTGGAGTGGGGTGGGAATGGAGATTTTGCAGTATCCTTCCCCTGCCATGCCCACCAAGCCATGCCCACCAAGCCGTGCACACAGAACCGGTAGTAAAAAAATTTGGATTTCACCATTGGACTGCCTATCTCGGCTAGTTTCTGCCCATCTAGTAAGATCAGGCAGAGTTAGATCAAAAAGGGGTCAACCTTCTTTGTCTCAGCATCTGCCCTATGGAACAGTATCCCCCCAGAGACCTATATAATTTTCATCTTGATGATATTCCAAAGACCTTTGAAAACCTGGCTGTTTTCCTAGGCCTAGGGATAAGGTGGTGTTGAATCTCTTTTGATTATTTTGGGGTATGTTACTTATGGCTATTGCTTTCTTTTCTTTTTATAATATACATGTTTTTGTCTCTTCTTTTTACTTTCTTTAAGGTTCCAAGCAGCATCTAATTTTAATTATGTAAATAACTGGAATTGTTTGAAGTGCACATGGCAACCATGACTGAAATGTATATACATAGCTTCTGCCACTACAGAAGAATTACGCATTTCCCTTTTATGGCACTTAGAAGCCTACACAGAATAGCAAAGAAATAGAATCTTTAGAACTGAAGCTTGACAGTATTAATACAGAAGAGCTTCACATAATAGCCCTTGTAAGAACCTCTAGCAAAACTATATTTGGAGCTGTGGTTCCCTAATGCATTTCCTTTGAGACCCAGCACCTGAATAACACTTTTTTTTTTTTAACATAGACTACTTCATGATGCGCCAGCTACCAGCATATTTCTCTTGATATGCAGCATGACCTCTGCTTCTGTTCTTTTCATGGACCGATCACTACAATATAAGGTTTGGAGAGGCAATTTCACAGTTATTAATGCCACCAAAAAGGAACATGGATTTCTCATTTTCCTCCTTTATGTTATATATTCTGGAATGATAACAGCAAACCTTAGCACTGCGTACAATTATTACAACATTACTTTCTATCTCAACTGAATTTTGGACAGTTAGTTAAGGCAATTGAAGAGGCCGTACGCCACCTAAGTCCTACTGTATTTCAAAATAATTTTCCTAGCAATTTCATCTGCAAAATGATTGTTCACTGCCAGTCACTGCCTGTGAAGCAGAGCAAAAAGCATTTTTTTTTTTTTGAGATCACGTCTGTCTACCAGAAGGTCAAAATTTCATGGGGGCTGCAACTTACTCTTTTAGATGCATATAGTTAGTACATGCAACATTCTAAAGCCTTAACTCTAACCCTCATTGAGAGATTTTTAGTTTATTTATTCAATGACTGATACAGTCTGGACCAAATGTCTAAGAGAATTACCAAATCAAGACCCAAAATGAGAACCAGAATTCACAATAACAGAGGAACCAAAGTAATCAAATCTGTCAGACACACTGGTGGAGCTGAAGACCAAAACTATAGGGAACAACAACCAGCCTGTACAGAACAAATGAAGCTATCTACAAATTCATTAGATATTTTTCTCAGAAAAGAATCAATCTCTTCTGGCAGTTGGTGACAGTAAATGCCAACTGTCACCACTTCCATCTGGCCTTCCCTGTGTGTTTAACAGGTCAGTAACCCTCATCCTGATAAACAAATCTTTTTATATTCATTTACCCACCCTGTGTGGGCTGGGTTATTAATCCTTTCCTCAACATTAGCGTTGTGCCCAACATCTCTGCCTCCAGCATTAATGCTTTCTTCAGTAGAAGAAACAGGCACTGTGCCAAATCTACCCATTCACATCCAGACTAGGATAACCAAGGATTTTTGAAGGAAGCTATTGTGCCTACAAACAGGACCCGCTAGAGTTGACTATGCTCTCGGTGAAGGATTAGCCCTCAAAAAAATCTTCATAAATGGAGGCAGGCCCCTTCTTGTATCCTGCACTAAAGCAAAATCATGCTTCAACAATATCGTTCTGGATCTTACCTTGCCTATGGAGTCCCCAATATGCTCTATAGTTCTGAAATATGAATCTGACAGCATATGCAGATTTCTTTTTGATCTGCCCTTAGAGGTCCCAAGGCGGAGCAACAGAAAATATTTACTAGAGGTTGAGATTTAAGTATATGTGTTTCCTTGCAATATTTTTATACTATTGTAACAAAGCTCACTGCATTGTTTCATACATAAAATGCCTCTTACATTCATCGCATCAACGGGTATAATTAATGTTGTATTTGATCTATAGTCTGTGGCAGCATTCTGCATGTCCCTTTTCTCTTCTTGACATTGTGGGCTATTTTTGTAGAACCAGCTTTGGGGGATTTTAAATAGAGATGCCCTAATGCAGGGGTGGGCAAATGTGGCCCTTTTGCAACCTGTGGACTTCAACTCCCAGAATTCCTGAGACAGCTTGCCTGTCTCAGGAATTCTGGGAGTTGAAGTCCACAGGTTGTAAAAGGGCCACATTTGCCCACCCCTGCCCTAATGGAAAGGCAGATTACACTGTGCTGAAGATGAAGGTACATTTCTTCTGTGAGGACATAGCAGTTTAGCTCTGTTAGCTGCTCTGTTAGCAGTTTAGCTGTTAGCTCTAAAAATGTCATCTCAGCAATTAATCCCATTAGACCAGAGGTCTTCAAACTTGACAGCTTTAAGACATCTGGACTTCAACTCCCAGAACTCTATTCTAGCTATGCTGGCTAGAGAATTCTGGGAGTTGGAGTCCACAAGTCTTAAAACTGGCAAAGGTTTGAAGACTTCTGAATTAGACTCTACAGTTCATGCTCCCAAATAAGTAAGCACGGGATTGCAACTTATATTACGTTAACTTATGTCATTTAGAATTCCTTGTCATTCCTTGTAAATTCCCTCATTGACTGACTGACTTTTCCAGTTCTAACACTCATTCTAGCAAAACATTTTCAAGGAAAATCAGAGCTTCCCAAGTATAATTCAGAATATCATCACACACAGACAATGGCCACCATTTTTATTTTAACTCTGTCCCGTGGTGCAGCTTCCTAACACCTCTTCATAACACATACATGCATACATATATTTTGCTGATTCTTGCTTTACATAAGCAAGCACCACATAATACATAAGACCACATAATGTGGTCTTCCTTTGTGCATACTATCACAAAGGAAGACCACATTTCCCAATGGTAATTAAACTACAGCCTGCCTGCGTGTCCCATAGTTATTCCCCACATAAAAGAGATTTCAAGGGGTTCACTGAGTCAACAAGAAACAAAAATGATTGTGTTGATGATCACAGACTTAAAGCACTGCTTGAATTGGCTTAAACATACTTAGTTTTATACTTAGCATTAGTTTTCAATCACCATGCACATTAAAAAATATCAGATCTGTCCCTATTTTCAGCTCTTCATAACTCATCTTCTTGTACTGAATAAAATGATAGTTTTCCAGAATTGTTTAAGATTAAACACATGATATATAGACCAATAGAGTTATATAACACCCACATTTAAGGAAATCTATGGAACAAAGGATTCCGCACCAAGGAGTTTGGATGATTGCAGGAACCCTGTGCTACAATATGAGCTGGAGTTATAATTAGGTGTCATGGCCATTGTAATCCTAAGGACATCATCATGTATTACCAACAACTGTTGACAGTTCTCATTCCAGGCATATCCTGAAATGGCAAGTCTGCAGAGGGCAGCCCACAATAGAAACAATGGCATTTATTTTTGTCCTGTTCCAAGATTGTCTCATAGTACATATATGCTAGCCAACTGCTGGGCTTGTTTGGCTGTTCAATATTAGATTACTGGTTTGAACAAAGCTCAGCAACCATGCAAATCATTGTATATATGGACTTCAGGAATGTACTTTGGGGAGCTTATTTTTAACATCATGGAGAAAAAAGCCTGCCACCCTCAGAATTTGCAAATCCACAAGGCCTACTGGGAGAGCATATTGTTTCCTGAAATCCAAATAACAGACTTTTCTCATGCCAAGAAAGAGATTGCCTTTTCTCAGGTGTTATTTATAGATATATGCATCCAGTTAACCTTTTCCCTTTCTTACAGACTGAGGACAATGTAAAGCTATGAAGGTTGCAATCCACCAGCCACTCAAATCAAGTGAGTTGTTGAAGGGGGTGGGGAGGAAATCCCACTGAAAGGGCTAGAGTGCAGTAGAGCAATGTTTTAGAGATTATTTCTTTTTACCATTTTCATCCTGAAATATTAGGATGAACTTTTTGTCTAATTGGGACTAAACAATAAAAACAAAAATGGCACATTCTTGTAAAACATTATTATTATTATTATTATTATTATTATTATTATTATTATTATTAATGTAAATTGGATATATTCTGTACTATAGCATCTGTTATGCTACGGTAATTCTTTGGTAGCATCCATTAAGATTGTTCCATTTTTGTGAGTTTTAAGAAAAAAATTAAAGGATTTCTGAATTCTAAATAAAGCCAGTGATGCCACTAGAAATCAAACAATTCAAAGCCTTTATTGAAAAAAAAATCTGCTCTTTTCCACAAAATAAATAACTTATAAAGAAAATAGCAGTAGCACTTATATACTGCTTCACAATGCTTTACAGCCCTCTCTAAGTGGTTTACAGAGTCAGCCTATTGCCCCCAACAATTTGGGTCCTCATTTTACCGACCTTGGAAGGATGGAAGGCTGAGTCAACATTAAGCCAGTGAGACTCGAAATGCCAACTGACTCGAAATGCTGTGAAAAAGTTCAGAAAATGGCTACATTTACATACTCCCCCAAAAGTCATGATTTGTTGTCCTTTGAACAAGTTCTCCTGGTCTATCATGCTAAACTGACAATTCATGTACCAGTCTAATAAGCTTAATAGCTTAGCACATTATGGGAATCATGAAAGTCAACACTCATGGGCTTAAAAAGTGACTTAATGCAATGTGTGAACGCAGCCTTTTTCATAGCTTTTTTGTTAACTTTAATGGACTATATTCAGGAAAGTGTATGGAGGATTCTAACCAAACACAATACAGTTTTACAATGGATAACTAGACCTGGAAAAACTGCAAATCAACCTGCCCTCAGTTATAAAGTTCAAAGGTGACCTTGGGCCAGACACTCAGACTCAGTTTAAACTCCTTCATAAAGTAAGAATAAAATTGAGTTTAATGTATTTGTGTCATCTTGCAAGCTCTTGCTAGAGCACAACGCCCAAATCATCACCCCAAACAATATAATGCTATGTCTCAAAGACAGCAGCTGCAGATAGTATGATCTGGACTGTAATATGTAAACAGGGCAGCATAACTTTTTCCTTCAGTGTCATGACACGGAACACCCCCCAACTCTTATTTGCATTAGGTAGAAAGCTGTTCATTATCACTAAGAAGGCAAAAAAGAAAAGGACCAACACTGCTCCCCTTTACATCTTTAACAGAACTGGGATTGTCTCTGTGGCTGCTGTTTTTTCTAAAAAACGGAGAATCCTTAAGGCATTGAATGTACTGTGTAGTTTGACTCCAAGCTGTATATTTGATTAAATCTTCCTCTATAAATATGCACCATGTTGAGTTACTGACTGGCCTTCTTAAATCAGAAGACAAAGAAAAAAAAAACATGATGTGATTAGGAGAGTTGAAATAATTCTATTGTTACTATAATCTTTTGATCCACCTGCATTGAACATACAGTAAGATAAAAGACAACATTATACAAAAGAAGTGCTAAAGGTAGCAAAAATCTTATCTAACTTTTGACCAAGAAAAGATGATGCTTCATTTATTCCTAATCACTGGACCAATTCACAGAACTTTATAAATGTGCTGAATAATCTTAGTTGAAGGATTGAACCTAAAAAAGGAATAATATCCCAAACTATTCCTGATGGGACTCTTGCCATGTGCGCAGTGAAGCATACAGTTCGAAGCTCAAGTTCTGAGCATCAACAATGAGGACTTAGTGAGCTTCTGATGAAATATAGAGAAGCAAAGACTTTCTTCCACATTTACTCTCATCCCGTCAACTGCATTTCAGAAAGCATTTCCAGGATCATGTTCACAAGGGTCTTCCTTTGTGCCCAAGCAGCAACAAAGAGCCAGAAATGGTATGCAGGACGATGTTAGAAGAGACAAGCACAATGTATTAACTACCAGTATGGGGTTGGTTTCTGTTATACCTTTAACGTCCTCAATCTATGAAGAAGCACCTGTGTTTCATATAAAACTGTACTCACTTAAAGACAAACAAATGCATGCACACATATAAGCAGGTAACCACCAGTATGATGAAATGGGTAAGGTATTAAAGTAGAGACACACCAATTTTAGTTCACTATTAATGTGGAAACTCACTGGTGACTGGGTCATCTGTCTCTACACATAATCTACTTTATTCTATTCTTTGGGGAAATTTGGAGAAGGCGTACCATATATTCTGCCTTTGGCTCTTGGCAGAAATCTAATCCTAACAAATAAAGAAAGTAACACAATTCAAAATGCATACTGAGACACTACCAGTGCTTCAAATGATAATACAACACCAAAATCTAAAACCATCATCCTATCTTTCACTCCCTCTCCTCCTCCTCTATTTCTCACCCACCCCCTCCAAGTTTTCAACAAGTGAGCATTCTAGAGAGTGACATGACGATCAGCACAAATTCCCATTCAACTGAAGATGGTTTTCTTTGGCTGGGCTTTTCTGACCTTCCTTTGCTGCTTCTCCCATGCCGGATCCAGGAGCAGGTCCCTGTCCCATTCGTCCTCTTGGTTCATGTATTCATCCTCTTCATATTCGTAGCTGTAGTGTAGGTTGGAATTGATCTGAGTGGTCATCTTGCTTAGAGATCAGGTCCTTTTTCACCGCTGTAGATGGTTACTGTAACTTATGAAGGATCTTCTCAAGATGATTGTAACAACGGGGAAGGTAATATTGCTTGTAAAGGAAATTAATCTTGCAAAGTGGCCCAAAGACGGAAGGTTTTTTCCCTCCCTTTACTTGGCTCTGTACAGGAAGGGAAGATAGAAGAAGAGACAATAAAACTGACAGCGGGAGCTAGCCTTCACTTTTTCGCTCAGCTTTCCTGCTCCTGGACTGCTGCTGCTGCTGGCTATAAGCCGGGCTCTGGCTGAAGGCAGCTGCTAGGCACGGCTTCTGCTTTTTATCCCCTCGCCTTGTCACCTGACCCTGCTCTGCCTCGCTTGGGACATATCCATCCCCTTCCCCTCCCTGCCTGAACGTTTTGAAGTTCCCCTTCAGAAGAACTCTGAATTTGCTACCTAATCTGGGGGGAAAGGACATCGGGTTTGCAGAGAGAAGCAGAATATACTAGAAGAAAGGCATTTGTTACTCTCAGAAGCTGTGACCCCATCCCCTCTTCAAACTTGTTACAGAACATAGCTCAACATAGGTGTACTGAAATATTATCTTCTCCAAGGAACTAGAAATACATGCATATAAACATGCATATAGATGGAAAAGCAATGAAGAATAATATGATTAAAATAAGTTTAAATAGCCAGATTCACTCTAATAATAAATGACTTTCACCTTTACTTTCCTTGTGAAAAGTATTTCCAGGCAAGCCTCTTTTTCTATATCAGAAAAATAGATATATAATATTCTAAGATAAAGTGTGCCATGTCATTCCAGTTTAACAAAATTGCATCAATCTTATTTTGTACAGCAATCTTATTCCTTTTTCCAATAATACTGCAGTTTTGTGATTTTTGCCAAGAATGGATAACAAAACCATTTTTTATTTCCATTCAATCGTGACCAATTCTCAGAGACTGCCTGAACAAGTCCTTTTGGTTTTCTTAGCAAGCATTTTCAGAAGTGGTTGCCATTCCTTCTTCCTAGGGCCGAGTGAGAGTGACTGGCTCAAAGTTACTCGGTGAATTTCTACAGTTAAGGGTGAACTTGAACTTTTGTATCCCCAGTTTTAGTCTAAAAGTTTTAACCACTTTACCCCACTAGTTCTGTATAAGAAAGCTGAATTAATCTGAATCAGCAAATAAAAACTGAACATTATTTACTTTTTCTACAAGATTATTCTGGTACACTATGGTTTGAAAAGTGTAAACCTTTAGATCATTTTATTGGTTTAATGGAGATTTCATTTCCCTTCATTCATTCGTTCTGGAGACTGCTTGTTGTCTATTCTTGATTTAGTCCATCACTATGGTTCTCCCAAGCTGCTAAGAACTGAAGTTCATGTGAAGAACCATTACTATTGTCCATCTCTTCTATAAAAGTTTATCTAATCCAATATCATAAATTCCAACAATTAGATTTAGAAAACTATTTTAACCCCACTTTTATAAAATGGAAAGTCATTGCTTGCATCAACTCCTGGGGAAGTAAAAAGAAACAGCAACATACAGTACATTACATTACCAAAGAGAACAATAATGTAATTCAACAGAGTAATCATAAATTACCTGAAGAGAAGGGCATACATAAGACAAGTAGAGAGAAGTGGGTAATACTCTGCAAAACAGTTCAAAATAGTTAACATTTCCATGTTACAAAAATTGAGTTCTTAACTTCTACAAGAATGATGTTAATTTGCCAAGAGAAAACTGTTATATGCTGATGGTGAGAGATTTTGCAATGCCACACAATTTCTCTCTCCTTTTACCATATGGTACAAATTCTATAGTTAATTCTGGTTTAAGTTCACCATGCCCAGTACAACTTGAGGACCCTTTTAGATACATGCTCCTAATTTAATCTAATTGTTAATTTAATCTAATTTAATCTAATTTAATCTAATCTGTTGCTTCAGCAACAGCCAACAGTAAAATTTCCCACTTCTTTCCAGATGTGACAACGGAAGTCTCTTTGCTTTGCTTTTCCCCCCTTAATCCAAACATATGATCCAAACCTCTAAACTTGTTCTGCCAGAGGCAAATACAAAGGTCACAGTGTACCAAGGAGATAAAATATCTTACCATCCACATATTGACAGCGGCACGTATAGTGTACGCTCAGAATTGGAAATCCGAGATAATACCAACAGAAGAAAAAATAATAACAAAAATAAATGAATGCGCAGAGATGGATAGGCTCACAAAAGAGCTCCAAGATAAAGAGAACACTGACTTTTATTTAGTTTGGCAAAAATGGTACACATGGTTAGAAAGAAGGATAGGGCCAACAACATAGGACATTAGGAGAACATAACTCAAGAATTGTAGAAATAGATACATGAGATGAGCCGTAGGATTGTATAAATAAATGGTTAATATGATTGTAGAAAGATACTGCTGAACTTCAATGAATGTATTAAGGTATAAGCAAGTAAATTTGTAAATAGTATGATTAAGGAAAATTGGTTAAATGGACATTAATCACCGATGCGAAGGTTTTCTAGAAGTTAGTCGATTGACTCTTTGTTAATGTATAAGTGTTTACATGTATTTGTGTTTTACGTTTGTTTATGTTAATAAAATTTAATTAAAAAAACAAAACAAAGGTCACTAAACAAGGCAGTCACTAAACAAAGACCATCTGTCATCTCAAAAAAGTCCTACACAAGGACTAAATGGGAAGTTTACAGCAGTAGCAGTCAATCTACTTCTTGAGATGGCAAAGAGATCCACCCATCTCTGAGGGAATTAAGCAGTTCAGCCGATTCAATTATTTTGTAAAGAGTGTACGATTACTTAGAAAAGGAGGAATTTGGGAGTCATGCTAGGTCAGGATAAAACCCTGCTCTAAACCCCTTCACAGTATGAAACAGAGTCAAGTGAAAGCAAAGAACGAGGACAGAAAACCAACAGCACATTTGTTTGCAATACCGACCAGTTAATATTCAAAGACTATCCTTATCTGTGTTAAAAGAAATATCATAACTAGAAGAGGCCCCTAACATCCATTACCTCCATGAATTGTTCTAATTTCTTATTATTTATTCTTGTAGGAGTGCATTACATGACTTAGGTTCTGTGTAAAGAAAATACTTTTATGTGTTCTAAATCTCCAACTTTTAATCTTTAGTTTTTCCTTCCTAATAGATTTCAGCGAAATGGACATCCTATCCAAAAAAACGATGTCACAAAATAACACAAAAAAGAAGACTGTGTAGAGTTTCAGGCAAAGGATTAATTAGGCTAACAGAAATTCTTAAATAGAAATATGGGAATTTTTTTCTTAAAAAAAAGACTTACTAAAAAGAGACTTGATTGGGTTATAGTTAACTACTGTGAAATATGAATTCTCACATAAAAATATTTGAAAATATACAGTATGATTTCTGCTTGAAATTATATGAAAATGAATTCTTTCAATGACATCAACACATCTATTCCTAAACACATTACTTGAAACAGTAATTGATTGTTATTTCCATGTAAGCATATTTAAGATTAATTGATTTTTTTAAAAAAATTCACACAGAAAAGGACGGATGAATCATCTTTCTCCCAATGTCTTCACACATGAGAATTTCAGGAACACTACACAGACTTAGGATATAATACACACAGTGACAGGTGGAAAACTACAAATAGTGCTGGCATAGAGCTGGAAAAAATGGCGAGACAGATCCAAGGATTTAAAAATGGTTCGGTAGTGGGAATGCAAAAGGCAGGAGAAAAAGAGGCCGGGACTTTACATGTAGAATAACTTACTAGGGTAACAAACTTTCACACATGCATACATTTTAAGCATCTATAAGTTCTGTTTCTATTTCACATAAGCTTATTATCACTGCCAGCAATGTGAGAAGCTGTATTTTTAGTTCTGCTTCAAAGACTCATTCTAAAGGAGATTTATTTTTCTTTTTAACTGCAAGCTGCTAGTGACTCTTTTCAAAGGTGTGTCACACTCTTCAACAACTGACAATTGTTATTACAAAAATTGCAGAGCACGCAGCAGGTTGGACTGACAAGCATAATGGAGCTGCTGATTCCCAGGTCAACTTTATACAACCAGCAATTATCTGGGAATCCATCGGAAGATCAATAACATGCAATATGACTTATAAGGTGGTTTCAAAGGGGATAATAGTAGTAAGAACAAGAAATAAATGGCGTAATATTGCTTATTGTTTTTGTTCATACAGCACTTATGGCTGCCAAAATTTTTAGATTGTAACCTGGAAGCAATCCATGCATTACTTATTCAACATAAGCCACTAATTTTTTTTTTTAATTGGCAGGGGATGGAAAGATGTTGAATAAATAAATAAATAATAAAATAAATAAAAAGACTCAGACTACATTCATATATCACATTAACATTACATTTACATTCTCCTCTTGCTAACATTCAAAGCTGCTTTTGTAAAAACTTCCTAGTTTAGTCTGTAATGGTCTCTAACTTCAGGTGTCTTTTTGGTCCCCCATATTAATCAGATCCAACCTTGCATTCCTTGAAATCAGGTAACACAGAGGTATGGATGGAACATGGCCAAGAATGTCAATATGATGGTCCAGACAGTTTCTGGATTTTACGTGCAGCCACTGTATTGACTTTTTTGACCACATTCTGGAGACAAGGTTCAAGGGAAGCTAAGGGCTGCCAGTATTTTGATACTGAATACAGGTAGTCCTCGACCACAATTGAGCCCAAAATTTATGTTGTTAAGTGAGACATTTGCCATAGTTGTTAAGTGAATCGCTGCAGCTGTTAAGTTAGTAACCCGGTTGTTAAGTGAATCGGGCTTCCTCATTGATTTTGCTTGCCCGAAGGTCAGAAAACGTGATCATATGGATCCCGCTGCCCCGCAACACTACAACCGTCCTAAGTATGAGTCAGTTGCCAAGCACCTGAGTTTTGATCACGTGACTCTGAGGATGCTGCATCCATTGTAAGTGTAATAAAAAAGGTCATAAGTCACTATTTTTCAGTCCATTGTAACTTTGAGCAGTCATTAAATGGACTTTGTAAGTCGAGGACTACCTGTATGTACATTTTTGAAACCTGTCAGTTGCATGCTACACCTTAAAATAGGAAATCCATCCTTTTTTTCCAGGGAGCAAGGCTAAGATTTCACTTTCTTTTTTCTTTAAGTGTATGATTTTTTCCCCCCCAATGGAAAGCAATATTAGCTTCAGAATTCCTCTTCAACAGCCTTTCTCAACCATGGCAACTTTTAAGATCTGTGAACTTCAATGCCCAGATGTCTATGGAGATTCTCAGTCATCCAGGTCATGGCTGTCTCAAAAGTGCTTTTTTTTTCAAGAGGCAACTGGACTTTCTGATTTTTCTTTTTCTTCGAAGACGTTTCGCTTCTCATCCAAGAAGCTCCAGAGCTGAAGAAGCTTCTGCAGGAGAAGCGAAACGTCTTCAAAGAAAAAGAAAAACCAGAAAGTCCACTTGCCTCTTGGGTGGGGGAAAAAAACCCCACCTTTGGTTCAATGACCAGAGGGGGCAGCCGAGAGCAGCGATCGAAGTAAGGAAACCGAAGCAGGGGACGCTACCTGTTCCTACCGCAACACGGCGGAAATGCTCATGCTTGGCTTATACTTCCGGGTCAAGGGGGAAATGTTTGGCGAGTTTACTACGCACGTGGGAAGAAGAGGAGTGGATTCACCGTTGGAGGGAAGGATCGGAGATGCGCGCCGGCAGTTGATCGCGCATTTGGTAGATCGTAGATCCCCGGCTTCACACGTCTTCATCCTTCCGGAACTGCTGCTTGGACTGGCAGCGGATCCACCCCCACCTAGACTCTGCCTAGACGTGGGCACGCCAGGTAGATCTTTAATGCGCGATCCTGAGAGCGTGGAAGCTGCACCGGTTTAGGATTGCGCTGCGCGGGCTCCCTGCAAAGGGTGGGCGCCAGATTTCCGGCCGCAATCGAGAGTATGGCACAAATTCACCGCTAAACCCGCTTGCTGCCCTCCGCGCCCCCCAGATCTTACTACAGAGACTGCCGGGTGGCTGAAAGATGAGGACTGGAGACTTGCCTGATTTCCACGAAGGGACTGAGCTGAGTTTTGAATGTTGTCGGGATAGCAAACATAAGAGCGTTTTCTGGTTCTGTTGAATTGTGGTAGAGTGCTTGCCTGTTACCCTACTATACTTTTTTTTTGGGATTTGATTTATATGCCGCCCTTCTCCGGAGACTCAGGGCGGCTTACAATGTGCTCAGCAATAGCCTTCATCCTTTTGTATATTTATACAAAGTCAGCTTATTGCCCCCACAAACTGGGTCCTCATTTCACCTACCTTAGAAAGGATGGAAGGCTGAGTCAACCTTGAGCCTTGGCGAGATTCGAACCTGCAGTAATTGCAGGCAGCTGATGTTAATCACAATGCTATCAGTCTGCTGAGCCATCAGGCCCCTATACAATCTAGTGGGGGCTAAATTGATACATTTTGGTATGCCCCAGTGGTGGCTTTCAAATTTTTTATACTACTGGTTCTATGGGTGTGGCTTGGTGGGAGTGGCAGAGAAAGGATACTGTAAAATCTCCATTCCCTCCCCAATCCAGGAGAAGGTTACTGCAAAATCCCCATTTCCTCCCAATCAGCTGGGACTTGGGAGGCAGAGAATAGATGGGGGCAGGGCCAGTCAGAATTTTTACTACTAGTTTTCCGAACTACTCAAAATTTCCGCTATCGGTTCTTCAGAACTGGTCAGAACCTGCTGAAACCCACCTCTGGTATGCCCCATGTGGCATGTTTGATGATGGCTTAAGGTGGGTTGTGCTGTAGTGTGTCCATGTTCAATTCAAATTCAATTCAAATCTTAATCAGTTCACAACATATGTACAATGAGATTGGTTGAGCTCCCTCAGTGCACACACACCCAACTCAATACAACTCACAGTGAAGACAAAAATCCCTAACCCAATAAATCATATTAACAAAACATCCAGTCCTATTGCACCAATGTGAACATGTTATACATTGCGCCGGCCCTTCAGTCCCATCATACTACGTAATTATGATGTTATTTCTCATTCAAGAGTCTGACAGCCCATGTTTGGTCTGGTTTGGTATTACGAATCAGACAATTAGTTCTTGTTGGGCAAATCATGCTTAAGGCAACAGGATATAGTGCTGGCTTTCATTAGTAACCAAACATTGAATAAATTATGTCCATGGCTTTATTGTTACTCAACTGGTATAAAAGCTGCAGGTACATTGTTTTGGTAGATAATTCACCACACTGGTGTTCTTTTGTAGTGTTCAGTTATGTTTCCCATCACCCTTCTCTATCACAGCATTGGCTAGATATATAAAAGTTTCAGACGTCTTGAAGGGACATCTGGTTGGGAAGATTGATTTAATACTTGTTGCATCTGTGGAATATTTTAATTGATTTTTTTTTCCACACAGGAGTGTGAAACAATGACATCCCTTGCTCATCAGCTGAAGCGCCTTGCGCTTCCTCAGAATGATCCCAGCCTCTTATCTAGAAGTGAAGCGGCTTCATTGCTCTTTGATTGTAAAGAAGCTGCCAATATTGACAGAGATACTTTTTTTGCAATAGGTAAGTGTGGCCTTAAAAACATGGCCAAGGATAATCTTGGTAGCCCAGCACTCTGTACGTTGGCCACTGATGCTTCCTTTCCCTGGCTCAGGGAAAAGGGGCAAGATCTTCTATTTGATATTCAGTTTTGAAATAATAAAAAAAAATAAGTAATGCTTTTTTGAATGTTTTTAAAAATAGCATGAAATCATAGATTATTCTTTCTTTATGGTTAAATCAAGCACACAAATATAGTCACCAGGAATAAATAAATAAGTAAATCATATGCACGCTTACAAACACCATGTACAGGCTTGTCTTGATGAAAGCATTTGTGGATTTTGGATAAAATTATTCATAAATTTCCTTTAAAGAAGAGTGGGACAAATTATGCCTTGAATTTCAAGCATTTTCCATTTTCATGATTAGAAGATTAAGTGGGGTTATTTAAATTTAATCTTGTTTATAATCCAAATAGTGTAACAATGTTAAAGAAATTAAATTCTCATGGATTATTATGAACACTGCTACCCACAGAAGAAAAATAAAACTGTTAAAATAGCATACGTTATTAGTGTAGTAAGTAATTAAGTATGCGCAACATCCATTATACTCTTATAATACAATCACTAATGTAAATCCTTTTTTCTGTGTAATTAGTTACTCTTAATTTTTGTCTAATTAGTTACTTAAGTCCTGCCAAGCATGTTTCATATGTCTGATGGGTATATTCAGCATTATTGCATTCTGTAAATAGTTCATAATAAATTTGTGGTCTACACAGAGTTACTGGTTGAAAAATATTTGGTTTTCAGAAAAGATGAGTAACATGTAGTAAGTTTAATAAATGAGTTAAAGTTTAATGTATGAGCTAAAGTTCTTAGTAAGTTCTTAGTAAATTCTTAATAAATTTAAATTATTAATTGAGTATAATAGTAGTTTGGGCAGCTCTAGAATGGTTCTGTGTTTTGATAATTAAAATAGGATCTGATTTTTAAGCTTAGTTATGTCAGCCTTCTTTAAGTTTATGCATTAGAATTATGTTATCCACACAACTTCATTTCCAAGAACAGTCAGAATAAGATTTTTTATTGTTTGCGCTACCTTTAAAAAACCTCTATCAATTGGTAAAACTATTTCTGACAACTTTCACAGGGTGCACTGGCCTGGAAGAGCTGATTGGAATTGACCCGTCCTTTGAGACCTTTGAGACAACACTTTTCAGTCAAATATCTAAAGGTTTGGAACGCAGTGTCCAAACTAAAGCAGTAAACCAGCAACTAGATGAAAATATTTCATTGTTCCTGATTCACTTGTCTCCATATTTCATGCTTAAGCCAGCACAGAAATGCCTTGAGTGGCTGATTCACAGGTAATTCATTCATACTTCTCTGATATCTTACTGCTTGTTGTGTGGATGGCCATAGATTCAAGCCCCTCAAACCATTCTTAGAATGTGTTACTTTATAAAATAGTACTTGGAACCACTGTAGACACCTATTGTGTATGGCGCAGTTTTGCATTTAGTAATATTTCATCATGAGGGATAGTTAAGAATAGTGTTTCCTTTCTCCATCAAACCAAACTAGTTCCAATGTATTTTTCTTTTTCTCATGGGTTTTTTTTTCTTTTCTACTCTTTCCTGTTTATTAAATTGAAATGTTCTTGCACATAATATACTCAGAATTTCCCATCAGTCTTCTCACCTATCTTCCTAATTTTATTCTCACAGGACAAGTGGCAAAGATGAAGGTTTAGTAGTTCGGTACAGGAAGTCCTGTATTGAAATTACAACCATAATTGACCCCAACATTTATGTTGCTATGCAAGACGGTTGTTAAGAGAGTTTTGCCGCATTTTACATCTTGCCACATTTATTAAGTGAATCGCTGCAGTTGTTAAATTAATAACAAGGTTGTTAAATGAATCTGGTTTCCCCATTGGCTTTGCTTGTCAGAAGATCACAAAAGCTGATCACAAGACCCCAGGACACTGCAATTGTCATAAATGTGAGTTGGTTGTCAAGCATCCGAATGTAAATCATGTGACCATGGGGATGCTGCAATGATCAAAAGTGTAAATTGGTCATAAGTCATTTTTTCAATGCTGCTGTACCTTCGAACAGTCTCTAAGCAAAGTATTGTAAGTTGAGGACTACCTGCATCATAGATTGTATCATATTACGTCCATAATGATCTGAAATGTTAACTTCTTTATCTAATTTGCTGTGTGTTCTGATTGTAGGTTTCATATTCATCTGTATAATCAGGACAGTTTGATTGGCTGTGTATTGCTCTACCATGAGACAAAGCTCTTTGTGCGAGTTATTCAACTTTTAAAAATTAGCGACCCAACTCATAAATGGCATTGGTTGCATCCAATTCAGGTAAAGTAGTGGAAGATAATATTAGTCATCTGTATAATGCTGTCAATCAACAGTTTTCAAGTCAATAAAAAACAATTCAACTTTCTTGCGTTTCTAATTTGTGACTGAATTACATATTAGTAATCATTACTGCATCTTAGCAGATCATAGCAACATAGCAGCATATATGCTGATACATACACACTCTCTTTAAAATAAAATTTTATGGCAGTTATTTGAGATGGGTTACAATGGAAATGTGAGCCATCCAGAGGGACCCAGTAATCAAATATAGCATGTGGAAAAAATAACGTTGATTTTGAAAATATATGTGCTTAAATTAACTTTGAAGTTCTGAACTAAATATCATTTAATTTAATTTAATCTCCAATTTATATCATGAACTGGTTTTATCTCTGTTTTTAACATTAATTACCTAGTTCAGTTTAACAACTTCAAGATATATGGGGACTCCTAGAATTGTTCAACCAGCATGCTGACTGGGGAATTCTGGGATTTGAAGGCTACACATCTTAAGTTGCTGAGGTTGAAGAACATCTATCTATCTTTTCTCTTTTGGGCTCTCACTCTCTGTCTCTCATAGAAACCAGGAGTCCCTCTTGCACGAGGAACTTTGATTACGCACTGCCACAAAGATTTGGGTTTCATGGATTTCCTATGCAACTTAGTGACTAAATCTGTAAAGGTTGGTGAACTGTTCCAATGCACTGTTGGTGTGATTGTCTGTCTCTCTCTCCCTTCCCGCCCCTCAACTTTTAGTTAAATAGTGAAATACTAAAAAGAAATTAGGACACAGAAATTGATTGAATGCAATAGAAATTATTGCAACTAAGTTAATGTACTGAACAAAGCTATCCTGAAAATTATTAAATTGTCCAACTACAGATATGTTTAGCCAGGCCAGCATAATTGTTTTTCCTCTCCCACATTTCTTTCTATGTTATTTCTCTTTTGAATTCCTAACTTTAAACATAGAAGTAGCATTCATTTGTCAAACATGCAGTAATATTGCCTGTATGTATTCGTATTTCATTGGGTGCAATTCTGTACCTCCCCCAAAATGAAAGGCCTCACATATCATCTTGTACTACTTATGGGAGCTTTATACTACTTACCATCTCCCTTACCAATGTGATTGTTGATTAGAGGAGCTCAAGGTGCTCCTCAAAGTGCTGTTGTATAGGAGCTCAAGGTGGCATTCATAGTGTACTCTCCTCCATTGCCCCATAACAGCACCCTTTTTTGGTAGATTGCCTGACAGAGAGTGCCTGGCCCAAGTTATCTAATGAACTTCCACAGCTAAGGTAGACTACAACTTGTACTTTTTGTACTTCATCATGTTCACCATCACACCACACTGGTGGATGAACTCAATGTGTGGATAGAGAAAACATATCGTGCTTATAAAAATAATGTGTAGTTTGATCTACTTTCCTTCCTCCCTCCCTCCCTCCCTCCCTCCCTTCCTTCCTTCCTTTTTCTGTCCCACCCTCCCTTCCCACTATCCAAATGTATTTTTTTCTTTCCTCCAGGTCTTTTCACAATACCCAGGGAGTTCATCACAGATGAGAGTCCTCCTGACTTTTTATGCTTCTACAATTGTGTCTGCTCTTGGGGCTGTAGAAAATGTCACAGACACCCTTATCTCCAGATTGCTTCCATATATCCAAAAGGTACCTGATCACTCAGCTGTCATTATACATTTTACTTATATGTTAATTAAAGTGAGACAATACAATCTAGGTGTATTTCCCAATTTTGAACAATTTAGTTACTCTCCTAGTCTATCCTAATTTGGCCTTTTGGTCTATACTCAAGTGATTTTCTATAACTAATAAAGCAGGGGTGAAATGCTCCCGGTTCAGACCAGATTGCCCGATCCGGTAGCAATGAAGGCGAGTGTTTCGGAGAACCGGTAGCAAAAATCCCTGCCCCCCCCCCCATGCCCAGCTGAGCCACGCAATCAACAGAGGCTTTTTTTAAAAAAAAAATTTAAAAGCATTTTTTTTACAACCTCTTCGGCCAAAAAAATGCTTTTAAAAGTAAAAAAAAAAAGCCTCTGATGATCACGCGGCTCAACCGGGATCGTCAGAGGCTTTTAAAAGCATTTTTTTTACAACCTCTTCGGCCAAAAAAATGCTTTTAAAAGTAAAAAAAAAAAGCCTCTGATGATCACGCGGCTCAACCGGGATCGTCAGAGGCTTTTAAAAGCATTTTTTTCTACAACCTCTGAAGAGATTGTAGGAAAAATGCTTTTAAAAGCCTTTGACAATCCCAGCTGAGTTGCCTGATCGGCAGAGGCTTTTTTTCTTTTAAAAACATTTTTTCTACAACCTCTTTGGCTGAAGAGGCTATAAAAAAAAAAAAGCTTTTAAAAGCCTCTGACAATCCCCGCTGAGTTGCCTGATCGGCAGAAGCTTTTAAAAGAAAAAAAGCCTCTGCCAATCAGGCAACTCAGCTGGGATCGTCAGAGCCTTTTGAAAGCATTTTTTTACAACCTCTTCGCCGGAGAGCTTGTAGAAAAAATGGTTTTAAAAGGAAAAAAAAATTGGCCACACCCACCCAGTCACATTACCACCACCACACACACACACACACACACACCAAGCCACGCCGACAGAACCGGTAGTAACAAATTTTAGATTTCACCACTGTAATAAAGCAACGATAGATGCATTTCTGAAAATCCTGGGCCTTCCCCATTATCCAGTGCTATTTGTAGAGATCTAAATCAGGGGTGTCAAACTCACGTCACGTGACATATTGGGACTTTTTTCCCCTTCACTAAACCAGGTGTGGGTGTGGGCAGCATGTGGCATACCCAGCCCACAGGCCGGGAGTTTGACAGCCCTGATCTAAACCTTTTATGACGTGCTGTGCTATATTACTTTAAAGCCCTCATTCTTAAATCAAATATGTTTTTACTCCTTTTCCTTACTACAGGGTTTGAAATCATCCTTGGTGGATTTCAGAGCTGCAACATATATGATCATCTGTCAATTAACTGTGAGGGTGACAATGGAACAATCACTGGTCCGTTCCTTGATGGTGCTGATTAGTAAGACTTTGACCAAAACACCCTCTCTTGTCAAAGATGGGCTTTGCTGCTTGATTGTCCTTCTACAGAGCCAGAAGGAAGAAGGACTTGGGGAAAAGTAAGGAAAATAAATGTATTTTGTGTGTGTGGGGGGTGCATGTGTTTTTCTGTCATCAGCAAATGAAACGGTTTTTTAAAAATTCTATTTGGTGCAATTAGCTTGTTTTTCTGTGCTTGTATTCTTTGCTTAAAATGCAGTTGGTTTTCTCTATTAATGGAGATTACAGATAAAATCAAAAGGTAAATTATGGATACATTTGAGGTTTGACATTAATGACATTTAATACAAAATTCAGCTTTTGATGTGTTGTGAAAGCATTTTCACCTGTTATTTGTAAACTTTACTGTAGAAACTTTTAAGATATCTTGGGGTATTTGTGGAAGGACTCATTCCTTAATATCATTTCTTTTTAAGAAATTCACAGCCAGCTTTGCTGTTCTGGGAGGTCCCATTAACTACTTTTACTGTGTTTTTTTTTTATGCAGGCCATATGTTCATCTGTGTAATGTACCCAATCTGATCGTCATTCTTCATGAAATTTCAGCAGCTCACGATGCCAGTCCAATTTTACATTATTTGCTGCCCCATCTAGTTCATTCAGCTATTTTTGGAAAAGCAGGTATATTTATCTGTGCTCCATCTTTTCACTTATGCATCTCTTCATTGTATACATTAGGAATATAAAACCCTTCACGACATGGAGAAAGAAGAGAAAAAAGCATTTTTCTCCATTTCTCAAAACACTTAAGACTGAAACTCACTGGAAGATTTAATAGAAGCCGAAGAAGGCTGTAGATACCCTGTTTCCCCCAAAATAAGACATCCCCTGATAATAAGCTCAATCGGGCTTTTGAGCGCATGGCAACAAGGCCAAGCGCTTATTTCAGGGTTCAAAAAAATATAAGACAGGGTCTTATTTTCGAGGAATTAACTTCAGGAATTTATTGCCATAAGTGGTAATATAATGATAGCCACTAACTCAGATAGCTTTTTAAAAAACTGGATAAATTCATGGAGGACAAGTTGGTCAAGGGCTACTTGTTTCGTAGATTCAGTATTAATTCCAAGTTGAAGACTGCATCTTCAAAATATCAGCTGCAGGTAAATGAGATGGTGTTAGTAATAGGTCTCTGACTTCTGCTGGTAAGAATTCCAGAGCCATCTGATTGGTCATTCTGGGATACAAAATGCTGGATGAACCTTGGCTTGGTCCATCAGGACTATTGTTAGGTTCTTAGGTTCTGCTAATGAGATTTTGCTAGTCCTTTTAGAAGCATGATTCTTTGAATCGGTCAGAACAAAGTAAGGGGTATGTTGGCTTTATATCACCCAACCTCAGATAATGCAGGAAAGAAGAGTTACATTCTGTTATACTAAATAATAACAACTGAGAACAGTTGAATCAGAAAGATTCAGTGGTAGTCATTAGTTTCTTTATGGCATCTACTTGTTTTCAGAGATGGAAGAAGGATCCAACACAATTGATAATCAAATCTACATTAAACATCTAGAAGCTATACTTACAACTATACCGCTGGAAAAAGATTTGGATCATTTATTGGCTTGGTAAGCTACAGTCTTTTAATCTATGATTTCATATCCCTGGTTTTCATGTCACAATTTAATATGTCAGATATTATTAAGCTTTCAAATTCTTTGAGAAAGTTGTGAAAAACAATATTAGTTCTCTGTAAAGAAATAATTGTTTCCCTTTTTTCCAATTTCAGTAAATTTCTGGAGGATTATATTTCCTATGGTGTAAAGAGTGGTTCGGATCCTGGCAAAATAGCTGAAATTAATAAAGAGGTACTTCCTCTAATCAGACTTTTTGAAAGAAAGTAAGTAAAACAGACATATGTATTGGTTAAAGTCATGACACTGGTACTAGAATTAATATGTGACTTTTTAATCTAGAAGTATAAATCTGTACTGGTTAGATTTTATTCCATACTCTTACTGGGGAAGGAGATAAAGTATTTATACAAAGACCAAATAGATCAAAATTAATCTTTATTCCAGAAGATAATATTAAAAGAGATCAAAATAGAGGTAAAGCCAACCAATTAATGCTTTATTCCCCAATTATTTCAAGCCTGTCCTGATGATACATACTTCTGTTTCAGGTTTCTTGGGTAAAACAGATTCTGCTCCATTGTGAAGAATGAATAGAATCTAGAAATAGAAAGTCAAATGTAGTCTGACCTCCACAGCAAGACTCTTACCATTTTGATCCCTAAGAGCAAAGCCAAAGTCACATTGATTTCTCAGCGATAGTTTAAAAAAATTAATCTGCATGGTTTTTAATATGTTTTTTCCTATTTTTTTTATAACATGTAAACTGCCCAGAATCACCTTATAGGGAAGATGGGCATCATAAAAATTTAATAAATAAAAAAAATAAAATTTATCAGATCACCCCATCTAGCCTCAACTAACCCCAGCTGTTTTGCTGACCAAAGCCGGTTAAAATAAAATAAAACTTCAGGGCAAGATGCAAGATAGTCCTTTAGTCAAGTTGCCCAGAGGAATATGAAATACTTGAGACAACTCAAAACAATAGCATTCTGTTCCATTCTCAAAGCCAAATTTTAGTGGAATTCTTGCTCTGGTTTGCACTGAAAGTATTTTTGTACTATCCCAATGATCCACCCATTTCAAAGCGAACCTCAGAGATAAATCATGGAATTTGGGTTTCAGTCACCTTATTCAGAAGCATAAAATAATTACACTCAAGGTTTCTATTAGCATTGTGAGCTATACCTCACCAACTTCAGTACTAGTCAGGTGAAGGAATACTTAGATGATGCTAAAATGTTATTCTGCTGCTGAAAACCAGGTTCAGAATTATTGTATCCAGGCTTAACTAATTTCTGTGTAAATTATGGAACATAACATTTGATCGACCTTTTTACTGGATTATTGTTTAAGTTATGGTTTTGCTCTTAATGTCACACAAATTCTCAAACTGGGCAATATGTATAAATAAACATAAACAGTACAGTGAGGATCAGAAGGTAGGCTCCAATCCCTTATATTTTTCTTGAATTCATACAGCTTCTATAATTTTTATTTATTTAAAAATAAATAAATATTATAAACTTAACAGAATAAACTTAACAGAAAGTTGAAATATTGTATACAAAATTGTTGAAAAAATTCAAAACCGATATTAAAATACTAGAGGTGTTTTCTAATAATAAGTAATTCCAAATCAGCAAGTTAAAATTTATTCAGTACCAGACCATAACAATTATCAGTAGCCTCATAGCTCTCCTAATCTGGAAGGTTTTAGAGCTTCAGAACTAGAATATCACACAAATCTCTAAGGCAGGGGCCCCAATCCCCGGTCTGTGAACCGGCACCTGTCCATGCAGACAAGCAAAGCCTCTCCGTGGGATGTAGGCAGCATGCAAAACTATGCCCCCTCCGGTCTGCTGAAAAACCTCTCTTCGTGGAATCGGCACCTGGTGCCCAAAAGATTGCGGGCCACTGCTCTAAGGAATGAAGGAAGAAGGAATTGAATATTGTGTTTTTTGCAGTTTCTGTCAGGCGCTTCTTTTTCTAGGTCAAGACTTTGCTTTTTGATCTCTTAAATCCATATAACAGTCTTCACCGAGTTTGCTTTATTAATAGTCTGAAAGTAGATTAATCTTCCCTGAAATATGTAATGAAAGATAAATTAGTAGTATGGCATTTTCAAGATTTCCAAAAATATTCTCAACTGCCCTCTCTGGCTGCTGAGAACTTCTGCAAGAAAGCTGACTTCTTGCAAAGTTTTGATAGCCTTGTACAAAATACGTATTTGTTTGTTTATTTTTTATCCCACCTTTACTCTTTTTACAAATTACTCAAGACATTTATTTATAAGGTCTTAGAAATTTTTGTACACAAAATGTATTTATTCATCAAATTTATGTGGCCAGCCATCTCATGAAAAAGTGACTCTGGGTAGCATATACTAGACATATAACAAGACTATGAAATAATATATAAAGAACCATGCTTGGTTTTCCCAGAGTTCCATATGGAGTCTTTTCTTTGCCTACTGCAGGTACTCTAGAACACTAGATTTGGTACTGGAGAAATATCTGAAGAACATCACAAATCAGAAGGAGCAAGATCTCTTCCACCAATTCATTTCTCTTTCAGTGAGTGGTGGTAAATACCAGGTAAGTCAATCCTAGGACTGTAATAATTAAGATTTCTTTTTTTTAATGGTTGACACTTCGGCATTAAGACCAGTTAGAGCATTTCATAAAATAATTAATCATGGATTTTTCTCTTAACAGTATTGACAAAAAGAAATGACCTTGTGATACATTTGCTGCCATTCTAACAACAGTTTGTTGTCGAGATGTGATGATGTGAACTTTTTTTTTAAATATAATCTGATGTCATAGAGATATAATGTCAACCGACTATCTAATTTGCATCCAATGGCTATAAAAAGACTGCTCTTAACTGCATATAAATCACTAGTAGACAAAATTACCGCCAAAAGTTTATCAATAATTGGTCACATCTTCCAGTTTGGCATGCTTGAATAAGTACTCTGTAATCTAATATCGGGTTTCAGCATTTTAGTATATTTTCCCCTTTATGTATGAATTGGAAAAGAAAGTTAAAAAAAAACCCAAAGCAATACATGGTCCATAAATCACCTTAAAATAGTTAAAACAACTTTTTCTGACATCTTTCGAAGTGATTAATTATAGTTCCTGACTCATTTAAAGGAAACTCTATTTGGCGGTTTTATCCTGGCTTGTATGCAACCTGACTCATGTAAAGGGAAAGAGCCTAGTAAAGAATATAGACTGGCAGCAAATTATGGTACAGCTAAGCAATGTATTTACTGGGGTTTTTTTACTGAAATATGTCTGTGTGTTGATATGTAGTTGCATAGTTGTAGTTGTAGTTTATCTATAGAAAATGACTAAGAAATAAGCTCCCTGATCTTTCAGGGGTACACAAGTAGAACTGCAGCCTGATTGATTATACTTTGGTTTCCTAGTTTCTAGAAGATTCAAATACCTCTCTGCTCCTTAGTTTGAATCATTCACAGCCAGCAGTGAGAGTCCTGGCTGTTCAACATTTGAAAGAAATAATTGAAGCATCAAAGGTTGGTTGTCTTGTTTGGTTCTTAGTCCTAAGTTTTTTTCCCTGAACTTTTAATATGCTTTCTAACCAGAAAACCCCTTTTACTAGCAGTGAGAAAAATAGGGATATTGGCAGCAGGCTTGCCCAAGTTTCATACGTTAATTAAGTTAATTGGCTGGCTTCTTAGGCACTCCCCTCCTTCTTCATCCAACACCTGTGGAGATGACCTTGGTTCCCACAAGATAGTTCTATGATGTGCCTGGCAAGGCATTCTGGCCGCTTCTCTTCCTCCCTCCGTCCCTCCGCACACTTTGAGAAACAAGAAAATGGCTTCAGCTAGGTTTGGTTTGAAGTTGACAAGATGGTATTTTATAAACTTGAGCTTTATAAAATTGGAGTAGGTCACTACTCCAAACGTGGTAATGTCAGAAAAACCTCTGTACTCATTGGTACTCTCCAGTTATTGTGCGCTATATATAATGTATATCTACAAAAGTAGAAATGGGAATCTAGGACAGTTTTCAGCTATCGTGTAAGAAGGATTGACATTACCTTATTTTATTTATTTTTATCCTGTCTTCATTATTTAAAAAAATAACTTGAGGTGATGAACATACCTAATATTCCCTCCTCCTATTTTCCCCACAACAACAACCTTATGAGGTAGGTCAGGCTGTGGAAGACAGTGACTGACCCAAAGTCACCCAGCTAGCTTTCATGCTTAAAATGAAACTAAAACTCAAAGTCTCTTGGTTTCTAGCCTGATGTCTTAACCACTAGACCAATTGGTTTATAAATGGTACAATCATAATTCTTATGATTCCCAGATTCATAATGCAGTGGATGATGATGATGATTTAAATAGGTCTGTATGTAAACAAGTTGGATTTTTCCCAGAAATGCTGAATTCATGATATTACATTTTTAATACCTTTTTAATGTTCATTTCCTTCATGATTTTTATTTTTAGGAGGGCTTTGATGACTCTTTCATACAAGAAGCAATTGTAGCACGACTCAAAGATGATAATTTAGATGTGGTTATGTCATCTCTTCATACACTAGATGTAAGTGTTAATCCATTGGAAGACCAAAAATAAGTGGTAATTTGAATTAGTCAACAATGAATTATCTGTTGCATTGGTTAGAATTTCTTCCGGAAGCTTCAGGTATAGCATTCCCTCCCCTGAAGATGACATAGAGTGACTGTGATAATATCCATTGAGTTTCCATTGCTGAGGATGGACTTTAACATATGTCTACTTTAGTACTGTTCCAATATTTTGGAACAGTACTAAGGTATTGGTGTGAAATCCATCTCTAAAAAGGAATTACTAAGGTCTATTTATAATAAAATGATAGCATGTTAAAGTAGATTCCCTGCTTCTCTTCTTTGGCTGAAATCCTGTATTCTCTTACCTGGGAATAAATCCAATTGCAGTCAGAGGGAAAATTGCATATGTAGAGTAGTACTTTAAGAGTAGTATTGCCTGAGGCAAAATCTGAGGAGAGAAAACTTTGAAGCCAACAGAACAGATCAAACATTTAACTTATTCTGGACAAGCAGTTTAGTTTCAATTTTTACTAAGCTATAATTGTATCATCAAAGTAAGATTTTTTCAGAAAAATCCTTAACGCACACAAAATCTAAAATAGAAACCAGAATCACTAAGTCTGTTTTGATGCTAGATTCATTTATGTTACATTTTAAAAATCCTTTATGTTTTAAAAAGTACACATATTGTGACTATTTTTGGGTAGGATTCTGCATTAGATTGCTCTATGTATTTTATTTCCGAACTAGACTGTTGTTTCTCTGTGTCATATAATATATGTGGGTATATGCATCATTTTTTTATTTGTTTCTTTGTTTCTTTGTCATGTTTATGTAGTGTATATTGGAGTGGTAACCCTTAGAGCTGTATGCAACGAAATTTCATTTTAATGTATGCCGATTAATGTACACTTAAAGTGACAATAAAGTTAGTCTCTAAGTTATGTAATTTTGTGCATACAATGCAAATATTTGTTATATTTCATTCCAGAGTGCCTTAGTTCGTTTGAATATATTTGGTGAACAAATTGGACTTAGTCTGTTGTCTTTGTTTGAAAGAGCTGATCTCTCAAAGGATGAAAAATGGTAAGTGATAATTTTTATATCCTTCTGTCTCAATTTTATATTAATAGTTAGGAATTTTTTTCCATAGTATAGAATCTTTACACATTCCAAGTGCTTTTTCCCCAGATTACTAGATATATAGAAAAATGCCATTTAACCTTGTAACTATGTAAGATAGTTACCAATGTAATAACTCTATTGTTTTATTCTGGCAGCCAAATTCATTAAAGAATCTGTGTATGTGTGCACATGTACATGCATACCTACAGATATATATCTGCCTTAGTAAGTTCATTCATTAGATGTGCAGGAGCTTTTGCATAGATAAGCAGTTAGTTACATGATTCTTACATTTACTATGAACTGGGATTTGTGTTTTCGAATAAAAGATTGCCTCAAAATTTTTTTAAAAATATGTTAATAAATTTATTAATAGATTCACTGTTGAAAGAGGTAAGGTGGCACTAAACAATGATGGTTCCTTTTGGCAGCTAATTTTAAACTTCATGAAAGAACAACAAATTGTTAGTTACTATTGCTGTACTGCCAGGGAAGGAGAAATATGTTAGATATACTATTCTAGGTTCCAACATGACTTTGCCTTTAATATCAGGCTCCACCATAGAAGGGAATCTTGTCTCCTCTTTCTCAGGCCGCACCATGGGGTAATAGAAATATGTACAATCATAACAAAATGTTAAAGTGTGTTTTACAGTGTGCAACTCTTGGTTATGGAGGTGTAAGCTAAACATATCCATTTTTCTTTCTATGCACTTGCTAGGTGCAAAATTCTAGAAACGATATTATGCCTTTTAATGAAAGTAGATACCATTAAGGATAATAAAGATCTCTTCAATCAATTAGTCTTACATGTGCTACCTTTTCTGATCATAACCAACAAAGATCTAGAATCTGCTGAAGGGAGAGTGGCAATTTGCATAACAGAGTCTGGTCTTTGTTCTCTTCATCCTTTGTTGAAAGGTTGGCCAAAGGGTAAGTAATTGAATTCTTTCTGAAGCAGGGGTGGGGAACAATAGCCCCTTTATAACTTGTGGGCTTCAACTCCAAGAATTCCTGAGCCAGCAGGAAAAAAAGAAGCAGAAGTCAGAAAAGGAGAAGTGTTTGTTTCATATTTGTAATTGCGCAAGTTTGAAAATCAGGCTGCAGCAAATCAAAATCCAAATGACATGACTTTCCAGTGGCTGCTCACACTGCAAAAAATCTGATCCAGAGATACAGTTCTCATTTCCTCAGCAGCTTCCTCAGCCTTGTGGTGTAATGAAGGCCACACTCCAAACTGAATAGGGCTAGGAGTCGGTAGTTGAGGACTGGAATTCAGTCTTAAGTACCAGGATTGTGCAGGTTGTCCTTCACTGATGACCACAATTGGGCCAGAAATCTCAATCATTGAGCGAAGTGATAGCTAAGTGAGAAGCCATGTGACCACTTCTCTCAATGAACACAATCTGCCTTTCCCACTTGTGGTCTTTAAGTGGCCATGCAGGTTAAGTGAAGCGCTGGGAAGGGGGCTAACGCCTCCCATGTGTGGTGGGGCAGGCAAAGGGCTCCATCAAACCCAGGAGACTTGAGCGCTGTCTCTACCCACTAGGGAAAACAGTCATGAGAATAATGGCATTCACTAGATTTTTCTCTTCGGAAAGACAGAGACAACGGTGTTAATTAAACACTTACAAACGTCATCATTCTGAAAGGCTGGGAACAATGGCATTCATCAGCGTTTTTGCCTGGTTTGAAATCTGTTGCTCCAGAGTGCTGGTGGATTTCTCCTCCACTTGCAACCTTCTTTACCAGTTTACTCATTGACTTTCTGGGGAAAGTCAGAAAAACTTATACATGGCAATCAGATGGACATACAGCACTTGTCAACAAATCATTAGTGAACAGGGTGCCAAACACTTGAAATGTGCTCATGTGATGGGGGCAACATTTTAAGTTGGAAGCTTTATATCTGTAAAGCAGTCCCCAACTTTTCCACCTCCGCGGACCGGCAACAGTGGCGGCGGCGGGGGGAGAGGATGGTTTCATGCGTGCAAATGGAGCTTCACACGCTCAACCGCTGCTTGTGTGGTCCGGTTCCCAACAGGCCATAGACCAGTACCAGGCTGTGGACTGGGGATTGGGGACCCCTACTGTAAAGCACCCATTTTGAGGTTGACGTGACCGCAAATAATAATTAAACAACCAGTTACAAGTCAAGGGCTACCTATATTATCAATTTATGAGTAATATTATTGATATTCTTCAAAACTACATACACTTTCTACATTTTAGGCATCTTTTTAATAAATAACCACATCTTCTGTGGTATCATTTTTGTTGTTGTTTGTACTGTAAGTAGAATGATACCCTCCATTTTTTTCCATGAATTAACTTTAAAATCAAAGTGCGTATTCTTTTAAAACCTTTCCCTCTCTTGTAGCCATCAGTGGTTTCAAAGGGTTTGACCAATCTCCCACTTAGGGTTCCTTTTATGTTTTTATCGTCCTGAAATAGTTTTCCAAGAGGTGACTAATTCAGCTAAATCAGGAGATTTACCAGGTACATCAAATGCCAAACTGCTGGACCTCTTGTCCAAGAACCTGATTTCAGAAGATTCTTCTTTCATGTCAGAAATGGTATGTATGGAGTTTTACATGTCCTCCTTATAGAATTCTCAGATCAGTGGTTTAAAGATAGTTTGACGTAAGTAATATAACAATAAAACATAGCAGTCAGGCATCCTGTATGTGTTTTGTTATGTCATGTTGGGGAATATTTCAAACATTGACATCCCAATTTAATGAGAAATGTAAAATTTTCCTATTTCATTGATGCAAAAGAACGTGCAAAATGAGTATACATGACCAAACCTTGAATCAGCTGGTTTAGTACATTCTGTTCTTAAAGTAGCATCTCTGAGATATTAAGTTTATTATCCAGCCAAGCTATAAATCCTGCATCTCTAATGGAAAAGAAACTTGAAGAAAGAACTGAAGAAGTTTCTCTGCAAAGCAGATGCTCAGGTGATTTGAACCTCGCTGCCTTTTCCCCTGTAAGAAAATGTTTGTGGAAATCTCTTAAGCAGGCCGTGGTACAATTATGGGTAAATCTTCTCACCCATGTCCCCCAACAACTGTTGTTTAGAACAGTCCTTTGTTGATTTCAAGCATTTAACTATATAGTCTTAAAATGAAAGAGTAGAGAGGATTATTTTGAGCAAGCCATCCATTGGCTCTGAAAACAAGCTCTCCTCTCTGAAAATTTCCTTTTCTAAATAAAGTTCCCCTCTGAGGGAGATGAGTGATTTAGAAGTGTGAAAAAGAAAAAAAAAGGAACAAATACAAAGTGCTTGGTTGAACTTTTGGACTAGAGTTTCCCGTAATGGGGAAATGGTTGTAGTTTTGTAGCAGAACACATTCCAGGATTCACTTTCAGATTCTTTGATATCCCTAAGCAGGCCCAATCTCAAAACATAAAGAAGGGGCTGTTTGCCAAAATAGAGAGTACTGAATTACATTATCCTACAATCTAGCCTGGTATACAACAGCTTTGTATACTTACCATGTTTTATTTATTAAAGCCTATATTTTCATATAGTGTATTTGAAAATAAAGACAGAAAAGCTAAATGTTTGCAGAATGTTAGGCAGTTAAAATAATCCATTTCTCAAAAGAATAATTCTCCTTCAAGGTGGAAAGTTTCATCAATCTTATTCTTGTGATTCTCCTTCAGGTGGAAGGTTTCATCAGTCTTATTGAAAAGGACTCTCCTACTGGAAAACAGAAGCTAACAGGCCACATTATAAGTTTCGTCCTTGTCCTGTCATGTTGTAGTTGCTCCCAAATGGGAGACCGTCATTTATTCCTGGCTTTAAGGATCTTCAATTTTTTGAGTAAAAAAATGGACAGATTTAAAGACCACTGTCCTTCAGAGGAGGTGAGAATTTTTAATTTTAATATTGCAGCTTCAATCAGAAGCCCCTTTTTGACCCATTCAACTCTAGATTTGTGTATATATACTGAGTTCAGTTCTGTTAATTTAGGAGAGAAATTACATGATACAAACCTGTGGTAGGGAACACTGGCTCCTGCAATTTTCAAAATGTGTTAAAGAGATGAGATGAAGTTAAAGGTCAAAAGTAAATTGTAGTGACAATCATTTAAAAAAAAAATACAGTAAGACTGGTGAGCTTCCCATAGTTAGCAATTTATGGAAAATTAGAGGAGACAGATATCTAAGGGCCAGGAAAGATATTTGGCCCTCATGTTCCTTGACAATGCAGTAGCTCAGAATTCGTTTTCATTTTCAGAACATTTCTGCTGAGTTCCCATCTGGGAATGAATCTTTCTGGGACCTGTTATCGATGTATTCAAAAAAATTAAACATTCAGACATCGGTTGATCTTGAAGATGCCATGCTGTTCATCGCTTTGTTGAGAAGTTTTATTGAAGGCCTGGTCTCTCCAAATTCCTTTTTGAAAGGTATTTTTCTTATTGCAGAAGAAGTGAAATTTGAAAAATTCCACAATGTGGATGCTTTGCTTGTTGAAGTAGCATTTGTTTCTTGAAATTCTGAAACTTGATCCCAGAAGTTATGAGCCTTTCTCAGTTTTAACCTGAAGAAAGCATTTGCTCTGGTTTAGCTTGGTTTTGCTTAGTTTCAGAAAATGCTTTTGCCACAGCCCCTAATTGCCACTTCTTTGCATTTCTACAGATGAGGTCTGGTGGAATCCTGAAACTTTAAATGCAGACAGTAAAGATTATTTGCACCTGCTGTTGGGACTGTTTGACATTGTTGTCCGCGGAGCAAGTGAGGGGTTCTGTGCTGGTTATTTTCGGGCAATGATGCGACTTCTGTTTGAGGTACGTTTTACATATATAAACATAAATACGTCTGACAAGAGGAAATTATTATTCTGATTTAGGCAATTGAGAATAACTTGTTGAAATTTTACAATGAGATTGTACTATGGAGTCCATTGAAGTGAAATGTGGGTGTGTCTCTTTTCAAAGCCGCCAAAAAAAGGGTAAATGGGCTCTCCAAAACTTGTGTATTAATTGCTTCCTTTTTATCGTTATCTGAAGGTACATTTGAAAGGACCAGAGCATCAATTTAGATTTCTTTCCATTGTATGGACTTACAACTACAACTTGGGCAATCAGCTGAATTTTGTGATGGATGCTGTGCTGCAAACTCGGGCATTGTACATAGGATGTGTCATGCTCGAATCTCAACCTAAGCAGAAAAAAAGGCAGTTGGTGTCAACTGCATCTCCAGGTACATTGTGATGGCTTTTGGGATATTTCCCTGTACTTATTGCAGCATTAATCTATTGTGGGCTTTATAGGGTCTCCAGAGAAATTAGGGAGAAATTAGTATGTACTACTTTCCTGCCTTTCCAGCTATCTACCCTTACAAGACGTTTTAGATTATTTGGAGTGAAGTTTACTTACATGTATTATTATATTGAGTTATTAAGTAGAAGGAGGGAGGGAAGGTAGGAAGGACTTTTCAGGACTTTTGCATTCTATTTTCAGGTTATAATCAGACTTAAATAGATGCTTTTAACTATCTTTTAACTTACAGAGTCTCTTTTTCTAATTACACTCACTTAACTCCAAAGATTGCTCTTAAAAATAAATAACTGCATGGGTTTTTAATTTTGAGGCTTTTAGCTGTTTCAAAGGATTGGAAAGGTTTGAATTAGAAAATAGAGAAGACCTTCTCAGTGGGGTCAGCATTTGCAAGTCTGAGGATCTAAATTCTTCTTGGTGGCTGGACAGTGTAGGCAGATTGCTCCTCTCCAGCAACACAATAAACTTGTTTCTCAGGGTAGGAGTTTTCATTCTGCATAGTTAATCTAAGTTTATTTGGAACTTGGTTAAAGCAATAACTGTTTTCCCTACTTGCACTTTCCAGTAATTGTATCTCTGTTGATCAATTTGGGAAGTCCTGTAAGCGAAATCCGAAGAGCTTCTCTCAAATGCCTTCATTCCTTAAGTGGAATAGAAGAATCCATATTTCATCCTATGCTTCAGAGTTTCACGAAGAAAGCTGAGGAAATAATGTCTGATTCAACTTATGTTACCCAGGTAAGTATAGATGAAAGTATGATCTTTCCTGATTTGCAACTGTAATTCTCTATGAGTCTTTCTGATAAGTCAGATACTCAGAGCTTTTCTTGTGGTCTTTTGGGTGTCAGGATCACTGAAGCAAGTGGTCAGAGACTAGGAAGCATCTTCTCCTCAGAAGCCCCTCTTCTTCCTTTGAGGAGGTTGTAAGTTATCATGACCTGCGGGCCACGATGAACAAATTATTTTGCTTTGTTGGTCCTTCTTGCAAATGAACAATGGGGAATTGGAGGCATCCACACTTGGTATCTGATCAATTTGTCTAGCTTAGCATTGTCAACCAACTGATATTTTTGGCAGGAGCTTTTTCAGCATTTTCAAGAGGTACTAGAAATAGAATCAGAAAACTTTTTTATGCAGAAGATCCTTTCTTCCACTGATCCATGGCTTCTTCTTCCCAGTTGCCTCTCTTGCATGAAGTTCTCCACACAGCTGCAGTATTTCATATCCAACTCAATGGGATGTTAATCAGATAGGCTTGTGCTTCGCTCTGCTTTTTTATTTTTTGCAGAATTTCACATTTTTGTTTTGATCGTCTGGGAAAGGGTTGTGAGAAAGCAGCTTTAGTTTGGCTCCGGGTGTGCTTTGAAATGCAGAGTAATACCTCAAAGCTGGGGCTGGGGCTTAAGAATGATAATTGACATCAGCAGAAGATGCTATGGCAGATACAGAGCAAAATACGGAGGTCCTGGCATGGGGCCACTCCTTTTATAGATAGCCAGAAAATTCATATAAAGGTGTTGTGGTCTGTCAGCAGCCTGCAGAACTGGCAGCAGAGTCAGAGAATGAGGAGGCTGGGGAGGAACATGGGCCAGTCCTGGGGTCTGGGGAAGGCTCGGATGAGGGCTCTGCATTGGAGGCAGAGATGGGGCTAGGGCCATCTGGGAGTTATATGCGGACTCCGGAGCCTCCAGAGTCGGACATCAGCAAGGCAGAGGAATAGGGGGAGCCTGTTCCTAGTATACGCAGAACTGCCAGAAGGCAAGAACAGTTAAAACAAAAGGGACATCTTGGGAGTAAGGCTTGGAGATGATTGGCCCCTCCCATAAGACATAAAGGAAGAACACAGACATGTGGGCCTCTGCAGGAAGCAATGTTGTGGATGGTGTCAGTTTGTACTTTGAAGCTCCATTTTTGACTCTGTGTTTCCGTGTGGTCTTGCCAAGCTAATTGCCAATTAGGTCTTTGGCAGTGTGTCAAAGAAGATAAAGGTGGGTGTTTACCAACCTTATCCGAAGGACTGTGGCAGACTTCTGTTGGACTATTTATAAACTTTTGGTGATTCAGCACGTTCTGTGAATGAAAGGAATTCACAGCCGTTAAAATAAAAGAAGGGTTTTTTGGGACTAATTGTGTGCTTTTTACTATATCAGGAAGCCTAGATCAGAACAAAAGGTTCATAGTTAGCGTGAAAATGCACATACAGTAATTGCAGACCACTTTCAGTTCCTTTGTCACTTCAACCAGAAATAAAGAAAATCAATCAATTAATCAATCAATTACCTTAATGATCCTTTGGTGTCTTTCCCCCCTTTTGTTTCTAATCTAGGTTCTTGGTGATCTCTTTGGAGGAGAACCTATCCAACAGAAGCGAAAAACCAAGCAGCAGAAATCTTCAGAAGCATTGACAGCCTTACTTGAATGTATCCAGGGCTTTAGATGTCCTTCCTATATTGCAAGAAACCTGATGAAAATACTTCATGAAGTCAATGGCAATGTAGGTGAAATAACTGGTGTTAACACTGGGAAAATATCAAAGATCAAGCCAGATTTTTGTATTGTTTTTCTGCAGGGCGAGACCTTGTTTATATCTTAGTTTTGTTATATTAACAAAATAGAACTTTTTCTATCCCTTTTTATTTGAACAAGACTTAAAAACACTAAGATATATAAAAGGGTTTCAAGTTGCCACTTGGATAGTTGTATTGTTGTTGACAGAAATGCCTTTAGTGCAAAAAAGAAGGTAACCCAGTTTTATCCAGGCTGTTTGTGTGGCAACTCACAATTTCTGCCCATTAGCCATGTTGTCTGGGGCTGCTAGGATTTAAAACCCAAAATTTCTAGAAGGCATCAAGTGGTATATCTGCTGTAAAGGGAGATCCTCCCAGAATGAGACACCTTATTAAAAAAGAATCAGCTGACTGTCATATATACTAAGTCTACATAGGTTCTTAGGAGACTCAAAGAATTGTCTTCAGATGATTTGCATGGCTAACTTAATGACTATTGGTTAAATATGTGGTTGCATCATACACATTTAGAAATTTGGCTTTCTCTCCTTAAACATTGACTTGCTTCCAGAAGTTGTGGATGCTCCATCACTGGGGATTTTTAAGAAGAAATTGGACAGTCATTTGTCTGAAATAGTATAGGGCTGTGATGGCGAACCTATGGCACGTGTGCCACAGGTGGCACGCAGAGCCCTCTCTGCGGGGACGCCAGCTGTCGCCCCAGCCCAGCTCACCACGCATGCGCACGCGCCTCCCACCGACCAGCTGGTCTTGGGTCTCTGCCGCGCATGTGCGGGGGACGGTGCCTTCCCCGATCTCTGCAGGTTCCCCTCAGCGTGCCCTACCTTTCTACCAGTCCGGGCTATCAACATAATAATTTTAAATTGGGTGTTTTAAATTTCTGGGGTTTTAAATTGAGCCGAATTATTTAATAATTTTAAATTATTTTAATTGATGTTTGTCTTGTGCTTTTAATAGGCTGTACACCGCCCTGAGTCCTTCGGGAGAAGGGCGGTATAGAAATAAAATTATTCTATTCTATTCTATTCTATTCTACTCTACCCCATTTCTGCTGTCCATGCCTTCCCCAATCTCCCCAGGTTCCCCCCCCCCCCAGCGGGCCCTATCTTTCTATTCTATTTCTGCCTCCCGCACCAACCTGGAAGCCAAAACGGGGTGCAGCAGCACCATGTGAGCTCCCCCCCGTGCCCCATTTTGGGCCTGGAAAGCTTCCTGCACTGACCTGGAAGCCAAAATGGGGCGCGGGGGAGCTGGGGTGCATGTGCAGGGCTGGGGCACATGCGTGGGGGATGCACGCATATGTGCGGGGATGCACATGCATGTGCGGGGGAGGCTTGCATTGCATTTTGGGGGTTCGAGCACATGCGCATGCATTCACACGTGCGCTTTGGCCACTTGACACCAAAAAGGTTAACCATCACTGGTATAGGGTCTCCTGCTTGAGCATGGGTTTGAACTAGAAGACTTCCAAGGTCCCATCCAACTCTGTTATTCTGTTGACATACCAATAAATGGAATACAAAACAAGTTTTATAAATATAAGTTTATTAAAGTTTTGGTTGATTTTTTTTTTCCCAAAAAAACATTTGTCGTGTGTTTTTTCAGGCGGTGCTTCTTAGCTTGCTGCCTCTCCTCGATCGATTATTGGAGAAAGCTTCTGGTACAGGACAGATGTTGAAAGACGAAGCCCTTCTTTTGCATCTCCTTCTTGGGAAATACAATGAGCACTCGGCAACATTGCTTTGCACAAATCAAGAGTGCCTACATCTGTTCATCAAGGCTTTGCATGCCTCACAGGAAGTGTACCAGGGCCTTCATCCTTTTCAGATTACAGCTCTTGGGCAGGTAAGATCTTGCATGAGTGATTTTCATTAGAATCTTTCACAGGGATTATTAGCCTAGGTCACCTTCTAGAGTACAGACGTCTCTCTTCTATTTGCCACAAAGGTTTTTCCAATTGCTTTCTAAGGAGAGAGCTGATAATTAGGTTTTGCTCCAATTTCCTTTTTTTCCCCCTCCTGGTTCCTTGTGCACCACAGTTCTACTAAGAAAAAAAATAACAGAAAGTCTGCTTTCCAGCAGGAGGCAAATAGAGTTCTTTTTGCTGAAGAAAGATCCTTTTGATATATTTTTCTTTGTCAATGTAAATTGTAGGTAATTAGTTTGAGTGTTTTGTTGCGTGTTGTTTCTTTATCTCCCATTGTGCTATCAAGTTATAAGATTAGAAAATACAGGATATATGTCCAATCCTGAAAGCCAGTAAATTGAACAAAGATTCGAAAAAGCCAGATTTAAATTGTATTTTGGACAGAGTTGCTTTTCAGAGTGAGATGGGCGGCATATAAATTTAATAAAATGAATTCTCAGGGTATTGTAAGGTAGCTCCTTATTTTCCTTATCACTGGAAATAACGGTGAGCCTTTCTTTCAAAATGTTATGTATAAACTCTTGTCTTTTTGTTATTTCTAGATTACAAAACCTTTCTTTGCTGCACTGCCAGATGGGAAGGTACAGCAAAGGATTCTGGGAGTTCTTTTTGACTTACTCCTCAATTGTAAGAACCTACATTGTGCCCAGACAATCAGCAGCGTATTTAAAGGGGTAAGATCATTTTAATCTTGTGGCATAATGAGACTCTGATTTCTCTGAATAAATAGAACAGGATTACAGGTAGTCCTCGACTTACGGCCACAATTGAGCCCCAAATTTCTGTTGTTAAGTGTGACATTTGTTAAGTGAGTTTTACAAACTTACTTGCCACATTGGTTAAGTGAATCACTGCAGTTGAGAAGTTAGTAACCCTGTTGACAAGTGAATCTTGCTTGCCCATTGCTTTTGCTTGTCAGAAAGATTACATGACACAGCAATGGTCATAAATATGAACCAGTTGCCAAGCATCTGAATTTTGATCACTTGATCATGGGGATGCTGCAAAGGTTGTAACTGAAAAACGGTCATAAGTCAATGCCGTTGCACTAAATGAATTGTTCTCAGTCGAGGACTACCTGCATTTATTCAATAATAAATAAATAATAAAGAACAAAGTATTCATATGTTTCTGTGTCAATTTTGTATTCTTCCCTAATCACATAGTTTGTTTGCAGGAATTAGGCCAGTGTAATCTGATTACTTTTAACAACCGTATTGTGTTCAGTATAAAAGCTAACGAAAACGTTATGTTACAGAGAATTAAAACACACAATATTTATAGGAATAGTTTGGAAAATTAGTAATATGCCATATGATGAGTGAATTGCTTTTATTGAAAACATGACTCTTGTAAACACAAAAGAATAATATCTGGTTTTAAGCCAAGAATTGTTATCGCGTTTTCAGTTAGAAACTATGCTGTGATGCCAAATTCATAGGAAACATAATCTTCATAGCCCTCCCCTTCGAATACAAATGGTCATGCTTTCTTTCTGCACCGCCATACAGGCATGTCACATGCCAGTTGACAGAGGCTGGCCAGATCACATCCTCCAATTGGGCTGCATATGTACAATATATTGTGATGTGTGGTGTGTTACAAATCTTTAAAACAACATCTAACATATTGTTTAGATTTCAGTAGATGCTGAGCAGATTAGTATCGAACTGGAACCTCAGCCTAAAGTCAAGACTGTTGCTACAGTTCACCAGACAAGAAGGCAGAAAATACAGCAGCAGAGGTAAAATGGGTGGGAAATATAAATGCCTTATTTGCTATAATGGCAGAGGTTTTAAAAATGGAAAATTAAAAGATTTGGAAGCCAAGCAGCTTAAAAACATGATAAGATTCATTAAGCAAACAATTTAAGCTGTGTCATTTCCATGAGTCTACATGTGGAATAAAATTGGTAACACTCTGACATTTTACATGAAGAGAACACAAATTATATTCATTGAATTCTATTAGTTTTGGCTAATTGGAACTGAATTTCATACACGCTTGTGATGCAATATAATGAAGATCATTTCTGTGATTAAATGGGAAGAGACAGAGTTAACCAAAGAGGACTGGACAGACATGAGAATACATGTTAGCTTATTTTATATAGTTAATACTTTAATAACTTTTGTTGGTAATTGTATATGTATATGACATTAGGGCAAATTCAGTGCTTCTGAATTATAGAGTTATAATCTTGTCTCCGTAATCATGAGAAGTCCTGTCTGAATTCCTCGAATATTACCATCAGAATAGATGTTGCCAGGTTAAATAGCCAAAAACAAGAGAACTAAGTAGTTAATCAGAGAGAGAACAAAAACTAGAAGTCAAAGGAAATATAGTAAGCTAAGGAATAGAAATATTGAAAAGGACATACGAATTAACTACTATTTAATAACTGTATTTTGCTGATGATTCTTTGGCTGTTTGTAGAATCTGATTCACAGAAATAGTTGCTCTGCAAAAACTGATATTTTTTTATAGAAGGAAATAAGTTGACTTTGTTCTGCTTTTGATCATCCAGGAAAGTCCAAGATCAAGAATGTGTACAAGAAGAAAGTATGAACTGGCAAAGAATTACACTAATCCTAGAATTGCTGCAGCACAAAAAGAAGCTCAAACAGCCTCAGGCTCTGATACCTACCCTTTTCAATTTGCTATCTAGGTAATTTTACTTTGGAGAGCAATTCTAAATCTTGTAATGTCTTAATGATAATTGAGTTCACTCCAGCCATTAAACATTGAGGACTGGCTGACCCTGGAAAACTATATTTTGCCCATGGGAGAAAGGAGTTCCAAAATGGGATAAGCCTTCCATGTTTAGATTTGGTCATTATCAAAACGTCTCAGCTCGTCTGTCCTCCATTCTGTGCTACAGCCTAGTTCTGTCCAATCTCTATTTATGTGGCCAAGCTATAAGCAAACTTGCATTTGGTCACTATGAACTTGTGGATCTGACCACCCTTTGAGATGTTCCATCCAGTGTCTTAGAGCAAGAGTCTCCAACCTTGACAACTTTAAGACTTGTGGACTTCAACTCCCAGAGTTCCTCAGCCAGCAAAGCTTGAAGTCGACAAGTCTTAAAGTTGCCAAGGTTGGAGACCCCTGTCTTAGAGCCCCTTCCCCCCCCACTGCTAAACATTCTTGACATTCAAGTTGCCTCTACTTTAGCTATGTTGATTCCTCAAGAGCCTTGCAGTTCCTCTCCTGTCTTTAACTGACTCCCTTGAGGATTTTTCCAAATAAGGTATTTGAAAAAAAGGAACTTGGAATGTGATGTAGAAATTATCAGTGTGTTATAAAAGATTGGTTCTCTCTGCTCCCCACTCTTCAGAACTGCTATTTTTAGGTTAGCAGCATGGAATGTTATGTTTGATCATCTATTTCGCCAAAAATAGCCTGACTCCTTTCTGAATTTCCAGGTGTCTGGAACCTACTGCAGGGGAAGAAAATCTGGAATACACAAAACAACTAATACTTGGTAGCTTGTTAAACATTTGTCAGAAGCTGTCCCCAGATAGCAACAGGATAAAGGCAGGTAAAGTGAAGACCAAAGTTAATTTCATTTCGGATATTTGACAGTGTCCCCCAGGCTTTGTATCCCTACATGGGATGAAGCACTTGTTAACTTTTTGGTGCTTTCTTTGTGTTTTGAGGTCTCCTGGATGAAGAGAAATTCAACGTGGAACTAATCGTTCAGTGTATTCGGGTCTCAGAAATGCCACAGACCCATCACCACGCACTGCTCTTGTTGGGCGCCGCAGCTGGAATGTTTCCTGTGAGTTTATGGGAATGCATGTTGAGGGAAGGGAAGTTCATCCAAGTTTCTAAAAAGTATCACATTTTAGGTGCCTTTTCAGCTTTGACACAGGCATTTGGGTGAGGCTGCTAGCTGACCACTTTCCAGACTCACTTCCCTCCTTTCTCCAAGATTTTTCTCACCACCTCCTGCTTTTTTTCTTTGCATAGATCACCATCAATTACTCCTAATTTTTTTTTCCTTTCTCTTCTTTATCTCTAATCTGTTACTCCCTGAAATGACCACTAACTGGACAGAGGTTTGACAGTATGTTTAATGTTTAACAAACGTTAAACATTTGTTTAATGTTTAAACAAATATTGAGGACCTGCTAAAGTTTTCTATTCATTCAGGATAACAAAACTGGCTTCCGAGTGCAATTCAAGGTGCTGGTTATTACCTATCAGGACCTCGATACCTGAGAAACCGCTTGTCTTCAGTAGTTTTTGCCCACCCAGTTGCACCCTTTTCTTAATTGGGAGGCCCTTCAGACAATCACTATACCTTGGTCATCTCTCAATTGAATGGCTGCAATGCGCTCCATGTGGGGCTACCCTTGGAGACCACCCAAAAGCTACAACTGGTTAAAATGCAATGGTGTGGGAAGAAATGGGGTGCTTCCTGGTGTGCTCATGGGTTCCCACTGCTAGGCGAGCTGCATTGGATGCCAGATAAGGGGATGGTGAAGTTTGCTTGCGTATAAACAAGGATTGAGCAGTGTTAAAACAGCGAAGGATCCATTGCTTTAAAGCCTGAAAGAAAATTGTTCTAAGAGAAACTGCACTGTAAGAATAAACACTCAAAACCAAGTCCTACATTATTGCAGGAATAACGGCTTTCTTTTGTGCAGGATAAAGTGCTACACAATATCATGCCCATTTTTACATTCATGGGAGCCAATGTCATGCGCCTGGATGATGCGTACAGTTTCCAGGTGATTAACAAGACAGTGAAGATGGTCATTCCAGCTCTCATACAGGTGAGATCATTTAAACTGGGTCACTGAAATAGAATACAGGTAATCCTTGACTTAGGAATACAGTTAAACCCAAAATTTCTGTTGCTAAGCAACATAGTCGTTCAGTGAATTGCACTGCATTTTTACAACCTTCTCTGCCACAGTTGTTAAGTGAACCGCTGCAGTTGTTAATTGAACCATGCAGCTGTTAACTGAATTGGGTTTTCCCCCATTGATTTTGCTTGTCAGAAGCCAGCTGGGAAGGTTACAAATAGCAATAGAATTTAGACTTATATACCACTTCACAGTGCTTTACAGCTCCAGTTTACAGAGTCAGCATATTGCCCCAACAGTTTGGGTCCTCATTTTACCGACCTCGGAAGGATGGATGGCTGAGTCAATCTTGAGCCGGTGAAAATCGAACTGCTGAACTACAGGCAGCTGCCAGTCAGCAGCAGTAGCCTGCAGTGTTGCATTCTGACCACTGCACCATCATGGCTCTTACTGTGATCACATGACCCCGAGACACTGCAACTGTCACAAATACATGCCAGTAGCCAAGTGCCTGAATTTTGATCCCATGATCATGGGGATGCTGCAGTGGTCGTAAGTGTGAAAAACAAGTCATAAGTCACTTTTTTCAGTGCCATTGTAACTTCAAATGTTCACTAAATGAACAGTTGTAAGTCAAGGGCTACCTCTATAACAAACATATCTTGCATCTGAGACAGTATTCTTATTTTTATTGCAACTTGGATTCTAAATCCTTTGGTTTATTTCTTCCTTTATTTTTTAACAGGAGTTTCCTTTACTGTAGAAAAAAATTGTTATTTTTTTCTTAATCATATTGACAAATAAATAAAATGAAATAAAATAAATAAATATCATTGCTGGATTTCCAAGCCATTTCCAATCCTAGTTCAAACCTGCCTTTCAGACATTTACAGATTGGCTTTGCCACACAAACACAGCTCCACTAATTATATTCTAATTTATACATTATTACAATCTATTCCACGGTTATTCTTTAGTATTCAAGCTTTGATTATAACCTTGGATCTTTTATGGGTTGGGGTTCTGTTTTTTGTTTTGCTTCATTCGAACACAGCCTTGTCTGTTTTTCCTTTGTTTAGCCTTTAGTCTGTATGTATAACCTGTTCTTTTTTTTTTTTTTAATTTTCTTTGTAGGCGGAGGAAGATGGTAGGTCTTCAAGAACTGCAGGAAACATGGAAGGAGTTGTGATTAAAATAATCCGGGTTTTCGTGGATGCCTTGCCCCACGTGCCAGAGCATCGGCGTCTTCCAATTCTAGAACAACTTACAAGTACTTTGGGGGCGGAGCGATTTCTGTGGATTCTTTTAGTACTGTTGTTTGAACAGCATGTTACCAAATCTGGGGCTGCAGTAGCCAGTGGGGAGAAGGTAGGTAGAGGTTTGAAAAGTACTTTGCCTTTAAAAATGTATGAGTTGCTTTGGAGAATGTTGCAATATAATGCCTAAATATGCGGCATTTTATAATACTGTTTTCTTCATCTTGTTACTTACACAGGATATTGTTTTGGAAACCGAGTCGGAATTCTGGATTTCTGTATGTTGTGAATTTAGCGTAATCGAACAATTACAAAGTTTAATGAATCTACTTAACTATTTAACAAACCTGCCAGAGAACAAAGAAGGTAATTGCCAGCAAAGAAACTTTTAGTCAGCCACTCAAACAAGCAGATTGATTTCCAGCTGAAATAATTTTGTTTAGGAGGTTCATAATCGGGACTATTTTCTCCAGAGCTGGCCCCAAAAGGCAGTGCTGCAAATGGCAGATCACCTTGTCAGAGTTTTCCTTGAGCATATGGAGAAGATGATCTCCGTAATATTTCCATTCTGGCAGTAAGGATAAAATATCCTTTCATCTGCTACCTGAGTCAGTCCCCTCACTCTCCCCAAAATTAGAGCAAAAGTTATTGTATTACTTAAAGAATGGTTAGGGATAGGGTTAGAACACTGCTTTTTGGCATAGGTGTGAGTAAATTGCCACTTTTAATTGGATTTTTAAAATAATATGTACATAGATTGATTGATTGAGTGATTAATTTAATTACTTATTTAAAAAGATTTATATGGCTTTGGGGTCTATTTTTTGCAGATGACCCAGGACAAAAGAAGTCAAGGCCACTTAGAACACAATCTTACAATCAAGAAACAGAACTCTTTGATGTGGAGTCTCACTCTGGCAAACAGTTGAGGCATTTGAAATTCTTGGCAGTCTCTTTCATGTCACAGCTTCTAGCTTCACACAGTTTTGTAAAAAAAGTGAGTTGAATTTATCTTTGCCCAGAATCGATAGAGAATCTGTTGAGAATCTGTAATTTCCATGAACTGAGGCAAGTTGCAGAAACTTATTTTCTCTTCACTTCCGGCTTCAGTGTAGTGCTGGTTGGTGTAACTCAGTGGTGAAAACCAATTTTTTTTACTACCAGTTCTGTGGGCATGGCTTGGTGGGCGTGGTGTGGCTTGGTGGGCATGGCAGGGGAAGGATACTACAAAATCTCCATTCCCTACCCACTCCAGGGGAAGGATACTGCAAAATCTCCATTCCCACTCGACTCTTGGGGGAAGGCAATTGCAAAATCTCCATTCCCACCCCACTCTGGGGCCAGCAAGAGGTGGTATTTACCAGTTCTCCGAACTACTCAAAATTTCCGCTACTGGTTCTCCAGAACCTGTCTGAACTTGCTGGATTTCACCCCTGGTGTAACTAGAAACATGCTTGACATTAAGTGCAAAGTAAAATAACATTAGATGTTATTTTAATGTTTTTTTTAAACAGGAGTCAGTCTACTGTTTCTATAGTAGAATGTTATTTTGCTGTAAAGTCTGCACATAATATCATTGACTAGATATCTTGGCAAAAGAAGTGAAGGCATGGAATTAGTCAAACCACAGTGAATTTTTGTTTCTAGTCTTGGAACAAACCAGAGGTCAGATATATACAAATTGTGGCTGGCAGTTGAACATTGCATCCATGTACATGTTGTATACAACAGCCACAACAGCATAACAAAAACAAATTTGTTTTTAGGTTTGATCATTTGTGATTAGTGCAGCTTATCAATAATTAGGATAAATATAGTTAAACACATTTAAAAATGCATTCTGTGGTTAAGAGAGACCTTCAGAGACCTAGCCTTGCATGCTTTGAATTACGGCCCCATCTGCTACAGCCTTTACCCTCCCCAAAAATTGACATGCCCCTCCCACCTACAATAGTCCATCGGGACAGATTTGATTGACCTTTTTATTGAAGTGGCTTCTGATGCTAAGAACAGTAAGTGTTGTCAAAATAATTTTCAGCTGCAAATTTGAAAGCAAGCTACTTTATTTATTTATTTATTTATTTATTTATTTATTTATTATTCGAATTTCTATACCGCCCTTCTCCTTTCGGACTCAGGGCGGTGAACAGCCAAAATAAAAACATTTATACATAAATACGATTAAAAATAGATTTAAAATAATTAAATTTGGCCCATAGTTTAAAATTTATCAATTTAAAATCCATATCAAAATTTAAAACCAACCATAAAATCATAAAATCATAAAACTTGTTGGAACTCTTGTGCTGTCCCTTTTTAAATATATATATATTAATGACAACTCATAAAAGCAAGTTCCTTGGGTGTTTTTATCCAGCTCTGATTACTGTTGGAGAATTTGACATCTACTTTGAAATTCTATATGCAAAAGAGACTTTTCAAGGCTGTGTTTTCACTAGTTAGGAACTTAGGGAACCATCCGTTTAACCATTAGCCAGTCCCACTCAATCTTGTATGTTATGAGGATGGCAGCATGAAGGTCCTGAAAATGAAAAGGATGAAAATTTTGAAGAACTAAAGGCTATGTATGAATCAGTGTATGGCTACAGTAGAAGCAAGGATTGAAAAGGGCGGAGAAATACAGTGAATAGGGATGGTTTTACTTGATCCAATTAAATTTCTTTTTCTCTCGTTTAATTTCTTTTGCACAGTACTATTGTGTCGGACTTTAATATTGATTACATTGAAAGGTAACAGCTTAGTGAATATGTATATGTGCATAATAATAAAAAGTATGGCCTCTTCAGGATCCTGAATGCCACCAATTTTTTAGTGTAAAATCGAATTCCAGACAAAATAGCCATGAAGATTTTATCTGGTTAATACTATAACAAAATGTTAGCGCACCTCATAGTCATGTTCATCCACCTGAATTTAATTCCCATTAACATGTCATGGACTGTGTAAGTGGTTTTTCTTCCTTTCTCCACTAGGTAGTTGAATGTGAAGATTCTGAACAGTTAAAGGAACTTGAACAGAAGTAGGTTTGCTTTTTTTGTTGAATTTTAATTAAGAATACAAGTAAGCTGTATAGGGAGATTTTGAGAAGGCATTACTTTACATCTCTTACCAGATGAGAAATTAACTATATCAATATATCTATGTCTGTCTGTCTGTCTGTCTATGTATGTATGTATGTATGTATGTGTCTGCCTGCCTGCCTGCCTGCCTGAAACTACAGCCTATTAAAGTATATGACACTAATCATATGACAGGAGGTGATAGGCAGAAATCACACATAAGAAAACCTGGAACAGGGCAAGGACCATTTCAAAACAAATCAGGCTGATCTGTGAACATTATGTTACACTATTTTTTTTGCAAGGTTTCAAGAGATAGAAGGTGTAAAATTAATGCTGGGCCCATACCTTGATAGGGTGGGATCCTGTCTTTCATTATTTAAAGTAGCCACTAAAATCAGTAGACTGACTTTAAAATTATGTCAACTTAAAATAATGCAAATATTTAGCTAACATTTCCTATTGATGGAGCATCTTCTGTCAACTGAATGTTGGGGCAAATTTCAAGGATAATATGGAATTCTACCTTGATGATGATCACCACGATGACGATAACAGAGTTGAATCTAATGTCATGCCCACATGGCCTGTTTCCTGTGGATAAATGGTTTCATTTTTTGATTATTTGACTTTTAGTCTAATGAAAAATTAATGTGGATTGATGTAGTCAGTCACTGACTATGGTTTTTTTTCTAGGTTGTTGGAAAAAATTCTTTGCTACATAAATGCCGTGGCGCAATCAATAGAAAAAAATGCCAACACTTTGACAGCCAAATTCTGGAAGGTTTTGCTCAACAAATCATATGAACTACTGGATAAAGTAAGTATTATTCTATTTGCCAGTAAGGTGACATCTTGAAGCTTTGTGATTTTGATGTAAAAATGGGTTTATTAATTCTAAATCACCAGATAATCCAGGCAAAAATCTTAGTTGCTTGAGATATCGTGAGTTAACCTGCTACCACAGATTTGCCTAGCAAATAATACAATACAGAGAAGATTTAACAGAAAATAAAATAGAACTTTGGCTTTTCTAAAAGATGGGGAAGTTATCTGAAGGACCGTCTTTTCCCAGTTACATCCACCCAACCCACTAGAGTAGGGAGGCAGGGAATATTTCAAGTCCCATCTCCTAAGAAGGTACATCCGGCAGGACCCAGAAGAAGGCTCTTCTCCGTGGTGGCTTCCACCCTTTGGAATATCATCCACACAGAGATTAAATTGGCCTCCACTTGGACACTCTTTCCCAAGGCCCTGAAGACCTGGTTCTGCCAACAGGCCTGGGGAACCCAGAGTGGGATAGAACCCATCAAGTGGCTCATTTAATTGTGTGTTGTCACAGGAGGGGGTGGGGTGGTTACTGTTTTTTATTCTTTTATATTGGGTTTTTTATTGTTTGTAAACCACCCAGAGTCATTGAGAATGAGTGGGCAGTCATATAAATCTAATAAACAAATAAATAAATTCTTCAAAAGAAAAGTATTGTGCTAGAGTCCTGATAATGAAAAACGGATCTCAAACTATAGGGTAAGTTAAGTTCCAATTAAGGTAAGTTTTGTAATTGGTAAGAACAGTTCAATAGAGAAACAAACTACTATAGGTGGTTATGAACTTGCCTTCACTAAATACTTTCAAGCAGAAGCTGGATAGCCAGGGATTAGATTTAGTCTATAAACATTCCTTTCAACTCTGGATTTTCTAAATCAATTTTTCAGGCAGTTGAGTGAAGGCAGAGTGAAGGAGGAACAGAGCTTTCACTTATCTTAGTCAAGAGGAAAGACTTGGAATGTGGAAAAAGCTGAGTGAAGAAAGCTTTATCTGCTTATAACTGTTCCCTTCCAATTTTGATCTAGTTGTAGAGGATATGGGGAAAGGCCTTGAGGGACAGGAGGAAGTAGGAGTCACTACCAAGGCAATAGATAAGCAGGACTTGAACCCCTTCTGAGACACTAAGTGGACTAAACATTTCAGAGAAGCCCCTCCCTAAATCACACAAAAATAAAGTGAAGGGGAGGGGGAAGCACATTCACTCTTGCAAGATTCTGCTACTATAGTTGTCATGGTAGCCGTAGTCTTGACCCATATGGCATTGGTTTCTTAATCTGCGCTAATTTGTTGGATGGACTCTGGATTTGCATTCTGAGATTTTCTTGAGCTTCCCCCAAATTCAGGAGTCAATGGGATACTCAAGGCTGGAATGGGGTAGAGACAAAGAAGGATTGTTAGATTAGTTTTTCTATCTAAATACTAAAACAATTTTTTTACCGTTAATTTTTTAAAAATGTTTCTGTGTTTCCTTTCTAGATCAATTCCTTAATTCCAACAGAAACTTTTATTCCTGTCCTCAGGGGCCTGATGATCAATCAGTTGCCCTCAGTGAGACGTAAAGCCATGGATCTCCTCAACAATAAACTGCAACAGAACACACAATGGAAACAAACCCAAGTAAGCAATTTTTCTTATTGTCCCATATAGTAGTAGCCCTTTGTGCCACATAGCATAGCAACTGCAATGCAAGAAGTTCAGCCTTGCCCTTTAAGTATAGTACTTAAATAAAGAAATATTGGATATGGAACCCTGAACTTACTATAGGAAATCTTCTACTATATGTTTGTTTGGATTGCAAGATCTGGATGTTGGCTTGGATGTTCAGCCCCGAAACCTTCCCATGAATGGTTCCGCATCATTTTGCCCTTTTAGGTGGAACTGCTGCTAGAATTGGTTCCAGACCTCCTCACTGTGGTGCAGCATCAGGAAGCCGAGGAGCAGGCAATTAATAGGCAGACGGCCTTGTACAGCTTGAAGTTGCTGTGCAAGTGCTTTGGCAGAGAGAAACATGAGCTGTTTGTAGCTGTGCTAAAAGTGGCCATTGAGGTGATTTCTTCAGATGGGAAAGAAGAAAGAAACGTCGTCGGAAGTGCTCTGTTGTGTGCTGCTGAGGTCACCTGTGTGCTGAAAGCATTGGCTATACCTCAACTTCCAAGGTACTCTTCTTCACCCATAATTAAGGATCAAGAAATTGAACATCGACCAGGGATCTCCAACCGTGGCAACTTTAAGCTTGGCGGACTTCAATTCCCAGAATTCCTCAGCCAGCTTTGCTGGCTGAGGAATTCTGGGAGTTGAAGTCCACCAGTCTTAAAGTTATCAAGATTGGAGACCCCTGTCCCTTGAGATTTTTGTTCAAAATATGCCTCACATTGCAATGCAATTGAATTTCAATTAAGCAGCTCTAAAAGATAGTGTGGTTATTTTTCTTCTCCTTTTATAGATAGACATATGTTTTCCAGGAAATTCTGAAGGGGGAAAAATTAGTTGGCATTGGGAAAAAAATTATATACATCCTTCTGTGCAAATGATTCTTACTTTTCTATGCCAGATAACTGATTGCTCTTCCTTGCAAAGAAATGCTTGAGTATTTGAATATTCATAGGAAAAATTTGTATAATTAGCTAGAAGCTTTCTACAAAACAAAGAAAAATTAAGCACTTTCCTGATTACAATCACTCAAGAAAGTAGTGATAGATAAAATAAGTTTTGACTGGTGTGCAATTAACTACTACACCATTCTCTATGTAGATTAAAAAACTTAACAGTGAATATTCATTAGAGATGTTTGTGTTTTCAGAAGAGCTTGGCCTTTGACCTTACTTAAAATACCATTTAGTGAAATGTATTTGAATAGAAGATAATTTATTTTACTGGGAGATCTGTTTGAGTATGAACAGGTTAATTTTGTGTATCTTTTCTCTTAGGCTTATGCCGGCATTGCTAAATATACTGAAACACAAAAAGGACTTGGTCGCCAATGAAATTTATTTACTTAGCACAGTGACAGCTCTACTGAAAATTGTGGAAACGTTGCCACGCTTCCTCAGCCCATATTTGCTGAATATCCTGCTCCAGGTCAGTAAACCTACTTTGATTAAGAGCAAGTATTAGTTAAGCAGCACAATGTGTGAAACTTCTGTGAAATAATTTGATTTGTACATTGGCTGCTTCCTAGGTGGTCCACTTGGACAGAATTACTGTTGAAATGGGGCCTTCGTCCCAAGTTAATCTACGTGTGGCATCTCTGAAAACCACTTTGGCAACAAAACTTCCATCAAGAGTTCTTCTACCAGCAATTGCCAAGAGCTATGGTGAAATTGCAAATGCTTCTAAGGTGAGATGCGCCTCCGTTCTTCCAACACATCTCTTGCTATATTTCTATACATATATAGTCAATATATTACCTCAGGCAATAATGGAGTTCAGAAAGTGCAGGGCATCGCACTTCATTGAGAAGGAGGCGTAATTCCACCTGCAAAAGGCTGCTTTGTTTACTCAGCTAACCTGTACTCTATCATGACCTTAGATTTGGCACTTAGTTTCTATTCTTGGGCAAGGAGAAAGAGGAGTAGGGTCATGGTTCCTTATGGCTCTCAAATTTCATACTATGCTGGACCAGATGTTTTCCTTTAAAAAAAAAAGCTGCTATCAGGTTTTTGAAGGGAAACTCAAGCAATTTGGACAGTTTTAATAATTTGAATTTCCTTGGGTATTAATCTGAACTTGTATCTTTGTTCTTCTAGAATGATGTAGGAACAATTATGGATATTTTGAAGGAGCACATTGTAACGCTGGAGAAAGATCAGCTCTCTGCTCATCAATCTGAGCTAACAGCATTTTTCACAAAGGCTTTGGACTTCAGAGCTGAACACTCTCAGGTGAAGCATATAAGATCTTTCGGGAGTAGCACAAATGTGTTCCTCTTCAAGTGATGTTTCCCTTTGAATTAATCTCCTTATGGGGCAGTTTCAAAAGCTCAGTTCTGGGCAGGATTGTGCCCACAATCCTATAAACATTGCTACAAATATTTTGATAATGCTTGCTTTATTCTAGGACAATTTAGAGAAGGTTGGCAAAATAGAAGCTCGAATTATCACATGTTTAATCAGCATGGTTATGAAGCTTTCTGAAATGTCTTTCCGGCCCTTGTTTTTCAAGGTAAGCATTTGAACACGCTTCTTTTTCAATAGCTTTCTTGTTTGTGTTTTGATACAAAAACAAAAAACCCACCCTGGTCTCTCTTTTTTTCAGCTCTTTGATTGGGCCAAAACTGAAGGTGCCCCAAAGGATAGACAGTTAACTTTCTACCGACTGGCAGATTGTATTGCTGGTGAGCTAAAAGGGCTGTTCAGCCTATTTGCTGGCCATTTAGTGAAACCTTTTGCTGACAATCTAAACCAGATCAATACATCAAAAACAGGTAAAAATTCTAATTTAAAATAAATGCAAGGAAGAAAAATATTTTTTTTTACTAAGATACATTATAATGCACTAATAATGTAACATTGCATATTTATATATGGGGTAAATACCTTTATTCCTGTATCTTTTGCTGTTTATTTCAGATGCAGATGAAGCTTACTTTGACTCGGAGGGAGACACTGAAAAAAGTTGCTTATTACTACAGTATAGCCTTGACTGTTTGTACAAAATCTTCCTTTTTGATTCTCATCATTTTGTGAGCAAAGAGAGGGCAGAAACATTGATGCTGCCTTTAGTCAATCAGGTTAGAGAGCAGTCTCATTCTTATTAGATTATTACCTAATAGGTTTCCACTGTGCTGTGTAATTCTTAGTCCATTTTTACAGATGTACTTTAATCATTTAAGCTGGTTCCTTTTTCAGCCACTCTTATTGTCAGATCACCACACTCGGTTTAGAAAATGAGTTGAGTGATGTACTGTTTATAAAGAAACAATCTTATCAGTCTTGTACAACCAGTGGATTCTAAAAAAGGGGCATTAAAAGTATATAAAGAATCTATTAAATAAAAGAATTATTCTAATTCTAAAAGCTCCAGCATAAAATTGCTTTAAGTAACAGCAAATTATTTGGTCAGGCTAACTAGCCCAATGTTGGTTGAATTTTCATTTTTTTTCTCAGCATGGAAATGATTTTATTTTATTTTATTTTTAGCTGGAAAATATGCTTGGAGGAGAAGAGAGATTCCAGGAGAGAGTGACTGTGCATTTGATTCCATGTATAGCACAGTTTGCAGTTGCAATGGCAGATGACGCTCTGTGGAAGCCCCTGAACTATCAGATTTTGCTAAAGATGAGGCATGCATCCCCCAAGGTTAGTGGCAGATGTGTCAAATTCTGCTTAAGACAGGCAAGGTAGCAAGTACAGTTTAATGCATGTTGGGGGGTCAGTCTTTTAAAAACTAGAATGTTGTTGATTGTGCCCAGATGTTGCACAGGAGGGGGCCAGAATTGGGCCATTCTGACTGGGCTATTGAATGTGCTGACTGCACTTATTTTTGGTTTAGGTTCGATTTGCAGCTTTGTTGGCTTTGTTAGAGCTTGCCGAAAAAATAAGAGAGAATTATATGGTGCTACTACCAGAATCCATTCCTTTCTTAGCTGAGCTTATGGAAGGTAATGTATTGCTTATTGTTTTTGCGTTGAATTACTTTTTCTCCATAAAACTACTTTTAATCAAGAATGGCTGTCCTGCAGTTTCACCTTAATGGCAAATTATCCTGTCTCTGTAGAAAACTGCTGGACTTCAGGCTGCATGATACCACCCACTAAACTATATTCTTAGGTCCTATGAGCACTTATAGCCTTTGGTTTAAGATAGTTAAGAACAGATTCATTAGAGGATGTATATTTTTCTCACTTACAAGGAAAATTTTTCCGTGGCGGGTTTTCAGCATGAATGTACAGAATGTATCAAAATCCAAGTCAATGATAGTACATTTTATTTTATTTCCAAGAAAATGTTACAGTATTTATGTTCAAAAGTCATGTGTCAAACAAGTAAGGAAGTGTTTAGAAGAAAATGGAATTAATTCAAGTATTAAATGTAGTTTATATAATGAATAGTCTAGAATGCTTATGTTTTGTTTGGATGTATGTACACATACACACACACACAGAGTGTGTATCTATGTACTGAGTTGGTTCAATAGTAGATTAGGGAATCTCTAAAATTAAAATTGATAATTAAGCACTGATTGAACTCCCATTTATGTTATTTTCTGCAACCTGAGAAAATTGATTTCTTCCTTGGGCAGAGCTGGTAATTGCTTTTTCTGAGAACACCTCCTTTGGAACTTACTGGGAAAGTTTCCTTGGTGTTTCCCAATCTTTCCCAAATTTAATTATAAGATTAATACATTTTAAGACGTCTATTTGAAAAGGTATAAGTTTCCTCCCCATGAGAGGAAAGGTACATTCAAAAATATATAATATCCAAACAACTAGCTATGTGTTCTGCTACAAAACTATGTGATCGGATTTGATAAATCGACACAGCTTAAAAATTAATGAGTAGTTATGATCAGCCTTTCCTTTCCCCTTCTCTCCCTCACGCTTGCCCCACAGAGGCCTTTCCTACCTTATTACCTTCTCTCCCTCAGGCTGGCCCCAATGATCATCTCCTATCCCCTTCTCTCCTTCAGACTTGCCCCACAGAGGCCTCTCCTATTTTATCCCCTTCTCTCCCTTTCAAGTGGGGTAGAATGTCTAAACTCCCAGCCCTCAGGCTGGATGAGTCACACGCTGGCCACACCCACACGGCAGTTGGAACAGAGTTCTTTTCAGGTGGGGAGGGGGAGTAGAACGTCTAACGTCTAAATTACATGCATGCATGCATAAATAAATAAATAAATAAAATCCTTAGCATCAGTGTGTGTTAAGAATAATATAAGAAATACTAATGATTGGATGGTTATTTCAAAAAATCCTTAGCAAGCATCTAGAAGCCAAGAGGTACATACGTGCCAAATTTCAAGTTTCTAGGCTTTACGGTTCTGGAGATTTTGTGATGATGCGTGAGTGGGATTTCGCTTTTATATATACAGATTGAAAAACAGCTAAAACAATCTCTGGAAGGTAGAGAGGAAAGATGCAGATTGAGAGAACCCTAAATTGTTTATTTCTTTTTGTCTTCTTGGCAGATGAATGTGAAGAAGTGGAGCATCAGTGCCAAAAGACCATTCAGCAGCTTGAAGTTATTCTTGGGGAACCACTCCAGAGCTACTTTTAATCCCATCCCACCAGCTCTTCTGAGTTTGCAAGGACCAAGAGAACACAACCTTTTTCTCACTCTTTGTTTTATGTATATTTTCACAAATATATTTGACCATTTTGCTCAATATTTATGTTAAAAAGACTATTTAGATTTTAATTAAAAAGGAACAAAATTTTAAGTGTAACTTCTCTACATTTACTTTTTCTTATGCAGTTTTTAAAAGGTTGCCTTACACTTACTATACTGAATTGAGTTTAATTTCTTATCACTTTTCTGGGCCACATAGAAAAATTTTATCACATCTACTGAATACATTAATTTAAAACTGATGGAACAAATTCAACCCTTTTATTTCCCCATCTAGAAACTCATACGGTCCTAGTTGAAGACCTGATTTCATCTTGACCCTCAGTTCTTCCTATTATTCATACCAAAGCACTTTAAGGAGACAATTACAGTTTAATAGACGATTCCACATTGCTTTGCACTTTCAGAATTTTAATTATAGATTGAAAAGCCAAACATTCTCCATAAAGCTCAGCAGAAAATTATAACTGATTCTACAGATATTTTTGATAACAGATTTTAAAAAATGCTAGGCAGTAGATTGAGATACAAAAAACGCTGCCTAGGTAAACAGTCTTAATGTAAACATGTTATATATTGCACAGAAATACACGGAAGCCTATTAATTTTACTGAACACTGATAAGGCAGTCCTTGTTGAGTTCAGTGGAGTTTCTTTCCAATTGTGTATGTACTGGATTGCAACTTAATACTGGTGCTTCTAACAGTATTTTTCAGCTGTAGCATCAGAAGATACTTCAAGGATAATAGTATTAATCATAAATTTCATGAGCTTTATAAAAAACTAATGGGCATACGCCTTGAGAATCAAGCCATTCACTATGAACACTAGAATGTTGTAAAAGCACCCAGTGTTCTTCAAATATGTCATTTACATTTAGGCACAATGTCAGTAGTTAATAAACTATAAATTGTTAGACCATTTTATGGTTAGTTATTAGATACAGTACTTCAATTAATGTAAATGATCACATACAAGGAAATTTCTGCAATCTTTCTTTTTGGTTACATCAAGATGATTCTGTGCAAGCAATTAATAAAACACGGGTACTGCACAACTACCAACATTTTGCATCTAGGAGTTGAATATCCCCGAAGACTTCCAATACACGGATCTTGTCAAGCTGCTTAAATCGATGTTTGTACTCTATGATATGTGTGCCATTGACAGAAACATTATATTGATGATCTTTGCAGAAAATTAGCAGCTGAAATTCAGAAGGATAACGTCAATAGCAATAGAATCAACTTATGGGGCAAAAAGTCTGTAGAGATTCTCAGTCATCCAGGTGATTGTTGTCCGAAAGGTGCTTTTTCAGGACTTTCTTGTCCTGAAACTGGACTTTCTTGTTTTTTTCTTTTGAAGAGGTTTTACTTCTCATCCAAGAAGCTTCTTCAGCTCTTGACAGGATAGTGGAGAATTCTTCAGCTCCTGTCAGAGCTGAAGAAGCTTCTTAGATAAGAAGCAAAACGTCTTCAAAAGAAAAAACAAAGTCCAGTTGCCTCTTGAAAAAGCACCTTTGGGACAACTTATGGGGCACTTCAAAACTCTTTGGAAAGGATACAAAGAATACAAATACAATGCAATACCACTAAATTAAGATTGATCTTTCAGGAATCCTTTATCAAATCAAGCTGTCTACTTCACTATATCCCTTGAACAATTTTATAGTGTTTAAATCTATTTTCTAAATGTATCCATAAAACTTGTTTGTCTATAACAGAATGGGTTGCAATACTGAAGCTACAAATAGTTATAGTTCTTTCTATTGCATCCAGTAGGTTGCCAAACCTTCAAATTTTGAAAAGGAAGAACATGTAATGCAAACATCTGAATATCATCTTGTTTCTATATAGTTACCAATTTCTGTACATCAAAGAGCTATAACTGACCATCTTAGGGTCTAATACAGAGGTATTTAATTCTCAGAATTCAGAAATTCAGAAGTTGGAAGTCCACATGTATGGCTTTCCATACATTTCATGAAGTCCAAATATATGTTTTTCCATACATTTCATGATAATTTTCCCCCTCCTCCAACTTCACCTTTTATCACAAATAATTCATAAATGTGTGAATTATTAATGCCATTTATTTATTTATATGGCCACCCAACTCCAGCATTGTGACTTATCGTAGTGTACAGTATATATAAATAAATAGTTTTGGTTGAAATCTAAAATATTAATAGGCAATATACAGTTTAGTAATTTTGTTTAGCTCCTACCTCAAAGTACATTCCTGGGCTGAAAGGAAAATGAGCAATAGATCTTTCCTCTTCTCCCCAGCTATTGAATAGGTAAGAATTTCTCACAAAAATTTTATCTTTTATTCGGGGATTCAAATGAAGAGCGATATCACTTGACTCACTTGGTTTAAGGTTAATTGCAAAGCTGAAAATAAAAATGGTGACATCAGTTATGTAGCCTTAGCCTTCCTCCAACTTAGTGGCCTCTTCCGTTCAGCTCTGCGGCTCCCATTAGCCCTCCTTCCTGTTCATTTGTGCCTTCACCCAGGATGGAACTGTATTTTCATCTCTTTCCTGCCAACATTCCAGTTAAACATGGAATATGTTAAACTTCACTATCACTTTGCTGGTAACATGGATATTTAAGTCAGTTTCAAGTTTAAGCTTCAGTCCTAGTCTTGATGAATAGATTGCCTCGATGTTGGAGACCCATAGCTCAAGAGCCTTGTTATGACAAAAATTACAGCCCACAATTCAACTAGCTTATAGAAATCTTCCTGCCTTTGATTCAGAATATAGGTTAATAGAGTAGGCAATAGACACTTCCCTGCCAGATAATCTTGTTAGTTTCCATGCAAGTTGGGGGCATAACGACTTAGAACTATGCTCTAAGACATTACAGTGTAAGACATTACAGTGAATAGTTGAACAGATGACAGACGGTTAGTACAGTGTCTGTCAGGCCCACATACCTACACCAGACCCGAAAATCATTCCTAAGAGAGAACTATTACTGAATCAATTGGTGGAGGGAGGGGAAGAAGCAACTGTATTAAAGGCTTTACATATCCAAAGTTAAGGATAACAAACATGTCAAATATCTGGGTCAGGCAAATACAACCAGTATGGAGAACAAGATCTTGACTGATATGGGGGAAATTTATCATTTAGCAAAATCACTGCTGAAAAGGCCAAGGGGTAGCACCAGGATTTTTGCTATTTCAGCATCTCTTGTTCTTTCATCTCTGTATTAATTAAATTGGTATAAAACTGTTCTCCAGATAAGTAGATGTTTGTGGACATTCTCTAACATTACAAATCTGGGGGTGATACTAAATTGCATGGTTTTAGGTTAAAGATATACTGAACATTTTAGGTTAAGGACATACATGTACAGATGTTTCTTATGAACTCAGTAAAGTTTTTCTCTAGAAGTTTAGGAATGAATTACAAACGCCTCCATTGAAATAATATCAGCATGTAAAATATTCAATGTTACAAATAATGCAGTATTCCAATGCACTAACCCATTTGCTTTTTCTTTAACTTCTCCTTTAACAGCAATTGTTCGTCCAGGCTCAACAGAATAATTAAGTTTCGCTGAATAAGGAATTACCTGAAAATATAATCAGGCCCAGAGTTACCTATGCCAAAAATTAATAAACTGCAACTTATATATATCATGTATCTGGGTTTTCTGGTACTTACATATCACTCGAGGCATACAATAATTAAAATAATAATTAAAACAAAGACAAGCCAATAATAATTAAGGGAAAAAATTAAAAACAAATTATTATTCACAATTATTACTCATTTACAGATTTATGGCAGTTCACATTTAGAAATTATCTGAACAAGCCTACTTTCTACTTGGCAACGACAAGCTTTCTTACTCCTTTAGATTTAAAACAGAGATGCTCCAGGACAACCATCAACTCCCAACGTCTCTGTATTGTACACTTTTCACATGATAGATAAAACTATTAAATATAAAGGGGGGGGGTCAATGTTCTTCCTCAATCCAGAGCTTTTAAGATGTCACTTTTTAATTTTTAATATGTCCTTCTTCCATCTATCTCTTTCCAGTAAGGCTGTTGCTGAAGCCATTTTCCATCTGAGGCAAAACAGCTTAGAACAAATATTGGAGTTTAAACAAAACTTAACAGTAATCCTCTAGAATGAATTAAGCGAAAGTAAACAAATAATATAAATTAGAGAAATTGCGGGGATGCTTTATGGTATGTTCCGCCTCTTTGCCTTCTTGGCTTACCCGCCAAATATATATGGAAGATATAATCTCAATTTAAACAGACTTTTATTTAATCAAACTTAATTATGTCCTGACCCTACCATTCGGCCTGAAGAGTGTCCTTCAACTGGAAAAAGATTGTGTAATATGCATGAACAAATACTGTACATTCATGTGCAATACTGGAAACTTTGAAGCAACTGTATTTTTTTCAATCTAAGTTTGGTTCCTATAAAGAACCAATACAATAAAGATGAGTGAGAAGACAATCTGGGCTCTCTGGCACATTATCTTCACTCAGTTTCTCCCAAATTGGTTTCCTACTCATATTTTAACCAATTCTTATAATATATGTTTCAGGATTTGGAGTTGATTTAATAAGAAGGATATCAGATTAGGGAAGGCTTGGGAGCTGACATCTGGACCAAGATAGTGGGTTTTCTATACTTTACATAAACATATATCCAACTATTCAAGCAATTTATGAATTAATGACTTATCAATATAGATTAACTATGGATAACTCTAACAAAATATGGTTTCCATTCATTGTCTATTGTACAACTTTATATATGTGTATATGTCTATGACTATATTCACTGTACGTTTTTCTTTCTTCTTTTAGCTTTTTTTCCTTCTTCTATAATTTTGTGTATTCTTTTTGTATTTAATTTGGATAGGAAAGCAACAATTTATCAAGAGCCTATCTGGGTCTATCATAAACAAATTAAGCTTATCTCTTTTTCAACAAAAGAGGGAAAACAATAGATATATTTCACCCTGACCTCAATAAAGAACTATACAAATTCTCTCGTGATCCTCATTAATGAAATATTAAAATGCAAGTTAGATGATGCAATTGTTAGATAGATTTGTAATTGGCCAAATGACCACACAAGACAGGATTCATAAATAATTCCACATTAGTTTGGAAAGTAGTATTGAACAGAGTGCCAGAAGGCCCTATCTTGAGTCCTGTACTATTCAACATTTTCATTAATAACCTAGGTGAAGGAAGTTGAAGATTATCCAATACATAGATGTAAAAAAAAAACCCTAGAAGTGGTTAAGAGAAGATTCAAAAAGATCTTGACAGGTTTGACTAGTGGATTGAAATACACAGAATAAAATTTAACAGAGAAATATGAACACCTGCACCTGGAAAAAGTGAGGGAAAGAAAAAAGGGAAAGGCCAAAGTCAACAATGGTCCTATTCTACCAGGGGTGGGTTCTAATTTTTTTTTCTACCAGTTCTGTGGACATGGCTTATTTTGTGGGTGTGGCTTGGAGGTCATGTGACTGGGTGGGCGTGGCTAGCTGGTCAGAGTCATTTCTGGAAGGTCCTCGCACTTACGACCCGACTCATTTGTTTGCTTTTAACACTGATCAGCTGTAGGACGGCCCTTTGAAGCCCCGCGGCAAGAGTTTAAACAGTTTTTTTCCCTCTAGTCATCAGCTGGGACTCAGGAGGCAGCAACAGATTGGGGGTGGGACCAAATAAAAGGTAAGAATAACGTGGGGGGGGGTGGGAGGGCAGGGGGGGGAAGAACCGGTTCGGTGATGTCATATCGTCACTGCTACCGGCTCGGCCGAACCGGACCGAATCGGGAGGAACCCACCACTGTATTCTACTCTTTTTTAGTCAGACCACATTCGGAACATTGTGTCCACTAGCACCACAGCTATACATTAGCAAACAAGTCTTGGAATAAATTCAAAGGAGGGCCTCAAAATGGTGAGGGAACTGAAAACCAAGTCCTATCTGCAAGGATGAAAGGAACTGCATATGCTTAGCATACAGAAAGGAAGACTAAGGGAAAATACGATAGCAGTCTATCTAAAAGGCTGTTATATAAAGGAGGGAGTAAATTTGTTCTCTTTTGCCTTGTAAAGCAGGATCAGATCATTGGGTTGAAACTACAGGGAAACTGATTCAGGTTAGATGTTAGGAGGAATAACCTGATGGGAAGAACTGTTAACTGGTGGTATAGGTTGCCTCAGGAAATAGTAGATGCTCCTTGGAACACTTCAGACAGACAATGGAGAACCATCTGTCCGAACTGCTTTAACAGACCCTTCACCAAGCAGATAACTAGATAATCTTTGAGGTCACAAGGAACTCTTAATATGGCCATTGCAAATGGCACTTGCAGAAAACTATCAAAAGAAACTGCCCTGAAGGACAATTTGAATGCAGCCATTGCTGTTTGCTAAACCAGCACCTGTTTGGATCATACAGCATGCAGTAGGAGTTATTCAATAAACCATAGCTTAGCAGAATTTTGAATCCAGTCACTGAGTCTTGTCACAGGGATGACAAATCATAAATCAGCTATGCCCTGGTCACTCCCGTGTGCAAATACCATTGTAATGAAAAAGTTTACATCGAGATAAAGAAAAGTTCATGTCCTTTTATGTTCATTTTCATTCTGTAACACAAGGGTCCCCAATCCTTGGGCCTAGAAATCAGGCTGTGCAAACAAAGCCCCATCCATGGGATGTAGGCAGCACACAAAACCACGCCCCCTCCAGTCCACGGAAAAACCTCTCTCCACAGAACTGGTCCCTGGTGCCCAAAAAGTTGGGGGTTACTGCTATAACATATTCTAATAGTTTGTATTTAGAAAGATACTTACAAACTGTGAGCTATCAGGTACATCTTCCTGTATAGAAAAAGAGAGAGTCTTAAATATAAAATAAGAGAACAGAATCGTAAATTTAAAGAATACATTTCCCATGTTTATGGATGCTTGAGAACCAACATAAGATATATAATTGAATAAAAGATACTGACATGAATGGTGAGATATGAAGATTAGTATAAAATACTATACTAATAATAATAGTAGTAGTAGTAATATTATCTGAATTGTGATATCTGAGTAGTTCTTGTTCAGCAATCACAATTGGTTCCAGTGAAAAATCTAACTGTGCTTGTGATTTTACTTCAGCGTTCTTTTCCTTCAAAGAGTCAGAAGGATACAACCCAAATAGCCAGGTGAATCCAAGCAACAGGGAAGGTTTCCAGAACTCAATTCATGAGGAAGCTGGATAAAAGACCAAATCTTATAGCTCTTTTTTCCCCCTCTCCCCTGCCCTTTGGAATACTTCCCCTGTTGCTGGAATAAATAGCAAGGGGGAAATAAATATTTGTGTTTACATTCACTGGAGAGGAACAAATTGCAAGAGAATAAGCAGGTATACAGTGAGCAATTTATTGAAAGGAATATACTAGTACTGGTTGTTTGCCTAGCCCGCTTGTGATTGTGAGCTGCTAGGAGGCAAACAGTGTGAAACTTATTACAGGTAATCCTCGACTTATAACAGTGAGTTTAGTGACTGTTCGAACTTACAATGGCACTGAAAAAAAGTGATTTATGACAGTTTTTCCCATTTACAACCATTGCAGCATCTCTATGATCATGTGATTAAAATTCAGACACTTGGCAACTGATTCATATATATAATGGTTGCAATGTCCCGGGGTCATGTGATCCCTTTTTGCGACCTTCTGACAAGCAAAGTCAAGGGGGCAGCCAGATTCATTTAACAACCATGTTACTAACCTAGCAACCAAAGTGACTGACCTAACAACTATGGCAAGAAAAGTTGTAAGATGGGGCAAAGCTCACTTAACAAATATCTCGCATAGCAACAGAAACTTTGGGCTCAATTGTGGTTGTAAGTCGAGCACTACCTGTACTTTGTCCAACTGTATATAAAAATATAAAATAAAATGTCATATTTTAAAAATGTTTACATATTTGCTTTTAATACCCATTTTGTTTACAATATTCACATTTACAATGTAAAAATATAAAATGCAGAGTGTTGTTAATTTCTTCATAAATGCGTTTATGTGCTATTGCTGTAATTTGATCTTTTAGATCGAGACAGCTCCTTATACTGAATGTGTGAGCAAATTGCATGTTCCAATTCATAATTCTATTTATGGAGCGAATGGTTCAATCCACTCTATTCACATCATGAATTTATACCTTGCATAGCAACATAATATTACAAGAAATAGATTAAATATTTTATACTTAGAGCAATGCCAAAGTAACAGGCTGTCTCTTGTAATAACTCACCTTGTTGGAAACAATTCCAATCAGTGTAACTTTCACTTTTCCAGATATTGCAAGTGTGTCGATTTTTTCCAAATTAATCTTATGTTTATACAGCAACACATGCTTTTTATTAACTGACACCTGTAAAAAACAGCCAACTAAAATTTGAATATTTTACACAGAACCACTGATAAAGTTTAGATAACAAATTATTTTTAAATTAATCAAACACATCTTAAGGCATTTTATAAAAAGTAGCCTTTTATTTTTGACGGTGAAGGCCATAATGGGTGTGGCTGGTACTTCTACAGTAACAGTGCAGTAAGTTTGGTCAAACTTTTCAAATCTATCTTTAGCATGACAGGATAATCGAAATAATGGATGACTGTAAGGCTAATACAGCAAAACCTCTGACAATTTAAGAAAAAAAAGTCAATCCAACTCTTGAGGGGATTCCAACTTTTTTTGGGTGGTGTCCCTTTATATCACTGCAAATATTGAAATACTTGCCTTTGCAAGACTTGAAGCACCAATTTTCTGAAATGTTTGTTATCTTTGAGAGGCTCTTGAGATCACAGCTGGAAGGCTGGAGCCATATACAGCCTGCCAATCCCTAGTTTAGAGTTATATGTGAATTAAAGAGGTGCCTTTGCACCATTTTCTAGTGGTTAGATTTCAAGGTGCTAATAAAACGATCCACAGGGTTGAATCTTGCCCAGCTTTTCATTAAGACCACCTCTGACATATTAGGAACAGCATTATTTAACACATCAACCAGTAGTGCAAGATAGGAGTAGGAGGTACTTGCAGGGAAGAAAATGTCCTTTGTTCCTATCCACCTGGATATAGAAGTCATTCTCAAGAATGCCATTCATTCTGAAATATATGATTCTTACATGAGTGCAATTTGGCAGTTCAAATCTGTCAGTGTATAAAAGTTCATGAGTTGGAATAGGCATAGCAACAAGGTCAGCCAATGGGGACTGTTTGGTGGTTCAGACAGCTAAGAGCCTGGGCGTGGCTTAGCTCAACTGTTCTGTATATAGGAGAAGTCTTGTCTCTGCTGTCCCCGGCCTGTGTTTGTACCTACTTACAATCTCTTCTCTCTACCACGTTGTAAAAACCAGCATGGGTATTGTATATTTGCCTTATGCGTTATTATATATATAAAGAAGTTTTGAATCCTGCTGAATTGTCTGATTGTGTGTGTTGCAACAAACTCTGACAAAATTTCACCAAGCTCAAGGTTGACTCAGCCTTCCATCCTTCCGAGATGGGTAAAATGAGGACTCAGATTGTTAGGGGCAATATGCTGACTCTGTAAACCGCTTAGAGAAGGCTGCAAAGCACAGTAAAGCGGTATATAAGGCTAAGTGCTATATGCTGTACTCCTAAAAAACTGAAAAAGCTTTCTGAAGTTTACACCATGTCCTCTTTCTGTTTTACTCACATCCACCACCACATCCATTCAAACTTTAAAGAACAGTATAAGAGACTTTTTCTCCTTCCACCAATAGACAAAAGTGACTTTCATCTTGGGATTTGATTGCAGAGTTGTGGGGTAGGATGCATATTTTTGGGTTTGCTGTTTTGTTGATAGCAGTGATCTAATTAGGTTTCAATTACATTCGGTTAAATGCACTTTTGATTGTTAAGTATCTTGCAAGTTATTAAAAAGCCAAAATGTGGAAAATAGAAGCTAAATAAATACAATATTAAGAGCACTGACCCAGAAAGTATCTAACCAAAAAAATAAAATTTAGATAAATTTAAGTAGTTAGTACTCCCGGTGAAATCAAAGTAATTTAAGCCTAAACTTAAATTTAATCTGTTGAAATCAATGGGAGCTCAGTATATAGTTGCAGTTGGACAGGATTTATTGAACTAGTATTAATAACTGGCTGATAAATAATTAAATCCTAGCAATTTACCTGGAATTTATCATGGCGAACCATAAAAACTATCTCAAAAGGTTTTGTTTTTTCGAAAGGCATCTCATAAGTGATCTCTTCTGTACCCCATTTTTCTTTCTGCAAGGTATTGCAAACTAGGCAACCGGATTTTTTGAACCGAGGGTTGAAATGAAAGGCTACATCCGCACGAGGTTTTATACTGTTGCCACATTGAAAGTCTACCTGGAACCTAGTAAAGTCAAACACACTAGAGTCAATGCAATCTTGTTGAAGCAGCAAACAACCTCTAGAAATTGAGAACCTTCAAACTGTTGGCTCCATATTCCACCCTTGTTATATGAACTTAGAATTTTGAGCAGGATCAACAGGAACATTCATTCTGTAGCCTGCCCAGACTCATGATGACATCTTCAAAGAACAATATATAGGATTTAGAAGTATTGTTTCGAACTTCTGATATGATCTCCAACATGTGGACAGAGTTTTCTTATGGGACCACAGACATCCCTAAAATAACACACTTGTGGCTATGGCAATTCTACAGGACAGTGTCATAACTCTAGCTAATATTTTGAAAATTTATTACATATGTAGGCAGATCTTAGAAACATTCGCTCATTTCTTTTCATATTTGTATTTCTTATTCAATGGTATAAGATGGTCTCTTCTATGCAGTACTAAAATCAGTTACTTTATCCATGCAAATGTAAGTTTGTGGACTGGTTTAACAAAATAATGTAAATACTTTCACCAGCAATTTTGTGATCTAATATCAACTGACAATCATTATTGTAGGGAAAGTTTAACATTCCTCAAAAGCTTTAATTTCTCAAAAGACAGACCGAACCATTTCAATAAATGAACAAATATATATGGTGCTTGCCCACAATATCCTTACACAGTAGCTTTTAATAAAACATTTTTAATTTTACCTCTCTGAATCTTCAGGAACAAATCCATGTATTATTACAAGGTCTCCAGGTGAAAGACCATCCATTAAGGTCCCAGCATATGGAACAACCTATTTTAAAAAGAGAGGATATGTAATTTCTAGCCTTGCAACTTAAAGGGAAAAATCAAGTTTTCACCATGTTTGGGGTTTTTTTAACCTAAATATAGTAAAATAATTAGCATGCTCTTCTAGTTTAGTTAGTTCAGACAATCTCTTCCTAAGGATAATTCCTAAGATTCAGAATCTCTAAATCGAAATGTGAATATGCAAGATCAACATTTCTCTGACTTGAGCCATTCGTTTTTCACTCAACTGCTGAGAATAAGGAGTTAGACATGCAAGCAAAATTAGGTCGCTGTGTGCAGCAACACTTATATAAGAAAACATTGTCAGGGACCTTCATTGTAATATGTGATTTCAAGGCAATTAATATAATCAAACCAGTTTTACAATAAGCCATGTAAAACAAGTCATCAGTGTAAAAGCTAGATTAAGGTTTGAGACCTAAAATTATTCTAAACCAAACAGTTGGGAAACATATGTGAGCAGGCAGAGTTCAAAGTCTATTTTTCTGCTCTGCATGGCAACTCTATTGTAGCTTTGCTGCTCTTATTCTTTTCCTCTTCTTTCCCCAACCTCTCACTTCAGAAATCCCCTTTTTTAAAGACTGAATGGAGTCAACAAGAAAGAAGAGATAATCACTGGGCTTCGGACTGTCCTGTGAAAATTGTTCAAAGACATCATTTTCTGTCTTCTCAGCTTTAGACGTTTGTAGCCTCTGTACGATCCAAATGCACACAATATCTGAAAGGTAAAGTTGTAGAGCTACATTTTAATTGAACATAACTGAATACGTAAGTACCTTGAGAGAACCATTAAAGGAAACACAAAGGAAATGTTTGGAAAGAGAAACCAAAAACCTCTGTTACCTTTGAGTATGAAGTTATCTGGAGGAGAACAGATGTAAACTACTGCGGGAGACTTAACATTATTAAACTACGGAGTTGACAAGTCATCTAAAACTCCCAAGCCTTTCAATCAGTGTGGGCTATCTCTTGACAAACAGAATTCTAAATCAACATCTGAAATAATTCTAAGGAAGATATGTTTTTAAAATGCCCAGAACTTAAATTGTCTCATGCTTAATCGTGAACTCAAAGAAAAAGTCATCACTGCTACTAGTACAACTAGTGATCTTTCTTTAAAGAATCACTATGATTTTCCTCCACACACCCAATATCTTCTCTAATTGCCATTTCATATATGAAATGGGAGCAGTTATGTGTGTTCTTAGAATGGCCAATATTACACCTCTGCTCTGTGCACTTTACTTTTTGCACATCACACTTTGCTTCTGGGTCCAATTCAAGATGTTTATTTTTATCTTTAAAGCTCTTTGTGGCAAAGGACTAGGTTATTTGAGAGACCAATTCTCCACACCGCTGCCCATCCCATTCAGATCCAGCAGAAAATATGACACAGGATGCTGTCTGGTAGGGAGCTGCACTTGGTAGGACCTAGTGCTGCCTCAAATTTTAGGCTTTTATTAGCATTTTAAAAGATGACATTAGTTCCTTTAACATGGCAGTCAAGGGCTCTTTTTTAATTTTTAAAAAACATGTTTTTCTCTAGGTCGTTTCTTTTGGCAGGCAAGAACTTCCTTTTTCAGCAACTTCACAACAGAAAGTGAAAGTACGGAAATTCCTTTAATATACTTGCAAGTCTTAAGAAAGATATGAACCAGCTGGGAAAGAGTAAAGTAACCCACAAATTCCCATAAATGTGGAATATGGTATTATCTAAAATCAATATTTTCTATTATTCAGGTCTCATATGTAATCATGTCTTAGTGTTTGATCACTTGCTTTCTGACTGTAGCCCATACCAAATGAATGTATCATTTGTTTTTATAGAAGACTTGACTCCCCTCCCCCTTAATGTTTTTTGCTCTCCCTGTTATACTTGGCGATTCATATTTTTGGATGGGCAAAGAAGTCCCTTTTGCAAAGATAAATGTCACTCTCAAATTCAGAGGTCAAGTTCTTATCAGCTCCACAATACCAGGAGGAGCCCCCTTTCTGACATGGCATCCATCTTATGGATCGTTCTCTTCCCACCCTTCCCTCACATGAGGCTGGCTCCATCCCTCTTGATTTTCAGGAACTTCCTAATTTTTTCCTTTTCTTTTTCCCTTTTCCTTTTTACTCCTATTTACTTTGTTTAGTTTTTACTCTATTATTATAATAATCAAAATTCTTAATTTAAAAATACTTGATTTTAGGCATGGTTAATATCCGCTACTTGACTTCCCCATACTCAGCTCTCCAGGCCATTTTGCCCTAAAGCAAAGACTCAAACACCATCACAAGACTTTTTCTTTATCACAAGACGCTATCAAAATAACTCATGAGGAAGTATGTGGTGCTGTATCATTTTAGTCTCAAGGCCAAGGAAAACAACCCAGTGCAATCTTCTGGCTCTCTTAAAGGACTAATCCAATATTACATTACAATCCCCTCTGATTTTTAATCAACAAGATAGCTACTGTAGTGAATTTCCCAGCCAAGCCCCTTAAATCATTTTCTTTAAAAAAACAACAACAACCACACAGCACCAAGAGACTGGATAATATCAGACTACACTATAGGATTGTTGTGCACTAGCCGTCTCCATGGCAAATGGATAAAACAATACTAGGCAATTTATTTATTTATTTTATTTTATTTGTATACCACCCTTCTCCAACAGGACTCAGGACGGTGAACAACCACGATAAAACACAAGATATAAAATTTAAAAACAGTTTAAAAGACATTAAATAATTTTGGCCATCAATTTAAAACAACCGTTAAAACCAATTACAAATTAAAACCGCAAGGATGGGATCAAGCCAGAATTTCACACTCTTGCAGCCACTGCAGTTCTTCTATTATAACAACACTGACTTTCTTTATCTTCATTAGCAAATAATGGGGGGAAACCCACAACCTTCACCCTTTGCTATCAATACTTTTTTTTTTTTGAAGAGATGGATGGCTCGATGTCTAATGACAGCCACGCAAAAATCTACATTAAAAAAAAAACACTTTTCTAAAACCCAAACCAGGTTAGTTCCTTGATAAATTAAACGAGCAAACTAATTACCAGTATTCGAAATTTTGCTTTCTCCGATCCGGCTGGCCCTACCTAAAGTCGGTTTTAAGTTCCAGCTAATTTCACGCAGACCCCCCCGAGCTCCAATCCACGGAGACCAACCGGATTTAATTTCCGCTGGATGGCGCACGGTCCACGATCTTTGCTAAAGTTTCCCTTGACTTGATTCGCCTTCCCATCCGCTCCTCCAAACCAGATAATTGACTCTAAGCCGGTCGCTGAGGTTTTCAGCTGCATCTTTTTTTTTTTTTTTTGCTTTTAACTCTCTGCAGCTGCTCTACAGCGGATGCTCTCAAGTTCACTCACCTCCGCATCTGGGGCGCGCACTCTTCGCCTTCCGGCCAAAACCGCAGCGGTTGCTTTCACCTCGCCTTTATCATGCTTACCGATCCCACGGTTTAAAATGGTGCCTCGGCATTCTTCCTTTTCCTGGTTCACAAGATCCCGAACAATGACATCATCCCACCAAGAGACGCCCCTCCCGCACTTAAAGGAACAAGAGTTGCATGAAACTTCGGAAAGCTTTTTGCGCAGGGTTTGCTCGGCCCTGGAAGAAGATTTAGCCAAATCTTCCAACGGCTAGTAGGTCTCTGAAGAAGCAAGGTGGAAGGAGTATTTGATGCCTTTGAACTTCGGGAACACTCCTGAGAATACCGTGGAGGGTCAAGAAAACAATCGGATGAAACATTGATCAAATCAACCCAGAATTCTCACTGGGGCCAATTTTTATTTCTTATTTTCAAATGTTCTTCTTTATTTTATTTTCTTATTTCTAGTCCCTTGATTTTTATTTCTATTCTTTGAATTTTTCCCAAGGACCTTGAAACGTTGATCTCCCAATCATTTTATTCTCAAAATAAACCACTGAAGATGTCTAAACTTTTTCTAATACAGAAAGGTTTCTACAATAGAAAAGGATTGTAGAAAGAAGAAAAATAGTGAAGTTTATTAGTCAGAATAAGATGGATGCGTTCTTGAAGGGTGAGTAACACCAGGTGTCACCCTCATGTTGGAGGATACATCTATTGTTACTGTTAGTCCAAGGAACTTTCTATTGAAGGACAGGCATCAACTTACCCTTCATCTCAGCTGCAAAATATATTGGGTTCTCCATCCATTAAAATGTGAAATAATGCTTGCTTGAGATGTCTAAAGACTTTAATGCATTGCAGTACTACAATTCATCAATAGGTGGGGTGAGTCTTCTTTAGGCCAGGGTCTCCAACCTTGGCAACTTTAAGACTTGTGGACTTCAAGTCCCAGAGTTCTGGGAGTTGAAGACCACAAGTCTTAAAGTTGTCAAGGTTGGAGACTTCTGCTTTAGGCCATGTATGCTTAATTATGAAGCAAATAAGTTTCATGGGTTTTCCTATCTAGTCAGCATGCTATAAGTGGCACAGCTATTCATAAATCTTTGCATACTAATTATTTTATAAGCCATTTTAATTTCATAAATACATTTCAGAAACAAAGATTGTGGTGAGAATACAAGCAAACTCTCAAAAATAATATTCACACATACTACAGTATGTTCAAGGAGAAATAAAATATAACGAAACTTAACTTTTACAGTCTATTAAATGGCTATGGCAGTAATCTTTGCAACTGCAGATTGGAACATCAATCCTGTTTTTGTTTTGTGGCTCATAAATTCATAAAAACTTATGAATATGAAGAGTTCTTCATATTTCACAGTAGCTTCCTTGTCTGCTCTAGTCTGACCTCTGAAGGTGTCAGCAAACATTGAAATTAAAACTGCTTGTTGGAGTCAGAGCAGTCGCCAGCAGAAATTTTATGAGTAACTATAACCCAAACAAATTCCAACTAGGAAATTGGATAACAGAGAGATAATTCAGATGTTAACACTTAATGATTATAATTTCCTTCTGCTGGGATGGGCAGATGTTTGAAAATACATGCAGATAGGCCAGGAGACTCTTGGATGCATTCCAGTGGTGGGTTTCAAAACTTTTTACTACCAGTTCTCTGGGTGTGGCTTGGTGGGCGTGGCAGGGGAAGGATACTGTAAAATCTCCATTCCCACCTCACTCCAGGGGAAGGATACTGCAAAATCCCCATTTCCTCCCAATCAGCTGGGACTTGGGAGACAGAGAATAGATGGGGGCTGGGCCAGTCAGAATTTTTACTACTGGTTCTCCGAACTATTCAAAATTTCCGCTACCGGTTCACAGAACTAGTCAGAACCTGCTGAAACCCACCTCTGATGCATTCCCTGCTGGAAACACTGTCAATTCCAATTTTAAAAGATTTAGTTTTTAATGTAAATCTAAATTCATCTAGAATGTACAATGGGGATGTATTCTTGTAATTTAGATGTAGATTTAACATCTCATATAATCAGAAATAAATATTGGAGATGTAACTACACACAGATTTCTTGCATAACTTTTGGAAGTAAGATAAAGGCAACACTTTGAATATGTGTCTTATTGCAGTGATGGCGAACCTTTTCGGCACAGAGTGCTGAAAAGGGAGCGCATGCATGCACTTTCGTCAGGGCCGCAACCAGGAAGAGGAGCTGCCCAGGGAGCATGCGTGCACCGGATAAGGTACTTTCAGTTTCCAGTTACTGCCACGCATGCACACACGCCGATCAGCTGGCAGGCATGCATGCTCATGCCAGAAAATGGAAGACCAGCTCTTCCGGTTTCCGGCACTGCCACATGCACAAAGGCCAGCTGATTGCCACGTGCGCATGCACACCAGAAACCCAGCAGAGGATGGGCAACATCGTGCATGCCAGGCAACATGGGTCCATGTGCCACTTCGGGCACACATACCATAGGTTCGCCATCACGGTCTTATTGGATAAATTAAGATTATGTTACAGGATATATTATTTCACAGGATGATTTGAAATGTGTATTGCTTTGATGTTTACATAACATTGTGGATTAAATGGAAAATATTTTTTTTAAAAAATAAATATTGCAAAAGAGGAAAGGAAGAGGAGGGAATCTATAATGTCTCTCTGTATATCAGGGGTGTCAAACTCGCAGTCGATGGGCCAGATGCGTCATGCGCTGGCCACCCCCATTTTAGCGAAGGGGGAAAAATTTCCAATACATGACGACAATGTGTCATTGTGAGTTTAACACCCCTGTTTAACACCCGTTATATAGGATCTGCTTGGTTTTAAAATACCTTGCATATCACAAAAAATAAATTCCTTCCTTGTGAAAGTAAACAAACAGACAGTTCACTGAGAGAGCTTGTAATGGAATGAATTAAGCATTTTAAAATATCTGTTTATATGACTTCTCTGAGATGAAATTAGACAACTAGAAGTGATTGTTCATAAGGTATGGCAACATATATATTGTGCTAAGAGACCAAACTCTGTAGACAGTTATTGTGATCCAAAGAGCTCTTTTGTTTATAATTACTATACAAGGAGGGAAATATTTCTATTCTCAGTGAGAGAGTAAAACTCTGAATTCACAGATCTTCATTTTAATAAATTCCACTGTATCCTAAAAGAATCCAAATTTTAGGGTTGCGCATCTTCTGAGAATAGTCTTTTAATGCCTGAAATGCGTATCTTAAATAGTTACAACAAAGTAGTGTAGAAAAGTAACAGTAACGTTCTTAATAAAAACAAAAATGGGATGAAAAACAAAATTTCTTTTAAAACTGTATATCAAAAAGATGTAACAAACATAACAGATTGATGATACCGGTACACACAAAAAATGCTTTGAACTCAAATCTATTACAAAAAAGGAATATGTTAACAAAATTAGAAGTTTTAAAATTCAGCGTACTACTATAGTAGTAATAGAAAGTAATATAGTAATAGAATTGGCTTAATTTTCAAGCATAGTCTAAAGAGCTACGACTATAAAAACATGTGTTGCTTGAGTTTAGTAGAATAGCCTAATAGCTCAATTCCCCGTAAGTATTCTTCCTGAAAGCAGCATTTTTACTCCAATCTTTAGTGACATTTTCCAGAGCATATTATATCTGAAAATGATGTTTCTACTGAAAACCCAGGTCTCTTTACACTTAAGATAGAAGCTTGTTAGGAAGTACATTTAAGAATGTAGGTTTTAAGACCGAATTATGAAGAATGAAGATGAAGATTTTGAACTCACATTTTCTTATAAGTTATATTCTAATACATGTGAGCAACTCTTCTACATTCCAGCATACAGTATTTTATTTGCATTTTATGGTTATTTGTAATGAGATCAAACAATGTCTGAGTTTAATATTGAGCTGGCTTTCTGCCCACATTGTTGTGTGCTATAGAAACTAAAGTGTGTTCACTATGCCAAATGACTCCAATTCATTTAAAGATTAATTTCTGGTAATATTTCAATGGTATCCCTGAAATTATTAATACATGCTTCATAATATTTTATTATAATATTGTAGAGAAGATAAGTGCTTTGTAATACCCTGGAGTAGCCCTAGTTTTCAAACTGTCTCTGAAAACATGTTTGAACATATTTTCTAATTGCTAGAGGGAATGAGCAATTCCAATTAACATAATCACTCTTAAAATATTTTAATATATTATCTACACTTGAGATCTAACCACTTCAATTCAAAGGCAGATAGAGATTCTGCATACTCTAAAAAAAAGCACCTATCAAGGATTGGATCTTGATAATTCTGTGATTTAAGTACACACTGTTCAGAATACTATTTATCTTAAAATGTGATGCTTTATGCGGCACAAATACACTTAATTAGTATGCTGCTTATAATAGTTTCTCTAAAATTATTAAATGAGTTGAAACACAGGTTGTTGCAAACATTAAATGATCAGCTTTTGAATCAATCATCTCAGAAGAAGAAAGATTTGAATGATCCCTAACATGATAATTTTAAAAATGCAGTCTTAAATCAAGGGGGTATACTTCTCAGTCAGAGATTTTGAGACTGCAATTAAGATGACAATTAATTGTGTCACCCATTAAATAAGGATTTGAAATGAAGTTACAGATAGGTTTCAGAGTTGTGAGATTTTATTTTTTCTTAAATTTGAGCTTTAAGATCAATTTGGTGCAAAAGGAATTGTTGCCAATTACATGTTCTTTGACTGAAGCACAATGCCAACATCTGATGCTATATTTTTATAGTGTATGATTGAAAACATGGCTTATTTCTGTACTGTTCATATATATCTTTAGGTATAAAAGTTCTCCCTTCCAGATGAAGTCATATGAGACTATCCCAGTTCTGATTTGCAGTATCTTCTGCTGGTTTGTTCATGAACAAAGGTGATTATGCAGCTATCCTATAGAGCATGCTGATAATTTTCATTGTTTCTCTTATTGCTTCAAAAGTCTGAGTACTGTAGACTTCGACATCTGTGAAAGACATTGACTTGATTCATAATTAAAGGTCATCCTTATCACTACAAAGGTTAAATACAGTTTATGCTGTAAAAATAAGTAAGATATGTTGTCCTTTCTCTAGAAAAAAAAAAGATCTATGCATACCAGAAGCAAAGTCAATCAAACCCCATTCTTGGTTTTCCACACTGTCATTTTTCTCCTTTATATGTTTTTCTGATAGGTCCCATGGCTTCTTTTTGGCCATTCCTTCTCCACCCACTTCTGCAGTATTTTTTCAATATCAACTCTTTGATATAATTTACAGAGATCAATCAGCTGCTCCACAGTTCTGTCACTGTTCCGTAACAAAAATTCCAAGGTGGGACTCTGTTGTTTCTGTTCCAGAAAGCACAACTCATCATAAGTCATTCCCCATTTGCTTGCAAAGTTTCTCCAGTTTTTCACTGTCGGGTGGGATGGATCCAATTTGATCCTCATCGTATACAGCAAGTCTTCATCATTTAGTAGGTCACCGATGGTTGGCTGGTGAGATGTACACAAAGAGCAAGTGCCATTTTCTGCACATGACTTCTTCAAAGCTAGAATTACAATTATATTAGGGAGTTATTCCACTGTTTTCTGGTAAATAAAATTCTCTGACATGTTTCAGATGTAATGAGCCTCGTTCATGATGATTTAGACTGTATTCCAATTTGTTTCCCCATTTACCCTCCCTCCCTTCCACTTGTTGCATGTCCATTTGAAGCAAATCTTTCTTCTTTCTTAAACTACAGTTTCCCATTTGAAACGATATTCTGATTATAAAATTGGCTCATAATTTCTGCATTGAACCATTGGTTGCTATGTGCTCCTCCAACTAAAGAGGGCACTGATCTTTACTACACAAAGAGCAGAAAGGTATGTGAAACCACCTATATAGTAACATCATGATAATTTATTTTATATCTTTAATATTCTCCTCCCGGGTCAGATATTGAGAACACCATTATCAGTACACATAAGAGTGGCTTTCTAAGATTGCAAAGAGAAATATTTCTTGGACAAGATGTTTTGAAAACTGAAACTGTTAAGAGCCTCTGTTAAGAAGAGGCTGGACCCTGGATGATGTACCTGTAAACTATTTTGCCACCTAAATGAAAAAGCAGGAAGATTATTTTATAATGCAAGGCTGTGCAACTTTGGGGGAGGCCCAAGCTGTCCTTTATATTTGGCTTTTGGAGGGTTGTACCACTGAGAGCAATGGGTAAAGGTAAGGCTAGTAATCTATTTTACTAAGCGTTACTTTAAAACTTCAGTCAATCGAAGCAGTGATGAGCAGTAGAGATCAATTTTCATGGGCTCATCTGTTGCTGACCATGGTACAGGTAGTCCTTGACTTACAACAGTTCATTTAATGACCATTCGAAGTTACAACAGCACTAAAAATGATGACTTATGACTGTTTTTCACACTTATGACTGTTGCAGCATCCCCATGGTGATATGATCAAAATTCAGATGCTTGGTAACTGGATCATGTTTATGACGGTTGAAGTGTCCTGGGATCATGCAATCACCTTTTGAGACCTTCTGACAAGCAAAGTCAATGGGGAAACCGGATTCATTTAACAAATGTGTTACTAACTTAACAACTGCAGTGATTCACTTAACACACTGCGGTAAGAATGGTTGTAAAATGGGGCAAAACCCACTTAACAAATGTCTAATTTAATAACAGAAATCTTGGGCTCAACTGCGGTTGTAAGTCAAGGACTACCTGTATTGTAATTTGAAATACCAGTATAAGCGGAGTAAACAGTCATGAATATGACTTAACAGATACAATGAAAGAAAGAAAAAATATATGGTATGCCAGTGAAACTAAGAAAAATATGACAGATTTCAATGAAGATGATCTCAACTTGGAGAGTGGAATATGGAGGCTTATAAGGAGAAAGAATCTGTATATAAAAACAATGTTTTAAAAGTACAAACTAGTATGATATAGACTGGTGGGTCTGTCTGAAAGTAGGAAAAATGGTATCTAGGAGAAGATGTTACTGTATTCCATAAGATGATATGAATGAATGGAAGAAAAGAATTTAGAGAGTACTGTACAGGAAAAATTTGGAAAAATGAATTATAATAGAAGTATGAACAATGAGGCTTGTTGGATCAAAGATGGGAAAAAGCTGTGAAGAAAAAGAATCATGTAACAAAATGACTTATGCAAAAAATGAGTGTGAAAGGTATTGTATAATTGTACATAAAGAAAAAAGAAATAGCAAAGAATGTAGTTAAAGAGTGCAAGGAACAGTTATGATGTCAGAGAAAATGCAAGGTGATTTTGATGACAATAAGCAACAGAATGGAACTAAGAATAAAAACAATGAAATGACTTGGAATGAAAGTGAAGCGAGGAAATGCTGGAATAATTGCTTTAGAGATTTGCATTGTTATGTTGTAGAATAGGATTAAAATAAATGCTATAAATGTAAATTGAATATAAATTTAAAAATAATGAGGAGCCATCAATGCAATGAAAATGTTGAAAAACTGTAAGACTGTGGGTTTAGACAGTATAACGAGTTATGTTAAAGTACTGTGGTTAGATTATGGAGCAGTGTACAAATTGATAAATGTAAAACATCCTCAAAAGTAGACAAGTGAGAAGTTTAAAGAAGGAAAGATTATGTATAATGCTATACAGCATAGTATATAATTGTGACTGAAGACTCATTAAAGCAAAGATTGTAGCATGTAAAAATATGGTGAGGTATAGTGAATAGTGGTGATGTAAATACTTCCAGTTAGGTTTTTTTTATCTCTTTCAATCAGGGTGGATAAAAATGATTTTTTTAAAAAAATCAAAAAAATCATTTTTTTTAATTTAAATCGGATTTTTTTGATTTTTATCGAATTTATTTTAATAAAAAACTTTTGGGGTAAAAATCTATCGTAAGATAGTTTTCTATTTAAGATACATAAATAATTTAGTTTATTCAGCATGAAATGGAGCTTAGTTATGTAGCATGAGGCTGTATATTCTGCAACACTGGGATTATCGGTGAGTCAACAGTGGGTCAAAGGAGTAGCAGAGATGACAGTTGCTCTTTAAAAATTATGATTTAAATCGAATTGATTTAAATCAAGCCTTTTTACTAGTGATTTAAATCATGATTTAAATTGTGATTTAAATCAACTCGATTTAAATCAAATCCACCCTGCTTTCAATTCTTACCTTTAGTTGCTACTTTACATTCTTTTTTTGTATTTTGTGTAATGTTGCTTAACCAAAAGGGAATAGTGTAGTATATATATATGTAAAGTCATTTAATGAGAACTAAATTAAACAAATTACATTTACTTAATCTGATTACTTAAGTTTTTTTTTAAATGTCATCTTTTGCTCATTAAATTTTAAATCAGTTTCCCCTGAAATATTTTTAGTAAACTATAGTTGGATTTTATATTGCATCATTCACCTAAGTGTTTCACAGCACATTCTGGAGTAGTAGAGCATAAACTGTGCATGCAAATACAGTTTAATTTTAGACATTAAATGGTTTCATGACAACTTCAGGAACGGTTTCAGAGACCAAAGACCATATGGCATTTTGGGGCCCTATTTGGCCCCATGCACATGAACTATTCTTCTAAGTGTAATCAACTATCCTTCTAAGAAGCAAAGTAAGCTTCTGGGTATGCACGTGTAAATGAAATACAATAATACCAAACTTTGTTAATTTTGTAATTTTCCCAAGAACAAGTTCCTCCTCATATTGTCATCCCCTTATGTGGACAAATGAATCCAATCTCAATTTCGTGCATATAGACTTCACAAGACAACTTCCTCATTATCATGAAATCATCAAGCATGTTCTTAAAAGCATTTCGCTATATTATCAGAGCACAGAGATGTTGCAATAAAAAGATCCGTCTTGTCAACCAGTGTAATGAAAGATTATTTCTTTCTACAGTAATAATGACAAGTATCCTAGTTACAACAACAACAAAAAAAACAACAACCCTGAAATCAGGCAGTAAATATATTTTGGAAATGTGCAGAAAGTTACCTGTAGGTGAATCACCAGCACTACTTTGAGTGTCATCGTCTTCTTCTGGCTACAAACAAATATAGTCTTGCGTTAATGTCATTTAATTTAACGAATTACTCACCTTGAATTTAGAAAAAATGTGTCATTAATATTTCAAGGTTTGGAAAGGTCAAACCAATAAAAAAAAACCTAAATACTTTGAAGAAGGTATATTTCTATAGAGGAAGATTATCATAAAAGAGAGGCACTTAATTCCTGAGTTCAGGAGGATTTTATCGTGGTAAAATAGATTTGAAAAATCTGCAGCAGATGCTTTTGCTATTACAAAAAAACCAACAAGCTTAGATGAAGAGATCCCCCCCACCACCGCTCTTATTGCAGCTTCAAAGATGAAAGCAGGTGGGGTTTTTCCCTTGAGATATTTTCAGTAAAGTACAGTTGGCTTTTGTATAGCGTCATTCACCTGAGAGTATCACAGAGCACTCTGGAATAGATCATAAACTGTGCATGCAAATACAGGTAAACTATGTAGTTATATAATATGCTGTAACCAGACACCTTTACTTACCTACACTTAACTGCATTAGTACATCCATTCCAAAGAAGCCACATAGATAATTTATGTGGCAAGGCCATGACAACCATGCATACAATGCCTAATCTGCCTTTTGAGCTTGATCACAATTTGGAGAGGAGGCAGGGAGAAACCTAACACCTTCAACTTAAAACCGTTTACATTCCATGTTTAATTGTACCAGGCGTATTGTTTCTGCAGTACCAGCTATGCCAAATATTGAATACCTTATGCTAGTTTTCCGAAATATTATACATGGTATAGGATGGTTTTTCCTCTTTTTTCTTTATGTTTCATATTTTCTTTTTATTTTCATCAGTACTGTTTAGGTGACTTCTTTTAGTTCCAGCAAAGCAGGATGCCAAATGAGTTAAAATGAGGGTCACATCAGTCTTTAAATGGCATGGGTTTTTTTTCCCCCACCAAAGATAAAATACAAAACAGAAAAAGAGAAAGGAAAAAAAAAAACAGATTAACAAACATCCAAAATTAAAACAGGGAAACAGGGAAAAAACATCTTGTGTACAAAAAAAATATTTTGATTCTATTCTTAAACATTTAAAAAACCCATCCCGGCTGAATGCTAAAAGAAACATTAAAAAAATAATATGTTCTCCTCCCCTTACATATCGGGTCTACCTCAAAAGAGACTGAGACAAGGACCCAAAATGAGCATGGGCACTGACAAAAGCTAAAATATAATGTGAAAAATACAATTAAAGCAAGGTAAAGTCCTTATTTACTTGAGACTTCAACAGATATAGATTATCTAGTTTTAAGTATAATATTGAATTAGAATTGTAGTGATGATTCAGTTGGGAAAATTAGCACAGGAAGGGGAAACGAGACAATAACTTAATGAGAGGGAGGTAAAAAGGGCATTGTGAGCCCCCATTTGGGAGCTGGCAAGGCTGCTGGAGAATCCATGAAATTGGCATTTGTCAATCTGAGAATCATTCATCTGGCAACATGATAGTGTGGAATATGGAAAAGCAGGGTCAGAATTAAAGAGGGACTATTGGGAAAATAGAGAAGAGGCAATAACACAAGTTATAGAAGCAAGAATATAACACAGAGATAACACTGCAATATATTCATTTTATTTTCAGTGTTAAGACTTAAACAATATTATTTCATGCACACAAAAGAGAAAATATTAGATGATTTCAATAATCCTGATGTTTCCAGGAGGAAAAAAATCCTACACTGCAGCTTGTTCACTCTGCACAGATTGCAAAAGTAACTGAACAAAGCAATAATTATAAAAATAAAGCTTCTATTTTTCTTAGAATTATAATTTTTATCAGATGCATCCAAATTTTCTTAATTTTTATTCAGTTTGATAATAAAAAACCATTTGACAAACAAAACCAAATTACTGTCTATTTTTTGGATAGTATACACCATCCAAGGTGCAATTGTATTGAAAGATTATTAACTATAAAGCATTACATTTAACGATTTTGTTAAAGAAATGCCTCTTCATAAATTGCAAGACCAGACAAAACTACAAATTTGTCTCACATGTGAGGGAAGGTAAGAAAATCCAGTCTTGCCTAAAGGCAGAATATGGATTCTGCACATCTATTTCATTACTTAAGGGAAAAGAAAGAAGAGGTTGTAGCCAGAATAAGAATTTGCAATGCTTGACTCAAAATACAGCCAAAAAGGTGTTAAGTAAAATAACCAGGAATCAAAGTAGTGTGTGGTTGCCTTCTAGTCCTAAACTGTAATGTGGTGATTGCCTTTGGCTTGGGGCAAAATGTTGAACCCATACAATTGTGGTTTTAACAACAGACTGTTGTTTCAATTAGCCTGTGGCATATAGAGATGTATGAATGCGGTCAAAAAGTTGCCAATGCTGCAAAATTTTCATGCCTAGGTTTGCATTTCCTCAAGGACTTAGTATAACATGAATCTCCTACCTCTCTGGGTATTTATTTACTAAAATATCATCTACTCTTGTTGTCTACTCTTCCTGCTCTAGATAGTTTACAACATATGGACTAAATCATTAATACAATAAGAAAATCCACCATAAAACCAAGAAATAATAAACAAAACAATTAAGAACTATTTTTAAAAACCCTGTAGTTGCCATCATGTAAAATTCAGGATTTTTTTCATGGTGTCTTCTGCTCTCTTTCCAGATTGCACCTGAGTTTGAAATAAAACTTTCAGCACTGACTTACAGTAAACTGGGGAACAATACTGAAAAGTCTAAATGTTGATAAATAACAATAAATAATATTGACAAATATTCTAATAGGATTAATAACATTTCAATTACCTGGTGTATCAAGCCAGAATCTGATGTTAGGCTTGTAATGTTAATGGATGAAATTTCCAAAGTCACTTTTTCTGTTTGGTATTCTTCATCTACAAGGCAAATATTCTTCAATGTTAGTCAGGTTTGGATCACTTGATCAAAATATTTCTAAAAAGGTTCTGTGATTCAGAAAGATTACAGTGCCAATTCAAGTAATGTATAAGGGCAAGAAAGAAAGCTGTAATACAGGCATACTGTTCCATTCATAAAATTTAGCATAACCAGTGACGACTTGCCTAAAATTCTACATACCAAAGATTGCAGAAGGAACTAACCTGTGGGCACATTATCAACCATTAGCTTCCAGAAAGGATATATTGAATGAAAGCCCTGTATATACACAGAGTAAGTGAGGAACTGCTAGTCTCTATTATGCTAATCTTCTTTTCCCTGAAATACCATATATCCCTCTTCCAAACCATTTGATATGTCAACTTGCCTGCTAGTCACCAACCAATTACATTAAAATCATCATTTTACAACTGGCTCCCATATGAGTTGCAATAATTATTAATGATAACATTTATCTGAAATGTCATGTAACATTTCACTGGCTTCATTCCTGAATATCCAGTTATCATTAACAGGTACAAGAACAAAGCCAGATCTTTTAAATTGCCTGGGTGTGTTCATATACAATAGTTACCCTCATCAAATCCAGAGCAATTTCAGGTCTAAGTATAGCAGAAAGAGAAGAGGAAGAAGGGAAAGAGGAAAAAGAAATTGCTGCCGAGACAAACTTTATAAAGATCAATCTTCCTCAAACTTGCCACAGTTGAAATTTACTCCAAAAATTCTAAAAATTGTCATGGTGTCTGAGCAATTTTGAGAGCTTTAAATCCAAACATCTGGAAATGCCCAGATTAGGAAAAGCTAATGTTAAAACTGTATCTTCCAGAATACTCAGTCTGCACATCTACATGATACCACTGGAGAAGACAGAGCTAGATCTTCTTTTTCATAGTAATGATCTTAAGTCTACCTTCTAATACATGTATTACATTCCGGATAATTCAATAAATATTAGTTACAATTGTTACAAAAACAAAATGTTTAAAAACCTTAGTTAGAGAATACTGTTTTATCAGAATAAACATTCATATTTTTATTTGCCATTCCATATACAATGGAAATTCCTTCAAAATAATTATTTCTCTTTAAGTGATTTCTCTCTTGCTGTTGTTTGGTTGTTTATTGATTGATTTTGGATACCATCCATATTTTTAGAGTAAGTTGAGTTGAATTAGCAAGGACCAGATCTAAAACATGACTAAATTTTGTGCTGTATATCTGGACATAAAATAGTTCCACAATTGCATGAAGAGACTGATGATGTTCTTTCTGCCTTTATTGCTTCACACTGTATTGATTCCTACTTTGGTAGGATCTCCTAGCCTCCAATAGATACTTTCAGTATCAGAGTGAAATAAGAAAACAGATGATCCATATGCAATCTTTTGGCTCCCACCTCTTGGCTCCCAAACATTCTTCTGTGCTGGATGTCAGAGAAAGTATATATTGTTATTGCTTACCCATTGCTTTCTTATAAGTGTGCTTCAAATGTTCATGTACGCCTTTAAACATATAAGTGGCAAATATGGACAGATTCCAAACAGAATCCTCCAGAAGCGCAGATTACTACGGTACTTTGGGTAAGAAACATGCCATCAGTGTTACTATCTATTCCCTCAATTTCAGTAGCTGGTCATGTAAGATTAATGGAAACTCAGTACCTTAAGTAGATCCCTAAGGGTGGAAGAATTGTATGAATGTATAAATTATATTCACAACTTGCAAAAAATCACCAAAAGGCTCAACTGCTGAAATAAAGCAAAAGTCTAGGATACATGGCCCTTAAAGATGTGGGATATTTGCAGATAACTACAGGTACTGCCATACGCTTAGGATAGATTCATGAGGCAAAAAATAGTATTCAGTGGAGAATTCCAAGAACTACAAAGCATAAGAATTCACCTGATGGAGAAGTAAAAGAATATATATTTAATCCTCAAAGAAGTAGAGGTAAAACTTTCAACAAAATGACTTTATAAAATGTCTCAGCCTTGATAAACGACTTTAAGTTGTAGAGATCCAAGGCAGGTTAACCCCCTTTATCTTTCTTCTCAACCAAAAAGTGTCAGGAACATTATAATTGCTCCTTTGAGTATGAATTCCTGAAATTCCAAGCACCACAGAGAAGATGAGGGATAAGTGAATTATTACCACTTGTAGCTGAGCGTTGAACTTAGTGGTATAATATATACAGTATGTCCTATGATCATAAACAGAAATTCATAGGACTGTAGTGTTTTCCTAAACTGACAAATGTATCACAAATAAAACATCATGAGCTTAGGAGAAGGAACAATATTTACAAAAATCGTCTGATTGTCATGTTGGCAACTTTTAGATTTTGGTCAGTATCATCTGTGCGGTCTAGTTATCTCTTATATAAAGTGTACAATATGAAGAGTCTTTGAGAAGAGCAAGTCCTGAATTAAGGATGATCCTTCTGAGCACAGACTGAAATTACATTAATCTTGCTGCTGCTGTTATCCATCTGTCCACTGATGAGGCCCACCCATCAAAGAGAGGGTTTTCAATACAATTCATAATGTTCTGAGAAATTCTTCATGAGAAAGACTAACAGACTTCAGCAAGCCAAGTACAAGAAAGAGAACCATTAACCGTCTTGCTGTTGGCTTGGTATTTCATAGTATTGACCTGCCACTTGGAGAGACTATAACTTTCAGAAGAAAATAGTTCTGATGCCCTTTGTTTATCCTGTGGGAGATGACAGAACAGTAAGGCTATTGTCTTTTATAGGAAACAATGATGTTAGCTAGATAAGCCTAAAGGATGTAGAGACAAAAAGATAAGGCTGCGGTGGAATAAGTACTGTGGTTCTCCCTTGTAAACCACAAGTTTTTTTTCTTGACTTGAACTGAAATGGGTTTACAGTTAAATGCTTAAATAAAATATGTAGTTCCTTCCATCAGTTCTCTATATTGTACAACATCAATGGTACAGAAATTAATCAATGTCGTGTGCCTTTGCAGATTAAAAATAGAACTGGCAAGATAGATATGATAGTCAGCATCCAAAGTAATCTGGAACCAGGCTTTTTAAAAAATCTTTGTAAATAAATAAACCAGGAGCCTAAGCATCTGCAAGCATCAAATGGAATATTAGATCATCCATACCCTTTGAGTGAATAATCCCCATATCTAATGACATGGATAATTGCAATAAAATGAAATTTGTTTTCTAACATCAATGCAGTGTAGTAATTGCCTACATTCAGGTGCACTGTGATTAAGGTTACTTGTTCTGAGGGGGTGAAGATGAGATGGAATTTTGATACTGAACTTCAAACAAGCTTGGCTCACCACGTCCATGAGGGGGTATCAAAACTGGAAGATGTGCCCGGATTGAAAGCTATCATGCTTCAGCTGGCATGTCACAAGAAAGAAGTTTGATGGTCCAGGCTGCATGGCTTGATTATACATCGTATAAAACAAAGGTAGTAGTATTGTTTGTTAATGAAACTGCTAAATCTCCTATAGAGTAGGTGATGACTTTAATAGCATGAGGAGGCACTGGAAACAATTATCACAAATTATGTTGTACCATATGAAATAAGATAGACATTCTGACAGTGGAGTCAGAGAACATCTATCATCACCAGAGATTTTATGATTGGGAAAGTATACAAATATATTAAATTAATAAAAACATTAACTGTGGCACTGACTGACTCAATACAGAGAGTATGAGAACAGAAACTCCTACAGGTAAGAGAAGCAGAAGAAATCTGATCTTAGTTCTGAGAAGTAGCATGGGTGAATGAAATTGGGTCTTTCAGGGTAGGTAGTTGACTATCTCCCATATAGGATTATTTTACAAATAACTCAAGGCAGCTAACCAGTGGTGGGATTCAGCCGGTTCTTTCTGGATCAGGCGAACCAGTAGCAGCGAATGCAGGAGGCTACGCTCACCCATTCGGACGTAATGTGTGAGCACTGCCCATGCGCAGAAGGCTGTGTGCATGCACAGATGAGGTGTGTGCAAGCAAAGCGAGCGCGCTCACATTTGCGAACCGGTAGGGAAGGTAAGTGAATTCCACCGCTGCAGCTAACATACCCAATACTCCTTCCTCCTGCTATTTTCTCCACGATAACCCTCTGAGGTGAGTTGGGCTGAGAGAGTGACTGGACCAAGGTCACCCAGCCATCTTTTATTCTAAAGCAGGACTAGAATTCACAATCTCCTAGTTTCTAGCCCACTGCTTTAACCATTAGACCAAACTGTATCTCTGGTGATGGAATTGAGCTACTAAGGTGAAAATGAACGACGGAGAGAAAACCGTAAGATATTTTCTTACTTGGTGGCTTCTTGACCTTAGAAGATTTTGAAGGTCTCAGAGTTAATAAAAGTTGGGAATTTCAGCAAATATATCTGGAGTCAGTTCTAGAAAATTATGAAGTCTATGAAGGGACATACAGTAACAGATTCACTATTGTGCCATATCTAATCAAGTTTCATATTACAATATTTTTTAAAAAAATAAGAACTGCAGTCATTGTCGTTTTCTATTTTTACCTTTGGGTAACGCTGTATCTTGGACAGGATACTTTTCTATCTGTTCAGACAAAAAGAAGACATATTTTTAAACAATTATTTTAGATACATTTTGAAACACCAATTATTTTGATTTATTAATTTCTTTGTTCTGCTGAATTTGTAACCTTCCAAGCCAAATACAGTCTCCCAGCTGTTCACGGAGCTTGCCAAGTATTCAACAATTCACATAAAGTATTTATCCAGTCCCAAGCAGGACTAAGGAATCAATGAAGATTTATCAAGCCCTTATCTGAAATTTTAGTAGAAATTATTAAAAACGTGGGATGGGTCTGCCAGTAAAGATGGCAATATCTCACCAAATCTTCCTTCCATAATTTGATTCAGAATCCTTTCACTAAATGGTTTCCAATACTTTCATCCCTATAAGATTTTGAAGGAAATACTTTTAAAGGAAATGATGCTTGAGGACAAACTTCATTCAGGATTCATCACACTGGTACAAATAATAAAACCACTACAGGGGTTCTCAAAGAACTCTTGGATAATGACTCCAACTTCATCTCTCACCACCAGAGTTTTCTGGGTACAACTTTTTTATCCACACAAACCAATGGAAAGGGAATCTTCAATTGCCCATCTCTGAATCAACAGAACAATCTAAATATGAATCACTGATTAGTTATGGTCATTTTCCTTCTTGATTACAGAGATTAACACATACTACCTGTTTAGTTTCTAGTTGTTACTATTTCAAGTAGTTTCATCAAAAATAGCTGATTGTTGCATAAAAGAAAAGTGCACTACAGTAGCATCACTCATTCTTTATAGAGACATGTAACTGGATGGAACAGGTATTAACTTCCCATTACAACTTTCTTATTATTAAAAAAACAGTCAGAATTCTATAGCTTTTAGAAATCTGAAACTCAGAAGTAACAACTAAATATTCTCTTCCACAGCACTCTATGCCGTAGAGAAATGCTATTTGTATGGCAAGCTAATTAACTATTTGGGAAGATCACAAAGGAAATGATTGGGTGGTCATGTCCCTAGACTTATTTCAGAGCCTGTATATTGTCACATCTTAATTACTGAACTTTTCTGAGTATGAAATACTATGTACAATAATAGCAACCAACAAGTAAAATAAGTAAATTAATGACCTAGTTAGCGGAAGTAATGTTTCCTTTGAATCAGTCTCAACTTCTGATAGCTTCATGGATATATATCCATGCAGTTTTACTTGCATCATAAAAATGTTGCCAATACCTTCTAGTAGGATATTTGTTCAACTTCCCATTGTAGTCCACAACCCTTGCATTTTCTAGTAACCCTTATCCAAATGTTAACCAGCTCTCACTCTGCTTATCTTTTCAAACGTAGTCAAGGTCAGTTAGGTAGAATCACTTAGCTGGGCAACTAGCCACTTCAACACATTCACAAAACTACAGTACTTACATTTTCCGAGGATAAAGTGCTAGGGTCAGTGTCTTCTACTGGTTCTTTAGTGGCTTGATCTGCTGGAAACAAGCCAAAAAGGGGCTTAAGCTTACAGTCACCAACATTTTAGAGACATTTATTTACTTTACTTTACTTTACTTTACTTTTATTGAATTTGTATACCGCCCTACTCCCGAAGGACTCAGGGCGGTGAACAGCCATAGAATAAAACATATAACATACATATTTATTTGTACTTTAATTGCTTAATAATTACATATTCAGTCAGTTTGCTGCAAACCCCACAACAGGGGTTCACATGCTGGTTTATCCCAATTGGGTGAACAATTCTGAAGAAAATGGCTTGCTCTTATATGTTCTTGCATACATGATTATGTGTCAGTTCAAATATAACAACCTTGCTCAATAAACAATAGTCTAAAAGCCATATTAAATTTAAAAAACAGGACATTTTTATTATATATTTTTTTATTTCACAAATGGCTTTAATTTACATTAAGCCTTTAAACTATTTGAATGTATAAAAATCAGCTTAAAACATCTTGAAATCATTTAAGTTGTTCCTTCAGATTTCAGTTATACTATGTATTTCAGTTTTCAACAAGTTCTATAAAAAGGGAGTCAGTTACAGTATCCTACATTAAATACTGGATTTCCTCCTTTAAAAATGCAAATTATAATATCCTCTTTTTTTCCACTTTAAAGACTGGCAGAAATTTTTTTTTTCCTGCTGAAGGATAGAAAGCTGAATTCCCAAAAGTTATAGCATAAGGCAGACTTTTATAACAATTTTGCTACACTTCAGAAGGATGCTGCAGGGCTTAATTTATTTAGCACTTGAGTGAATGATTCATCCGACTTTGAGAGTATGAGGCGCTCCAAAAAGACTTTTTAAAAAAAATACTAAAAAGTCATTCTCAATACAAAGCCCAAAATATGAAGAAGGGGCACAGTGAGACTCTTTCAAAACCGAATCCGGCTGCCTCTTATCACTATAGTACGCGGTGGTGATTTCGAGGAACAGAACCTCAAGTCGGACAAGTCAGGAGACAAAGACTTTCATCTAAGAAGAACGCTGCCTTTGCCAAAAATAGCAAAGTAGCAATGCAAATATACATACTAATAATACGAGAGGCAGAGAGCTGCTCGCCTCTGGCAGAATCCCGCCAACGAAGAGCCAGCTCCACAGAGCCGGTGGGAGGATCAGTGTCCACCCAGGGAATCCGCCCGCCCCCCTCGTCCCTGCAAAGGCCACTCCAGGGTCCCGCCTCCCTTGCTCTGCTCTGCCCGGCCCTCCTTCCGGTGCCCGCGGTCCCCGTCCGCAAAGGGCGCGCAGCCCACCGCTCTCCTGCCTCTGTCTGCACCGAGGCGCGGGCGCCCGTTGCCGAAGGCTCAGGCGAGGCGGGTTTTTACCTTCGGGCAGAGCGATGGCGGGAGAAGCCATTGGGGGCGAGGAGGTCGGGCAAGCCGCGGCGAGCTGGAGGGCTTTGGCACCTGCGATCGGCCCGCCGTTTCCCTCTCGGACCCTCTCCTACTTCTCCTACTTCTTCCTTAGTTAGCTACCGCTGGACGCTTCTGCGCTTCCCCCTCCTGCAGGGTGAGAGAAACCTTGGAAGGGAGCGGAAGCTGCAGGTAAAGCCCGAACGAGCAGGGGAAGAAGCCTGTGCGGGGCGGGGGAGATACGCTTTCCCCACCCCCCAAAGCCACGGCGGTCTGCCTAAGCGTGTTTTTTCTTCCAAGCTTTTCCGAGCACCATCGGCGACTTCTCAAAAAACGTGTGTGGCCCCTGAAAAATGTCTTGTAGCATCCGTTTTCCGAGGCGAAGGGGAGTATCTTAACTGACTTGTAGATTCTCCACTCGGAGGAGTAAAATTCAGGATTAGAAATAGCCACGGAAAAACAATCCCCTCCTTTTGATAAAGTACAGGTAGCCCTCCACTTACAACAATTCACTTAGTGACCGTTCGAAGTTACAACGGCACTGAGAAAAGTGACCTGCGACCATTTCTCACACTTACGACCAATGCAGCATCCCCTTGGTCACGTGATTTACATTCAGATCTTGACAGCTGACTCACTTTTATGATGGTTGTAGTGTCCCAGAGTCATGTGATCCTCTTTTGTGACCTTTGGACAAGGGAAGCTTTACAACTTTTTTACTAGTTTTAAAGAACTGCAGTGATTCACTTAACAAATGTGGTGAGGAAAGTTGAAAAATGGAGCAAAACTCATTTAACAAATTACTCACTTAGCAACATAAAATTTGGGCTCAGTTGTGGTCGTAGGTTGAGGACTACCCGTATATGAAGTGTCGTCATTGTGAATCTTTTAACACTGGATAATGTTATAAAATGTTTTTGCTTAGCCTGCAGCCTGAAATATATCTGTGACTAAGATCTCAGCGATCTGGCTGAGTTGAGTTCTCAATAGGACTGTGTTGTAAGAAATATAAGAACCTTTCAAAAATAAACGTTTTAAGAGCATACTTAGAGTTTGCGATTGAAATACCTGCCTACAGGGCTTGTAATTTTAAATATTTCTGCTTACACTGGTTTTTCTCAAAAGTATTTCATAGCATTCTCACACTGGTTTTCTCAAAACATTGATTTCATATAGATGATTAATAAATCTAAAGATTATTTTGTCAGCATCAAATAAAATTTGTAATACATTGTGCAATCAAATGGTCATTAATACAAGCACGATAATTTGCAGCCATAAGGCCTTTCTGAACTGAAATGCTGTCCTCTCATCCTTGAGTTGGAAAAAGCTCTCCCAGCATAAATTTGCTATCTCCATTGCTAGAAAACTTGCAGATAATATTTTAAGTCACTGCAAACCTCTGGTTTCCTTCAAGTTAAAGGTTGGCACAGTCTTCTAGATATATATCCTGGGGCTATACTTGATACAAGAGAAAATGTCATTTCAGCTAAGGACTTAAGGCTGTCTCAGTTATGGGGGGCCAAAATGAAGACAATGTCATGAGAACATAGCTGAAAAAAGATGTTTCCAGTGAATTATTTATGCCATGATTATGTGCAAGTGAAGAAAGGCCTTACAATTCTTTCCGAAACTTGCTTCTCAAGGTTATCACATTGTGCTAGTAATATTTCCAAGGTCTTGTCTGGTAAAAAAGGTTCAGTCTTTGTTCTCCAACCAGGATTTAAAGTAGGTTGCATGCTGAAACATACCTGGGATAGTGTGATCAAAAGTAAAATGTGATGCATTATTTCATGTAAGTTTACATACTTATTAAGATTAATTCATATCTTAATTTCCCAAGAGACCCAGGTAAAGATTAAAAAAAAAGTTTAGAAGTTAGTATCTGGAAACCTTTTCGGTAATAAAACAATTTTCAATAACTGGAACACTTCCTATTTCCTATTGTGCTGTTACATTATATGCAAAATAATTTTCAAATCAAACCCAAGTTTGATTTGAAGTGCCTAGTAAGCATTAGACACTCAGTCATTTGAAAGATAGACAGTTTTTTTCCCTTCATCCCCACCTCCTATTACACCACAAAGAACATACACACAGCAACAGCAACAACAACTAGGAAAATGAATGAAAACCACACTGTTTAGAGACCTTTATTACCAGATACTATTTCTATGATTCTTGTTCTGCCTATTGCAGTGATAATTAACCTTTTTGGTACCAAGTGCCCAAAGCGCGCACTCACACGCACGCAAATGCACGCACGCGTGCCTGAACCCCCAAAATGCAATGCAAGTGCCCCCCCATGCATGTCCCCCGCCCCGTTTTGGGTTCCAGGTTCGTGCAAGAGGCTTTCCAAGCCCAAAATGGGGCGTGGGGGCCTCACGAAGCCCCCCCCCATGCCTCCCTGTGCATGCGCCCCAACCCCCGCGCATACGCAGCACAGACCTGAACACCAGCTTGCCAGCAGGAGGCACATGCATGCACTGTGGAGCTAGGCTGGGGTGACGGCTGGTGTGCCCCCAGAGAGGGCTCTGCATGCATGCCATAGGTTCACCATCATGAGCCTAGTGTATTTCACCCATATATGCCATATATGGTTTGCAAAAATCCAAGTGACCACATGATGGCACTAAAAAACTGCAGATTTATTTATCTTTTTGCTAGACCTGGATCATGGATATACCCGTATGTACCCTGGGCCACAGTGACTGATGGTACCATCTACTGCTGATAAGAAGCTTTGCATTTTTAAAATGATTCAAAAGGATAATCATTGGCATTGGCTTTGGTGTCCTACACCAGTGCCTACTCAACCATAGCCTGAAGCCAGCACAGCTTTTTGTTATTCGCTAGTAATTATCTGGATTTTTGCAGCTTTGCTGTGATAGCCCTAGTGAAATATTTGTGGAGATGAAATAAGTTTTGAACATAAAACTTAGTTCTCTTGAATAATCTATTGCTCATGTTAGTCTTCTTGGCTGGATGGGATAGGGCTCCTAGGGTTAGCCTTGAGGCATTATCCTGGAGTTGAGATTGTGGCTGGGCTCAGATCCCATCCTGCCAAAACCAAGAGAATTTTCCTCAGCAATAAATGAACAAGTATAATACATTTGACTCATTGATTTAATTGGGTGTTCTTTATCTAATTTTAGGATTTGTACAGAATGAACATTTTAAGTCATATTTATGTAGAAATACTGAAAATTCAAAATGGTTCACATATTTTAAGTATACTATACATACCTACCAAATGTGCACGCTATCCACTTTAGAAACTGCATGCAGTTAACAATAAAAAGAATAAACACTATAGGTTGAGCAAATCCTAATCCCATTTTTTAAAAAAAATCCATACCAATACCATAAATAAAAACATCTGTTTAAAAAATCTTCAAAAAGCACCCTATAACCAGCATGATTTTCCAAACTATCTGCAGAACAATTTGGTCTTAATGAGTATGAGCAAGGCCAGCAGACTGGTCCACACAAATCCCAGCTGCTCCACAAATGTGGAAGCTACTGCCGAGGATTCCCTTCAGGCCACTAATCTCCGTTTCATGATTCTCAGCATCTCTTCTCTGGGTGAAAGCACAGAATGGAAGAATTGATTTCTTGACTGATTGTGAAAAAATTGATCCTGAAGATACAGAGCCAAGTCATGTAGGGCTTTACAGGTTGATATTGCCACTTAAATTTGATCTGGAAACCAACTGATAACCAGTATTGCTACCATAGCATTGAAGCTACACTGGTAAACCTACGCACCCCCATTAGCAACTAAGGTGCTGCATATTGTACTAGTTTCAGTTTTCATTTTCAAAAGCAGTGCAATAGAGTGCATCGTAATAGCCTAATTGCATGCTGAAGATATTATAAATTATTGCTATAAGCATATCTAAGGCAGAAAAGCTTGCAGCTGCCATACCAACTATTCACTTAGGACATTAAGCATAGTATCTCCTTTCTTCAGTATGTAGCTATTTGTCTTGGTTGGTAACACAACCCTAATCCTGATTTCTCCATTAGACATGTCCCAGATGAGTTTTGCATAGGATTGCAACCTAAATGAACTTGTTTGAAAAACATTTATGGAAATTGTTATTACACAATGTAGTCTTCATGAGATAACTGTTTCTGCTCCTGCTTTCTCTATTCAATGAATGCTAAGCCAAAGGAACAAGTTATGGATTTCATTATTATAAATGCCATGTCTTTCATCTTTTTTTTATAACAGCTGCAAATGAAAATGTTTTAATCATTTCTCTATGCACTTTCTAAGTCATGAAGGTGCTCACTGATCTTTATAATTTCCTTTTTTTTAAAAGAGTCATATTTCCTCATTCAATTCATTTACAATGGTAATCTGAATATCTGAGCACTGGAAAACTATAAAACCTCTGAAAGTCAAGAAATCTTTTGAATAGCAGTTCCCACTTTTCACTGTGGTTTGGAGATATCATTTTTCCATCTGCAAAATTATATGATCTGTCCAGGATAGAATTTGTCTTTAGATCAGGGGGCCTCAACCCCTGGTCTGTGGACCGGCACTGGTCCATGGAGTTCCAGAAACCGGGCCCTGCAAACAAGTAAAGCTCCATCCATGGGGTTCAGGCAGCATACGAAACAGCACTCCCTCTGGTCCACAGGAAAACCGCTCTCCATCGAACTGTCCCTTGTGCCCATAAGGTTGGGAGCCACTGCTCTAGATTACTATGGAGCAGCAATCCTATATACCGGTATATTTGCTGGAAAATATGCAGCTCATTGAACCCAGACAGTTTTTCAATATATAGGAAAGGGCTGTGTCTACAGTCTCCAGAATCTTAAAGATGAATTATAAAATGAGAAAAAGTTATAGATCTGATTTAGAATTTTGAAATAAAGTGAGTGAGAAACATGAATAATATCAACAATTTCCGTAAATATTATGCTTAGATTGTCACTGTATAATGCCAAGCCCTCTGTATCAGCAAATAAAACAGTGCCCTCTAGTGATTCTCAATCCAATAATACTGGCAAATATAGAAAATTGTAGTTTTGGGCTTAAAAATAAAAATGTCTTTTAAGATTTATTGTTTCAGATTAATTTTTAAAAATAAAATTAAGCATTCTTTGTAATTAGCCATTATTAGAAGAGTAAGATATAGTATTCTAAATAGTCTGTCAGGCTCAAAGAAGGACACTTGTGTAGTTCATCAGTAGACAAAAATATCGCTCTGCAGTCCCAATCTGGTGGCACAGAGTCTAAAACAATGGGGGCACTGGAAATCCATTCTTGTAGTAATGGTGGATGTTATTCTATGATGCTGCTCACAGTTTTCTATCAGTTTTTGGTGGCACCTGTCTTCAAAATTGGTAGGCACTTCATGGCACAGGGCTCGCTGGCAGGGGTGAAATCCAGCAGGTTCTGACAGGTTCTGGATAACCGGTAGTGGAAATTTTGAGTAGTTTGGAGAACCGGCAAATACCACCTCTGGCTGGCCCCAGAGTGGGGTGGGAATGGAGATTTTGCAGTATCCTTCCCCTGGAATGGGGTGGGAATGGAGATTTTGCAGTATCCTTCCCCTGGAGTAGGATGGGAATGGAGAATTTGCAGTATCCTTCCCCTGCCATGCCCACCAGGCCACGCCCACAGAACCAGTAGTAAAAAAATTTGGATTTCACCACTGCTCGCCAGTATGTTCTGTCTGGAGCTACAGCTTCTAGCTCACTTGGCTGAATGTTAAAAATGGCAAATGGGTTACTTTTAAAGCATCTATGTAATGCTTGCATGGTCAGCCTTGAGGTTACTTGCCAGACTCCAATGCACTGTAAAAGCAACTGGTGAGCGATCATCCGGCGCCCCGATATAGTCAGCAGGTGCCATCGTTGACTATTGGGGGTGAATCTTTGCCCCCCACGGAGAGGGCTCGCAATCTGGGTGTCCTCCTGGACGCGCGGCTGTCTTTAGAAGAGCATATGACGGCCGTGGCCAGGGGGGCCTTTTATCAGGTTCACCTGATTCGCCAATTGCAGCCCTTTCTGGATCGGGACGCCCTGCGCACGGTCACTCATGCCCTTGTTACTTCCCGGTTGGACTATTGTAATGCTCTCTACATGGGGCTCCCCTTGAAGAGCACTCGGAGGCTCCAACTGGTCCAGAATGCGGCCGCGCAGGTGGTTATGGGCGCAACCCGATGTGCCCATGTGACACCCCTCCTGCGCGAGCTGCACTGGCTCCCAGTGGACTTCTGGGTGCGATTCAAGGTGTTGGTTACCACCTTTAAAGCGCTCCATGGCATAGGACCCGGGTACCTCCGAGACCGTCTTCTGCCACCAATAGCCTCCCACCGACCAGTTCGCTCCCACAGAGAGGGTCTCCTCAGGGTGCCATCGGCCAAGTTATGTCGGCTGGCGACACCCAGGGGGAGGGCCTTCTCTGTGGGAGCCCCAGCCCTGTGGAACGAACTGCCCCCGGAAATTCGTAAGATCTCCGACCTCCGGGTGTTTCGCTGCACACTGAAGACCCTGTTGTTCCGCCAGGCCGGACTATCAACACAATAGTTTTAAATTGGGGTATTTAAATTTTTTGGGGTTTTAAATCTGAGCCAATTTATTTAATTATTTTAAATTTTACATTGTTGTTTTGTCTGTGTTTTAAATAGGCTGTACACCGCCCTGAGTCCTTCGGGAGAAGGGCGGTATAGAAATAAAATTATTATTATTATTATTATTATTATTATTATCCATTCCGATGACATGTCCCACCCATCTCACCTAAGTTCTGATAATCAGGCACTCAATGCTGGTGGACTCTATATGATCCAAAATCTCCAGGTTGGAACACAGTCATGCCAACAAATGCCAAAGATGTAAAGGAGAGCACACATGTGAAATTTCTTCAGTTGATTGATGTGCCTCCGATACAGAGTCCAGAAATCACATTCCAATAGGAGGGGTGGGATGACCATAGCTCTGTAGAATTTTAGCTTTGTGGAGATATTGATGTTTTGTTGATGAGCACTCCAGTATACAGCCACTCGTGTGCCTTGCTGGCCTTGCTAATCTGAGAGTCAATTTCTTTGTCCAAAGACCATCACCCAAGATGATGTTTCCCAAGTATTTGAAGCTGTTTACATTTTAGTTAAGTGTTGTCAACAGTCATCAGCTTCTAACCAATGACATTGTAAGAATTTTCTTCAATTAAAACATGAGACTAGTTCTGCTGGATCAAGCCAAAGCTTTCTATGATCCCTGGTTGTCTCTTTCTGCATCTTTTCAGTTCTTATTGTGATTTTCAAATGTGAAGCCTAAACTGTGTATGGTAGATAGTATTGCAATCACAGAGGTATCTGTTTATTTAAGAGCTTTATACTGTTAGCAATTTTAAAGGTCTTTCCAAATGATCCATACTATGGAATTTGCCTTTTCACAGCAGCCATGCACTGAATCAAATAAGCTATCTACTATCATCGCTAAATCTTTTTCTTGTTTACTTACAGTATATAGAACTTAGTCTCTCTTAATCTATATGTACAGTAGTTTTTGCTCAATATGTATTACTTTATATTTAAATTGAACCACATTTATTTCCAGTTTGAGAACTTTATGGATGTCTTTACAATCATCCTTGGTTTTTACTATTCCAAAATGTTTAGCACCATCCAAGCCTCGGCTAGCTCCCTGCTTACTTGTAACTCAAGATCCTATGTAAGTACATTCAAAAGCACTGGTCCAAAATCAATTTTTTGAAGAAATCCACTTCTTATAACTATCTATTCAGAATGTTGTCCATTTATTCCAATTGGCTTCAATTTTTAAACCAGTTCCAATCCATAAAAATATTTTATCTTATTTAATAAATTTTGACAAGGAATTTTGTCAAAGACTTTTTGAAATTCAAAGTTTACACTGTCAGCAAGATATTCTCCAGTCATGGGTCAGCTAACATTCTTGAAAAGCTTTAAAAGATTGATGAGGAGGGTTAATCTTTGCAAAATCTATCCTGATTTTTCCTTTAGAAGGAAAAAAATGCTTATGTATTTTTAAATTATTATTTATTTCAACATGCTTGGGATAAATTAAGCAGACCAGCTAATAATTTCTGGGAGTGCCAGTCATTGATGCCAATGAGGACTATTATCATCATCTTCCTAGCATTATCGAGCACTTTAAATTGCATCTGGAAGTCTATTGGTAACCAGTGTAGAACTCATAGTAGAGGTCTAAAGTAAGGCTATCAACAAGCTAACATATAAGCACTGCACTTTGAACCAACTGCAGTTTTCAAGTGATCGTTAAAGGCAGCCCTTTAAGAGTGCATTACCAATCTATGTGGTAATGACAAGGTCAGAGTTATAGCAAGATCCTCTTGCCCCAGATAAGATCTCTGGAAGATGAAGTGGGCAGAAGCAATGCCTTTACAGAAGTAACTACAACTATCTGAACTGTTTTAAAATTCTTATTGAAAATATAAAGCATTCTGTGTTACTTTATTATTTGTAAAATCAACATAATCAACAATTACAGGGCAGATCTAGAAATCTGATTGTATCTTACAAAACAAATCTTAAAAAGTAATTTTATTGTGCATAAACACTTTAAACAATGCAATAATTGGGGTAAAGCATACAGATAATTAAAATAATGAATTGTTTTACAAGGGGGAAAAGCAATTTACAATTATTTAAAGCAAACTCTAATGATTGAATTATTAAATGACTAAAGGAAATTGGGGAAAATCTTAAAATGGTAAATTAGGTTTGTTTTATGCCTGGTACTTGAAGATAATTCACTAAAGAAAAAAAAGCTATCTATTAAATCTGCCTATAAATTGTAACAGTGAACATTTGCAGAAAAGTAACATCCTACCTTAGCTCTATTTGTGCATCAGTATACTCTTCATCCAGCACTTGGAAATAACATCCAATGACACTTTCTGCATTGGAAACTATAGAAATACTACTTTCCCCCCAAAATTATTTTGCCTGTTTTCATTTACAAAAAGCCTGCTCAAGATTTTGCCTCTTCGGGAAGCAAAGGGATTGTGGATCACATAGAGGTATGCCAAGTCCCCTTGTTAAATATTTTGTAACCAACCATCCAGCCATAGGGGAAGGACTTAAGCCTCAGTCCTATACCAGTATAGACTTGTCATAAGCATCTTTTAAAACGTACATTCATGCATGCCAGGCAGAAAAATGCAGAAACTGAATTTAAATTCTGTGAGGTAGGATAACAATAAAGATAGTGTTCCTTTGGTCCTGTGATATCCTGCAAGTAATGAATAAGAGCAGGTTCTAAACAAGGGTCTTGCCCCTTGAAAAATGCTGGGAAGTGCAGACAAAAACAGTTGAAGGAACTTTTTCAATAGCAATTGCATTTCTAAAAATTGAAACATTGAGAGACACAATATTTCCCCCCTTTGGACTATTATATTTAATCACTCTTAAAATACAGGTGTATTAGTCAATCCAATATATTATTCCTATATTAAAAATGAAATATATGTATCTCATAAAGATATGCTGTGTTCCCACTATCTTTTTGTTTTTATTTTACTTGGATGAATTATTTTTATTTGGATTATTAATAGTTATTTTTATATTTAATATATTTCCCATATTCTGAACAAAATTGTCCTCAATGTGTTATCCATCAGAGGTATTAGACTGCATTTCTTATACCATCTGCAGCCAACTTGATTATACAAGATGGAAGTTGTGGTTAACACAACTGAAGGCACTAATCTGTACATAATGTTTCAGCATGTCTTCTTCTATACTTTCGTATTTTCTCTTTCTGCAAAGTCCATTTCTGTAGCAAGATCTTTTCCAATGAAACATTTACATCATGATGCAGTTTAAAATTATCATTGTGGGCAGCAAGATGTTATCACACAGAACATAATGTTGCTTAATGTTTAAATGATCATTGCACTCCTACTAATGATTAGTCAGCATGGAAAGAGGAATTAGATCTATTGATTTACATTGTTTATTCAGTTAACTTTAAAAATAAATACTATATTTTAAGTACTGGTTTAAAATCCTTTTACACTTTAGGTTTTCAAACTATGTGTACTATTAACCGCTTCAAACACCTATTGCCTTGTTCCTAAAAAACTTAATAATATTAAAGTAATAAAGTGACATGCACTGGAATAATGTTCCTAGTTTAAGAAAAATAGTTTATTGCCATGATGAAAATGAAGTACTGCTTAACATAAAAATCTATACTGGAGGCACAGAATGTAACTTTATGTTCTGTTCTTTTGGGTATCATTCAAAACTCAGGATATTTTTTCCACTGGGAGGAAAAATTAAGTTGCAGAAGGCTGCCCCATCTACTACATACCAGTTAACCTATATAATAAAGCTAAATCAAGTATTATTACTCTCAAGGAGTTTCATATTTGGAAAAAATAAAAACACCAGCCAAACAATATTGTTATAGTTTATTACAGCTGGATTGAGTAAATGGCTACTTTAGGTGCACTCATAGTTATGTCTGCATTTTTATTTCTAATTAAAAGTTAAATAATTTACAAATGTTTCATAAATAATTTTCTTGTAAATGACCATGTCCCTACACACAATAGTGCTTCCTATGGGCTTCAAAAAGTTAGAGAGTAACTGGATAACTACAAACCAGGAATAAATTCTAATCTTTTAATGCTATGTAGTATTTATTTAGATTTCTGCTAGCCAGATAAAGTAACTGTATACACATACACACAAATACCAAAGGGAAAGAAAGAAATCAACCGTGAATTTCCATTTCCAACCCTATTATTTTTTAAGTATCTGGATAAATATTGCAGTCCTTGTTTTCAATTGTATAGTAAACTCCTCAAATCTCATAAAATGAAAAAAAGATTACACATTAAGGAAACATACACATTAAGGAAACATAACATAATACAAAAATATTTTGTATTATGTTAATCAGAAGCAAGTGAATGCCTTATTTTGAGTATCTGAGTATCTGAATAGTGACTATATATATAGTCTATATATATCTATATTCTGAATACTTTGACATTTTGTAGAAAATTTTTGATTTGACAGCATAAAAATGTCTGTTTTCATTATAATGGAAATTTCAACTTAACTAAAAGTGATGTTAACACCTGAGATTATTTTAATTTACTAGTATAAATGTTTCTGAAATGTAAAGACAATGCTTAATATAGTGATATAAAGAAATAGTTAATTTGAGATTTAAAATATTGTTTCAAAGGTGCTTTTTCAAAAGGCACCTGGATTTTTGTTTTTCCTTGAAGACATTTTGCTTCTCATCCAAGTAGCTTCTTCAGTTAAAAAGCACCTTTGGGACAACTGTGAACTGGATGACTGAGAATCTCAATAAATATTGAGATTAAAATATTCCATCCATTTGTCATAAAAGTACTGTTTTAAATGAGTCTATCCTGCTTTGATTGGGCCATATGACTCCTGAGTTTGCTCCTTTCCCATTTAATTTTCATTGGAGCCAAACAAATTAAAAAGTACTGCATGGAAGAGCACTTAATGGTGAAGGATTAAAATAGTCTATTTAATATTCATAGAGGTATATCACAAGTGAATGAGTTTTAACTAAGCGACATAGCCATTAAAGAGAGCTTCACTGCTGAACTATATGTAATAAAATGTAAGCAACTGCACCCTCCAGGAATTGCAGCAAGTAAGAAGTTGTTTGCATCCCATTATATGGATTCTACACCATTAGATTCACATGATGTGCTGAACATATTTACAGGTTACCTTAAGTTATTCAAGTTGTTTAATAGGGATGCACATCCACCATTATTTTACTCTCTGTCCCATATAACTTTTTAACCAGTAACTGGCTTTTCTAACAAAAAGGTATAACTATGGCTGTTCTCTTTTGCATGTACACACTGTGTTTGAGATTTGCTATACAAAGCAAAAAAAATGAGCTTTATATACTTTAGCAAATATCAGATGGATAGTTAAGAGAGAAAGAGAGATCAAATAAGTAGTTTACTTTTGCTTTATTTATCACAGCAAAGTTTTTGTGGTTGGGACAAAATGTTAAAACATTGAGTGCTTGTAAAATTTGACATTATTTTTCATTAGAAATGGACCCTTTAGAGCTCTGTTCCAGGAGTAGGCTATTCCACTATTTAATAGCATTTATGATCAGGAAATTCTTCATTATTTGCATTTGGATCTCTCTCTGTACAGCTTTCATATTTTTTTTTACTCTTAGGCACTATGCAAAACCTTCTGTGATATTTAATGTTTAATGAAGCAAGAGGAAGAGGAGGAAAAGATAGAAAGTTAATTCTAAATTTAAGAGTTACACGGTCTCTTAACTTCTGAGAATTAACAGCCAGAGAAACCTAAAAATAAACAATTGATATAGTTGTATAAACACTCTTTTCCAACAACTCAAGAGACAGCTCTACACATGGACATCACCAGATGGTCAACACAGAAATCAGATTGACTATGTGCTCTGCAGCCAAAGATGGAGAAGCTCTAAACAGTCAGTAAAAACAAGACCAGGAGCTGACTATGGCTCAGATCATGAGCTTCTCATTGCAAAATTTAGGCTTAAATTGAAGAAAGTAGGGAAAAGCACTAGGCCACTCAGGTATGAACTAAATCATATCCCTGATGAATATACAGTAGAGATGACAAACAGATTTAAGGAATTAGATCTGATAGACAGAGTGCCTGAAGAACTATGGACAGAGGTTTGCAACATTGTACAAGAGGTAGCAAAACCATCCCAAAGAAAAAGAAATACAAGAAAGCAAATGGCTGTCTGAGGAAGCTTTGCAAATAGCTGAGGAAAGAAGGGACGCGAAAGGCAAGGGAGAAAGAGAAAGATACACCCAATTGAATACAGAATTCCAGAGAATAGCTAGAAGAGATAAGAATGCCTTCTTAAATGAACAGTGCAAAGAAATAGAAGAAAACAATAGAATAGGGAGGACCAGAAATCTCTTCAAGAAATTGGAGATATGAAGGGAACGTTTCATGCAAAGATGGGCATGATAAAGGACCAAAATGGCAGGGATTTAACACAGGCAAAAGAGATTAAGAAGAGGTGGTAAAATTACACAGAAGAACTATACAAAAACAAGCTTAACTTCCCTAATAACCACAATGGGGTGGTCACTGACCTTGAGCCAGACATCCTAGAAGTCAAATGGGCCTTAGGAAATCTGAGCAAGAAAGCTAGTGGAGGTGACAGTATTCCAGCTGAGCTATTCAAATCTTAAAAGACAATGCAATAAAAGTGCTACAGTCAATTTGCCAGCAAATTTGGAAAACTCAACAATGGCCAATGGATAGGAAAAGGTCAGTTTACATTCCAATTCCAAAGAAAGGCAATGCCAAAGAATGTTCAAACTATCGCACCATTGCACTCATTTCACATGCTAGTAAAATTATGCTTAAAATCCTACAAGGTAGGCTCCACCAGTATGTGGATCGAGAACTACCAGAAGTATAGGCAGGATTTCGAAGAGGCAGAGGAACTAGAGATCAAATTGCCAAAATGCGCTGGATCATGGAGAAAGCTAGAGAGTTCCAGAAAAACATCTACTTCTGCTTCATTGACTATGCTAAAGCCTTTGATTGTGTGGATCACAACAAATTACGGTAAGTTCTTAAAGAGATGGGAGTACCAGACCATCTTATTTGTGTCTTGAGAAACTTACATGTAGGTCAAGAAGCAACAGTGAGAACTGGACATGGAACCACTGATTGGTTCACAATTCTGAAAGGAGTTCGGCAAGGCTGTATACTGTCACCTTGCCTATTTAACTTATATGCAGAGCACATCACGAGAAAGGCGGAGATAGATGAATCAAAAGTTGGAAATTAAGATTGGCGGGAGAAATATCAACAACCTCAGATATTTAGATGATACCACTCTAATGGCAGAAAGCGAAGAGGAATAAAGAGCCTCTTGATGTGGGTAAAAAAGGAGAGTGCAAAAGTTGGCTTGAAATTCAACATCAAGAAAATTAAGATTATGGCCCTCTCAATTCCTGGCAAATAGATGGGGAAAAAATGGAGGTAGTGACAGATTTTATTTTCCTGGGCTCCAAGATCACCGCAGATGAAGACTGTAGCCAAAAAATTAAAAGACACTTGCTCCTGGGGAGGAAAGCTATGGCAAATCTAGACAGCATTCTAGATTTGTCATAGTTTTGTTGACAGAGACATCACCTGCCAACAAAAGTGCGTATAGTCAGGGCTATGGTGTTCCCAGTTGCAATGTATGGCTGTGAAAGTTGGACCATAAGAAAAGCTGAGTGCCAAAGAATTGAGGCCTTTGAACTATGGTGCTGGAAAAAGACTCCTGAGTCCCTTGGACTGCAAGGTGATCAAACTGGTCAGTCCTAGAGGAGATCAACCCTGACTGCTTTTTAGAAGGCCAGATCCTGAAGATGAAACTCAAATACTTTGGCCACCTCAGAGAGGGTTCGCAACTTGGGTGTTCTCCTGGATGCACGGCTGTCTTTCGAAGATCATATGACGGCCATGGCCAGGGGAGCTTTTTATCAGGTTTGCCTGATACGCCAGTTGCGTCCCTTTCTGGACTGGGATGCCTTGTGCACGGTCATTCATGCCCTCGTCACGTCACATCTGGACAACTGTAACACTCTCTACATGGGGCTACCCTTGAAGAGCACTCGGAGGCTCCAACTGGTCCAGAATGCGGCCGCGTGGGTGATTATGGGGACGACACGTCGCACCCATGTAACACCTTTCCTGCACGAGCTGCACTGGCTCCCGGTGGTCTTCCGGGTGCAATTCAAGGTGTTGGTTACCACCTTTAAAGTGCTCCATGGCTTAGGACCTGGGTATATACGAGATCGCCTTCTGCCACCGATAGCCTCCCACCGGCCAATATGCTCCCACAGAGAGGGACTCCTCAGGGTGCCGTCAGCCAAACAATGTCGACTGGCGACACCCAGGGAGAGAGCCTTCTCTGTGGGGGCACCTGCCCTCTGGAATGAGTTTTTTTAAATCGGGTGTTTGTTAGCTTTTAACCTTGTGGGCCAAATTTTATATATTTGTTTTAAATTGTTTTTAAATTTTGTGAGTTTATATGTGTTTTAATATGGCTGAACACCGCCCTGAGTCCTTTGGGAGAAGGGCGGTATAGAAGTTTAATAAATTCAAATTCAATTCAATTCACCTAATGAGAAGGAAGGACTCACTGGAGAAGAACCTAATGCTGGGAAAGATTGAAGGCAAAAGAAGAATGGGATGACAGAGAATGCTGCCATGGAGAATGCTGGATGGAATCACTGAAGCAGTCGGCGCTTAAATAGACTCCAGAGGATAGTAGAAAATAGGAAGGCCTGGAGGAACATTGTCCATGGGGTCGCAATGGGTCAGACATGACTTTGCAACTAATAACATGGTTGTATACTCCCCCACTTGGCCAGTCAACATTTTGCTCTATTAAAGAGATAATCATAAACATCCCACAGTAGTCTACATTCTAGAATTCAAGAAAATAAGAATTTTGGATCCACATGCAATAGAGAAAAAGGGTAATAAATGCCTGAATTATGAGAGAAGACACAGAATACACACACATGCGTGCGCACACACACACACACATAGTACTTGCCATGGCCAATGTGCTAGAGCAACCTTTTTCGGACCGAGTGCCTAAAGCGTGTGCGCATATGCGAATGCGTGCACGCGCCCCTGGACCCCCAAATACTATATGCATGCAGCCCCAGACATGTGCTCCACCCCCCATGCATGCAGGTGCGGTATGTCTAATTTAATGAAAGAAAGGACTAGGAGTGACATGATAGCAGTATTCCAATATCTCAGGGGCTGCTACAAAGAAGAGGGAGTCAAGCTATTCTTCAAAGCACCAGGACAAGAAGCAATGGATGGACACTAATCAAGGAGAGAAACAACCTAGAACTAAGAAGAAATTTCCTGACAGAACAATTAATCAGTGGAACAACTTGCGTTCAGAAGTTATGAATGTTCCAATACTGGAAGTTTTTAAGAAGATATTGGATAACCATTTGTCTGAAGTGATGTAGGGTTTCCTGCCTAAGCAGGGGGTTGGACTAGAAGACCTCCAAGCAGGGATGAGATTCAGCCAAATACTAATTTTACATCTGGTTTGCCGAACCGGTAGTTGCAAAGACTGGTTAGCCTCGCCCTTCCCAGGAGTCTCCACATGGCCTGTTTTGGATGCCAGGTAAGTGCAGGGCCTGTGCAGAGGCTCTGGGAGGGCGAAAAACGGGCCTCCCAGAAGTTCCAGAAGTCTAGAAATGGGCCTATTTCTGGCCTCCAAAGGGCATCCAGAGCCAGGGGAGGCCATTTTTGCCTCCCAGAGGCTCAAGAAAAGCCTCTGGAGCCTGGGAAGGGCAAAAAAGGGGCCTCTGGGAAGTTCCAGAAGTCCGGAAACAGGCCCATTTCTGGCCTCCGGAGGGCCTCCGGAGCCCAGGGAAGACCGTTTTCGCCTTCCCAGAGCCTGGAAGAAAGCCTCCGGAGCTGGGGGAGGGTGAAAAGGCCCCTCCCACCATGGTGCAGGCTGAGTAGGCCACACACACCATGGCCACACCCACCCAGCAATCAGGTTGCTAAAAGTTTTGAATCCCACCCAATTCCAAGGTCCCTTCCAACTCAGTTATTCTGTTTTCTGTTACTATATATCTGAGATATTAACTACTCTATTCTCTGCTGGGTAAGTGATTATTAAGTAGGAAAAAGAGGGAAGTCATTCTGAAATGATCTACCCTTGACTTAGAATCAGGGGTGTCAAACTGGCGGCCCACAGGCCAAATATATCACGCACAAGCCATGCCTACCCCAGCTCCACAAAGGGAAAAAAGTTGCGAAATGTCACATCATGGCAATGTGATGCTGCAAGTTTGACACCCGTAACTTAAATTGTATTGTTATCTGTATCATCTATTTTTAAAGTGTAGTTGCAAAGAAGAATCAGTATGGTTTTGTACTTAAGACTGGACTTTGAAGAAACAGAACAGAAAGTCTATTGACACCTTTGAATATCGGTGTGAAAGAAGTCTTCAAATAATTCCAGGGTTAGCAAACAAAACAAATAAATGGATCATCAAAGAAATCAACTCAGGGTTCTCATTGGAAGCAGAAATTTATTTTTCACATTTTTGTATTGCCGCTCTCCCTCAAAGATTATACTTTAAACACTTATATGAAGACAGAACTTTCTTGACAAATTTGTAATGCCAGGAAAGGTGGAAGAAAAGAGGACAACATTAGCATTAACTCAGCTGTAGCACTAATGCATGCACCATTGGAAAACCCAAAGGACCAATAGGAAGAGCCTTGGTGGCGCAGCAGACTAAATCACTGTTAAGTAACACCAGCTGCCTGCAATTACTGCAAGTTCAAATCTCACCAGGCTCAAGGTTGACTCAGCCTTCCATCCTTTCGAGGTAGGTAAAATGAGGACCCGGTTTGTGGGGGCAATAAGCTGATTTTGTATAAAAAAGAACACCGCTGGGGGGGGGGGGCAAAGCCCTACTAAGCAGGTATATACAAAAGTATGAAGGCTATTGCTTAACGTATTGTAAGCCGCTCTGAATCTCCGGAAAAGGGCGGCATATAAATCGAACCAATGAATAAATAAATATGGTGACAAATTCTCATGAAAAAATTATATTTAGCTGCTAAGAATTAACATTGATTCAGAGCATAATCAATTAATGTTTAATGGTAGACTAGCAGTAAGGAAACCCAGATGAAAGACTTAACAGCATAAGAATAGGCTGAGAAAAATGTGTTTCAGGGTTAAATACATATAGAATAGCAGAGAAAAGGGAGACTATTAGAATGATAACTTGTCTGGAAATATTTATGTATAATAGGGAAAGTAACAGGTGCAAAAATATGAAGTTACCTTTAAAACTATCAAAATCAAGCAAACAATAAATTTAGAAATTCACCATGGCATTTGTCCAACACAAATGCTCAGGTTCACTAAGAAAAGGGATGGAAAAGAACATCTATGAAAAGCTTTTTCTTTTTAAAAATACAAAAGATTTGCTTTTTCTCCATAAATGAATCAAACACCAAATAGGGTTCTAACCCATGTTAAGGCTGCTTCAGGATATAAACTTTATTTAGTATTATGTGGCAGCTTCTGGAGCTGCACACCATCATCTACACCAATTGTAGGTAGTCATCAACTTAAGACCACAATTAAGTCCAAAATTTCTGTTGTGAGCAAAACAAGTTGTTAGGTGAATTTTGCCCCATTTTATGACCTTTCTTGCCACAGTTGCTAAGTGAATTACAGAAGTTAGTAACACAGTTATTAAGTGATTCTAGTTTCACCATTGCCTTTCCTTGTCAGAAGGTTGCAAAAGGTGACCACATGACCCCATCATAAATATATACTAGGCATCCAAATTTTGATCACATGATCATGAGGATGATGCAATGCTCATGTGAAAAATGGTCATAAATCACATTTTTCAGTGCCTAAGTTGTAAATTGAGGACTACTGGCATTTTATTAATTTATATTCCACCCTCACAAGTGGGAAGTTCATAAGGAGGTATTTCCACATATTTGATTATCCTCCTTAAGCACACTAACTTGTGTTTGGTTGTTGTGCACACATGAACTTTAAAAACTGCAGAATTCCAGAATTGCAACAGAATTTCCATCTTTGATGTGATATTATTCCAGTGTTTTGTAACCACAAAATAATCACAAAAGCTCTTTTATTTTATCAGTATTCTAAAATTAAATCGAATGTCTGTTAATAGAATCCCTAATATTGGGAAAAATAATTTAATAGAATATGTAAATATTCCTAAAGAGCCATGAGAAGGAAATCATCTATATAAGCTAGTGACATATTACATACTGATGCCAAAGAATGTTTTACAGAAATAGGCAGGAGGATCGTATTGCACAAAAAACGTTTCCCCAAAGATAATGACTACCTAGCCTTTCCCGCGAGAGCAAACCCCACCCCCGCCCCCCAAAAAATCCCTCTAGACTGGAGACCTTTTACCTTCTGTTGACGGTTATAAACTGCCTCCTCTTGTTTTGAAGGTGCGCGTGGTTCTTTCCTATTGGCCACTCTCTCCGCCCCTCCTTTTTCGTCATTCGAGTACACTACTGTGGAGACCGAAACATAAGCCGACGTGAAGAGAGATGGTTGGTGTACTACGTTTCCCAAAAAGCTTTGCGCGGACGAAACTCTGTGATTGCTGCTGCTTACTGCTCCTCCTCCTCCTCCTCCTATGTAAAGGAAAGCGCTTGCAGGGGAAGCGCGCGTCTACTCTCCTTTCGCAGTGTGTGTGTGTGTGTGAGAGAGAGAGGGCTGGCACCGGGAAAGGAGCTAGGGCGGCGGCGGCGGCGGCGGCTGGAGGAGGTGAGCGCATCGACCCGCTCGCCTGACAGGTCCCTTTCCCGGCAGAGTAGGGGATCGGGACTTGGAAGGCATCCCCGCCAGTGGTGCTGGCGGACATTCCGTACTCCTGGCTGCCCAAAGGCGGCGGCGCGGGGCACGGGCCCCCCAGGACCTCCGGCAAACGGTTTCTGCAGCATGAGCAGCAGTGGAATCGTCCGGAGAACTGCAGCGGAGAAGGATCGGGCGGCGCAGTTCTTGCTGGCAGCGGTGATTCTTGGCTGCCTTTGGTGTGCGATAGAGGCCCAGGTGAGCGGAGTCGCCCGTTGGGGAAGGGAGTTCGTGGGGTGTGTGTGTGTAGGAAACAGCCATAGGGGGGGATTTGGAGTGCCTTGGGGTGTCGGAAACCTTCCGGCTGGAGTTGTGATCGGAGAGTTGCGAGAGAGAGTGGATTCGTCCTCTGCTCGCTCGCTGAGACCTCCTGGAAATCTTCTCTTCCGGGGAGGGGGGGGATTCTTTGCTCTAGGTTAGCAGGTGTTTAATGCTGATTTGTAATTATGTCAGCCAGGATTATATTGTACCCTGTAAGGAAAGGAGCAGAAAGAGGGAGTAGGAAGGACCTTTATGTGAAAGGGGTTGGCTGTATTTCTGTGTGAATGAGGTGCAAAGCTTGCTCAATAGAGGAAGGAGAGCTTTGAGTGCTTAAATGTTTATTATCTTGTTAAAAGTTCAATGGGTTTTGTAGAAACTCCAGATTATGTCACGAAAAGGTCTGTTTAAAAGTCAAGGGAGCAAAGAGCTAGGTGGTGAGAGCAGCCCCATCTTTCTGGCTGTTTGATCCAGTTCACTCTTTGGGGAAACAGATGCTTCTAAGAAAGCTCAGCTCTCCAAGTCAGGCAGACGTAAGGTGAAGGATGCTTGCTTAAAATGCAATATTTTTACATAAAGCCCCCTGGCCCTGCTCAAACTATTGAGAATGTTATTGAGAAACTTATTTTTAACCATGCTTTCCTATTAGAAATACTTTGTGGATGGGGAGGGCTCTTGAAATGTAGCATATGAATTCCCAAAACAGGTTAAAGTATGAATAGTATTGCACAGTCTGTTCATTGTCTAGAGACGATCTCCCTCCTGAATGTAACCTGTGTGACATGCAGATTTATAAACACAGTTTTTATAATAGCTGCTTAAAACAGCACAGGAGTCATTGTGTGAAGGGCACTTTAAATTTGCCTTTAGTTTTGTTGTATAGAATACATCAATTTTTTCATGAAACTGTCTTCAGAAGCATATGCAGCTTACTTGAAAAGCTGATAAGTGAATATCTTCATGGTAAATCATGCTAATCACAGTGGGGATTTTTTTCCTCCAGAACATAAGAGCTGTGGTGGACCACCCAAAGGCCTATCTACCACACAAAGACCATTCCTTTGTCACAATTCAATCTGTGTATCAGTAGGGAGACCACAAGCAAACCTTGAGTGCAATATTCTCTGTTTTATTCTCTGGCTACTCTTGTTGAAGGCAACAAGAGTAGCCTTCATTAATATGTCTCCTTTTTTAAAGCAGTTCAAGTTCATTACTGCAAGTATATCTTGCAGATGCCAATATAATATGCGTTATATAATATGTATAATATAATATAATATATGAGATATTGACTTTTTATCTATTTTGAGTCTAGTCAGTGAATAATTGGAAGTGAGTCATTTTTTTTCTTGTAAAAAGGCTACGTTTCCTTGCTTTGAAGGAATGTGGTTATTTCTTATTGGTTGTTCATTAAAGCACCTTAGGGTTTTAGCTCAATCTGCCCATATACTCAATAGAGCTGGAAATATTCTGGGAACTTCTACCAAATTCATACCTGCCAACCTTACACAGAGCTAAAGAGATTGTTGGACTAGCATTTCTCAAACTTTTTGCCATCATGAAATGTTTGGAAAATGTAATTAAATTAAACAATAAAAAACGTGAGTGAGTCCTAGGTCCCCATAATTAAATGCTGCCATCTTGTGGGACCTAGGAAGTGTGCCCTCTGTTGTGGCCACTACCCTCTGAATAGTATTTATGATTTCATCATTTCAAAACAAGATGGGTGGCAAATACATTTAATAAATAATAAATAAAATTTTATATATCACATACAAGCAACACCTCTAAGCAAAAACATGCTCATCATTCCTGAAATCCCATTTTCAGTTATTCCTCAATGTATTTCCTGCTTACATTTGCAAAAACTTCATCTCATGTAGCACAGAGGATGAGCACTTACAGTTAGTAACCACACTTAGGATCTGTTTAGTATTGACTGCTGTATGTATGTTAATACTCACATTATTACTTGGGTTATGACTCTTCAAAGAACCAGTTTTCAGTCACTGATCCATTCCCATGAACCAGCTGGCCGTGGGCACAGGAAGACAAGTCTGAGACAGCAAGTGGCTTTGTTTAGCTTACTGTCGACATATGAGAGGGGAAGGAGTGAGGCAATGAGCCTCACTCATCCCAGAGATGAGAACTGAGGCAATGAATGGGCTTTGACCTGGGCCACCAGATGGACTTCTGCAGACAGTTGCGACTGCCGAAAATCATTTAAGTACTATAAAACTTACAGATTAGAGATGAAAGAAGGCTTGGAAGATCTATTTTTTTCTTTACTTATTTCCTAATATTTACCCAACAGGATCATTCTAAAGCAACAGCATACACCTTTATTTGAGAATTTGAAGTATTGAATGAATAATCCTTCCCCACATAATACACTGTTCCTTAAAGCTATCTATATTACTATCACAATGTTATGCTTTGCGTAACATGTCAGGGGTCATTTTGTTGCTAGGCAAAAGGAGTTATTTTCCTATTTGCAAATTAATGAGAGATCAAACAGTAGATCCACATTTGTTTTCATGCCAGCTCTGTAGATATTCATCAACTTTGGCAGTCAAAATGGTGGCTACAACGGGCAACACATCCAAAATGGCTCAGTCACATAGATGTAACCACTATTTCAACCTTTTTGACACCTGTAAATGCCCCTGGTCTCAGCCATGATATTCTTCTTGAGTACAGTTTCCACTTAAGCTTTAGCATTTAAAATTTCATGTGATAATAATAATAATAATCATGTGATAACTGGAGATTGTTGAAGTATTTCCATACATATTGGAAATATTTTTGTCTAATTAGCTCATACCAACTGATATCTAATAAGTGCTTTATTCTTTTAATGTTTGGGGTACAAGAACAGGACAAATGTTTCAAATATTTTAACATAATACTGCTTATTTCAAATTTAGCTACATTTTGAATTCATTTCTTATAGTTAAACATTGTATAAAATATTAATCTACATACTACTAAAACTCTCATTGTCATGACCTTTAACTGGGAGAAAGAGTGTATCATAGGGCAACAATTTTTGAACCAAGCTACTTCAAAATGGACTAACTTACAATATGTGTCCAAAATCCAAGATTTCTGATTCCCAGCAGAATCAAATTTGGGAAATTATGGTTGCTTCAGTACTACTGACTGCTGCTGGACTGATGCCATGGTCACACGTTCTTCATTTTCAGTGTTGTGTAACAGTTTCCCAGCCACTGGCAATCCCTCCTTCCCTCCCTCCCCCACCCAGCAGCAGCAAGCCATTTGATGCTCCCTCCCAGATTACCATTAGGAAATTCAATGGGAAAAATGGCAGGATATCGGAAGTGACTCCTGCACCCACTCCTGCACTGCTTTTTTGCCTGCCCTTGGTCATTCTGTTTCTCTAGGTAAGGAAATTTCTTTGAAACGATGACCTAACAGCTACTAATTAGTTACTGTGGTTTAGTACTGTGGATAGTTTACACAAATAAAGACAGGTTTCATTTGACAGATGCGTTGTAATGAAGAAAGGGAAGACCAATTGTGAAACATTTTCTTTTTATTTAAAAGTAAAGAGACCAAACTATGTAGCTTCCCTTTTTTTAGTTTTAGATTTTATAATTTAACCGAATCAGTTAAAATAAATTCCTACCTAAATTGCTAATACCTCTTACTATTTTTAATTCTTTCTTCTTGCAGCCTAAATCTCTAGCATAAATAACATTTCTAGCTGTTTTTTTTCTTTTCATAGGTAACAGGATTACTTGATGACTGCTTATGTGACATAGAAAGCATAGATGACTTCAACAATTTTAAGATCTTTCCAAAAATACAGAAACTTCAAGAACGAGACTACTTCAGGTATTACAAGGTAAAGTAAAAATGGCATATTATTATAAAGCTGATTGAAAGCTAGCTTTAATTCTCCAAAGAAAGGAATGAAATAAGGAGTAAGATGTAAAGAAATGAGCATTTTTTTAAATATTTAAAAAAATGAGGTCCAGGCAGTGGGGAAAGAGAGGACTAGGGCTATGCAACACATTTGCTAGTGCTCTCCTTAGGCAGCAGCTGCATCCCCTGGAAGGTTCCTTGGAGCTGTTTCCAAGTTTTGTGGGTGTGCATGAACAGATGACCCTTTGGGGCAGCCAACAAAATACTATAAAGTGGCTGTGTGTAAATGTGCCCAAAGCGATAGGCAGGAAAAACCTTCAAAGCAGCTGCATGAAGCTTGTGAACAAATGCAGCTGCCTAACACATTCTGGAAGATTACTTCATTTGTGGCAATGAAAATCCATTGAGGGTGAAATCGATAATATTTGGAAACATTACACTCAAGGCAAGATATTTTCAAAAGTTGCTTAAAGGTAACTGCTAACTAGTTTGAAACCTATAACTAGTTTAAAAATTATATTGTTTTTCTTAGTGAATTAATGAAATACACCGTGTATATAACTGAAGGACTGAAGGGAAACACAACAATAAGTAGCAGTTTGTTGCTGGAGATTATAACTCTCAAATTTTAAATGGATATGATAATGCATTCATAACTATGAGGAACTAGATCTTTGGCATGAGCTGCATTTCTTCCTCTGTTACAAATGAGCTCTCAGAAAATCTAATTATTTCCAATGACCTTTTCCCTTTTTGTTCAGCTTGTTTAGTCTCATAATTTTAAAACACTTCTTAAATGAATATGAATGAGATTTTAAAAAATTGTTTTTTAAGGTTAATCTGAAAAGACCATGTCCATTCTGGGCTGATGATGGCCATTGCTCTATCAGAGATTGCCATGTAGAGCCTTGCCCTGAGGTAAGTTTCAAAACAAAGGAGAAACCTGAAACAAGCTATTCTCTATCACTGGTGATGATATCTAGGTAGGTAATGAAACATCTATAAGCAAACAACCAGGCTCAGAGAGTATGAAGAACTCCACAGTTCAATCCTGAGCTACATATATTCTCTTCTATTAGATTAACTATTCTGCTGACAACATAATGTTTATTGTTACTATGGGGATTTTATATAAGTGGATGTCAGTGACAGAATGATGATTTAAATGCACATTCTCTTGCATAAATGCTGTGTAGACTTTGGCTATAGTATAGGTATTCCTAATATAAATGTTAATTGGATTTATCATTTTTTCTTAAGCATTTTATAGGGAAGTATCTTTGCCTTTGGTTGAATTTGACTCCCTTAAAATAAGCATGCAGACATCAAAACCTGTCAGATCATAAATGAAAGTTTCTTAAGAGTCAGTTTATTTGTCTGGGGAATTAATGCACAACTAGTCTTCCTGACTGTTTGGCTCCAATTCTGAATTTTCTTTAGTTCATTTATTTTGAGGGTTGAAAATTGCTTGAGAAAAAATAAAGATAAATGCTTACATTACTTGTATTTATTTTAGAGTAAAGTTCCAGTTGGAATTAAAGCTGAAAGTGCTAACAAAGTAAGTAATTTCTTTCAAAATAATCTGATCCGCCCTCTCATATATGGCAAATAGTAAATGTATAAAACCTAGAGTTTGCTGTCTCATGACACTCCTAAATTCTTATGTAACATTGTGCTATGTTACTCAGTGGTGCAAAACTAGTGCCAGCATTTTTCTTGCTGTTTGTATATTGCTTTTCTTTTCTAATAGAGAAGAAGTTGTAGCTGGCAGTAATATATTTCATTATGCTTCCTTGTCCTAGAAGCAGAGTTGATATTTTTGTTCTCCTTCCACCCGCACCTGCCTCTCTTTTTTTCTGTTTTCAAAGGTAACAAGAGACTAAATAGAACTATTGTAAATAGAACAGGATAGGATAGGAAACTGCTTGAAAGATAACGTGATGTAATTTTTAGCTTATAAGCACTGGAGTAATTATATTATTCTATGCTATGTTAGTCTCTTGAAGTAAATATTGCAAACAGTTTTGCAGTGCTTTAAAAACTCAGGGAATTCCTTGTATAATCTTCATTTTTTTAAAAAAAATACATTCATGTCTGGGACTTATGGGACTAAGAGTTTTATGATAATTCTTTAGTACAATGAGGGATTTGGGGGAACACATGCAACAGAAAGTTCAGGATTTGGAAGAGAAGATAGTAATGTATTGAAAAATTAAGTACTATTTTGAATCCAGTAATACTTTAGATAAATAACTGGCAAGTATTTATCTAAAATATTGGAATTGGAGATATAAAGATTACATATTTTGTCTTTCAGTATTCAAAGATAGCAAACCATACCAAAGAACGTGAAGACTGTGAACAGGCTAACAAACTGGGTGCAATTAATAGTACATTAAGGTAATTATGCTTTCAATATTAGTGGAAGACATAATTCTTATTTAATGGTTCTCTATATTTTTTATTCCTTATGTTCTGAGGAAACAAAATAGTTTCATATTTGATGTACCTTTTGTTTGAAACATTTGTATCAGTTCAATTTAAATTATACATGGGATGAATACATGCATCAGATAGCTGATAGTTTCTACAAAATGACTGCCTCTTAATTTCTTAAAACTACTCTGGTGTTATATATGATAATGAACTTCAATATCACTTTGACTCATAACCTCCTTATTACCTTTGGTCAGATGGTTCTAGTTTTAGATATAAACTTTCTTAATTTTATTAGTTCAGAAAAAAATTATAGAACAACAATAATGAGAAATCAGTTATTTATTGCAACAGATGTAGCATGAATATGTAATCTAATTCTGCTGCATCTGTACAGTAACTATGCAATTCTAATGGTTATTGCAAATAGTTATAAGAAAGTGGTTGCTGGCTTTGTTGCTACATGGAAAATAATATAGGTGTTTATGCTGTTCCTATTATCTTGTCTTCATCTATTTAATTTTAATCATTACTGTTTTTACGAGCTTCTGTGAAAGCTTGTTGGGACTATAATAGATACTTTTTTCAGGCTCATCTTAATAATTTTATCTCTGATTTCTATGTAGTTTGAGAGTGATATAAAAATAAATGCATTCAGTCTATAGCTAATATTTTTTTCTATCTCTCTTTCATATAGTAACCAAACTAAAGAAGCTTTCATTGACTGGGCCAGATATGATGATTCCCAGGACCATTTTTGTGAATTGGATGGTAAAATTTGAGCCATATTTTCTTTACTGTGTAACTAAGTAAACAAAGTTAGAATAAATACCCATACACTTTAAAAACAGAATGTGTTAAACACTCTTACAAATAGTTTCATGTGTAATAATCCTCCAAATGTAAATAAACCTTGAGCTTAATGTCTCTTATTGTTTTCTTGGCTAATGTTAAGTATAACGTTAATTGCAAACACTACTAATCCAGTATGTTAATCTAAGGGGAACCTGGTTGGCAGAATAATTAAGAGAATGGAAAGCTAGCTTGGAAATTATATTCAAAGTGATCATCAATGAGTCTTCATAAAATTGAAGTAAGGTATTAAATGGGCTGCTATAAGATACAACCAAAGATGCATATTCTTCAACATTTTAATGAATACTTACAAAAGTACTTACAGAAAAAGTACATACAGAAACATTTCAGATGCTTGGCAACTTACTCATATTTATGACAGTTGCATTGTCTTGGAGGGTCACATGATCACCTTTTGTGACCTTCTGACAAACAAAATTACTGGGGCAGCCAGATTAACTTAATTATGTTACTATGGCAAGAAAGTTCATAAAATGGAGCAAAATGTATTTAACAAATGTCTCGCTAAGCAACAGAAATTTAGGGGGTCAATTGTGGTCGTAAGTTGAGGACCATCTGTACTTTGTTCAATTGTATATAAAAATTAAAATAAAATAAAAATATCTCATATTTAAAAATATTTACATATTTACCTTTAATATCAATTTTATTTACAATACACATTTGAAATGTAAAAATATAAAATGCACAATGTTAATTTTTTCATAAATGCTTTTATACGCTATTGCTGTAATTTGCTCTTTTACATCAAAACAGCTCCTTATACTGAATGTGTTGGCAAGTTGCATGTTCCAGTTCATAATTAAGCAGCACGGTTTTTCTTTGTTATTAGATGAGAGATCACCTGATGCACAATATGTGGATTTGCTCTTGAATCCAGAACGATACACTGGATATAAAGGGCCCTCCGCATGGAGAGTATGGAACAGTATCTATGAAGAAAATTGCTTTAAGTAAGTGAAAATAGAGGGCAAAATTATTTTGTATTGAAATTTAAAATTCCTTAAATTGACAAATCATAAATTACCATATTTTTCTCATTAGGCCACGATCTGTATATCGCCCTCTAAATCCACTGGCACCAACCAAGGGTGAGTCATTAAATCCTTTGTAATTGTAATATATCAATTCTGAATATTAGTTGTTAAATAAAACATTATTGTGGTTTGTTGCACAATCAGCCAAATATTTAGACTGAATTTTGCATTTTTATCCAGCTAAATTCTTCCCAAGGACCTGGAGTAGGCTGATGTTGTTGTTTGAAGGTATTGGAGATATTGTCACTAACATTTTTATTACTATCCAAGCTTTTTATTTTTTAATTTGATTTATATGCCACCCTTCTCCGAAGACTCAGGACGGCTTACAATGCGTTAAGCAATAGCCTTCATACTTTTGTATATTTATACAAAGTCAGCTTATTGCCCCCACAATCTGGGTCCTCATTTTACCTACCTTAGAAAGGATGGAAGGCTGAGTCAACCTTGAGCCTGGTGAAATTTGAACTTGCAGTAATTGCAGGCAGCTGATGTTAATAACAGTGCTTTAGTCTGCTGCGCTACCAGGGCAGCAGATTAATGTCTATTTCAGGGGTGTCAAACTCAATTTCATTGGGGGCTGCATCAGGGTTGTGTTTGACCTGGGGTGTGGGGTGTGCGTGGCCAACTTGATGTCACTTGTGTCGGGGTCATCTGTGGTAGCCCAAGTGCTCTGCCAGCGAAAACAAGTTCCCAAGCTCCGTTTTCGGCTGCAACAGCCTCCTGCAACCCTCTGCCAGCAAAAATGGAGCTTGGGCTCCGTTTTTACTGGCAGAGGCCCTGCGGGCCAGTTCTTCACTATTTCCAGGGCAGCCCGTGGGCCAGATCTAAGCACCCCGGGAAGCACACCCAGGCCGCCGGCCTTGAGTTTGATACCCCTGGTCTATTTGTTTAACTCAACTTGACAAATATACTTTCATCAGTTAATGAAACACATTGAGACCTAGCTATATAGAATAGCTGTGCATAATCAGCAATTACATCTGAAACCACAGTTCTGCAAACAATAATTCCGATTTGAATGGAAAGGCATTTCTTTATAAGAAATCTGTTCCATTTTTCAGTTAAATAAATGTATCCGAAATAATGCAACTAGTCTGATTTAGTAAAAAATAATTACATCCAATCATCTGTTCTCAATTCATGTTGTTTAATTGGATATTTTTATTCTGGGATGTGTGAAACACATTCTTTTAAAGTGACCTATAACTTGTAACAAAAAGCAAGAAGAAATAACACATTTTTAAAAATTGAGATCCTTTACAATCTTGTGCCAGTATTTTCCCATTTTGTTATGGATGGCAAATATATCATTATTTTAATCTTTAACTCTTGAGAAAAATAGTGTTGGCATTAATTACAATCAGAAAGTTCTGATCATTTTAACAGACACAGTATATTTTTGATACTCTGTGCAAAAATAAAGATGGAATAAATTATAATACTTATCTTTTATAACTTTTTTTCAGGAGAGGATGATGGTAAGTTTTTGTGACATAATATTCTTTCACTGTATTATTTAAGATTCTGGAAAAAAACTTAATGAATGGGAAATCCCCCAGGATTTCCCATCACCCTACTGTACCTAATGAATAAATTTTAGTGAGAGATATAAAGTAGGGAAGAGAAAAAAAAAGTTTAACAAAAGTTTATTGGTTATATTGGAACACAAATGTTATCTAGGACTACTATTCCTTTTCTCATGATTAATAGATGCTACTAATAATTGGTGATATGCATAAACAATTGCCATTAATTCTGTTATTGTCTAGGAATCATTATTAAACTTGTGAGGTCCAGCAAACTAGATTAAAATGATGATTAGGTTTTCTGATGTTCTGTTACATTCCAGGGATCTTTACATAAATTCTATTACTATGCCTTGCTTTGAAATAAGCATAAATCAGATTTAAAACACCTGAACCCTGTTTTCAACTTGAAAAATAAATATTTAAGAATGTTAAATGAGCAGCGGTGAAGTGATACATCAAGATTCAGTTTATCACAAATTTTTAGATGGAAGGGCTAGATAAGTTTGATAATGTATTTTGGAATATGCTGCAAATTTAGATTTTCAAAGTATTTATTGATTAGATATGTCTAGGCCTTGTTTGAAATTAATTATTTCTATGTTCACAGGAGAATCTTTTTATACATGGCTAGAAGGTAAATTCAGTATTGTATCAAAATTCTAATGAAAAACTGCAAACTCTCTGTGCAATAAGAAAGTTCTGTGAAATTTAAAGATTAAGTAATGCATTCAAGGAAAAAAATGTAACAGTCAACCTTTTAGCTAAAAAAAAAACTTGTTGATTTTGCAAGACAATGCTTTCAATGATGAAATTAATATGTACCATTACTTTGGGCTCTGCAAAACATTTAAAAGACATGCCTTGCAAATCATGTTAATTGAAGAAAAAACATCTCTCTTCAAAGTCTTAAAGCAACCATGGCAGCCAGCGCAGTTCTTTTGAAGGCTGTTCCCAGTTCTCTGCATGTATCTGCCAGGATAGCATTTGAAATAATGCTTTCAAGTTTCAGCCTTTAAAAGGATATGGCTGGCTGGATGTTTCCAGCAGTGTTTCACTCAATCTAATAAGGTTTGCAAAGCACCTTCTTTGCAAATCACCTGTTTTGAATGCTTTGTGCAGCTGTTTTTTTTAACCTCCAAGCTCTAGGTCAGGGCTGTCAAACTCCCAGCGTGCGGGCCGGAGGCATCACATGCTGGCCACGCCCACACCCATTTTAGTGAAGGGGGGGAAAGTCCCGATATGTCACGTGATGCCACCGTGACTGTGAGTTTGACATCCCTGCTCTAGTTCAATTTTGCATAGGAGCCACATATCACACTCACATATAAATGGAAAAAAATAGTAAAGTGATTACTACACTTCTGAATGAAATATAATAGTACTGATTTTATTATTCAAATCAAATAAATATTATCTAAAATATTACAATATCTCCTATACTTAAGGTATGTCTTATCAGTGGATTGCTTTGATCAATTTCTCTAATCTGGCAATGTTCACCCACTTTGGATCCATCTTGTTGTGTGGTTTAAATATAAAACAAAACTATTGTTTTCCATTATGTGACAGAACTCTAATGAACCTTAGATCTGGCCACTACCCATTTCTGGTCTTTGCATGCTAAAGAAAAAGATCCACTAGCATTTTTAACACAATGTGCTTTCCATAAGATGTTCTAACTTGGAAAATGATTAGTGGGAATAAGGCAGAATTTGAAATAATGCTTTATTCTCTAATTTTTCAGGTTAGCTTTGAATGAATGAAAAATATTTTGCCAGTCATAGAAAGCTTTTGATCTGCTAGAGCAGTGGTTCTTTTTCTTCACTATTGACCCCCTTTAAATACCTTTTGTGGCCAGACTTAACTAAAAATTTAAATAATCTTCAAGCTTTCACAGACCCCCTGTGATAACATCACAGACCCCCCAGGGGACCACAGACCACAGGTTGAGAACCAGCATGCTAGGGGATCCAATTAGTAGAAATGGACAGAGGAAATCTTTACTGATTCTTCCTGCAATTATCTGTGCTGTTCTAGATAATCCTCATCAGTTCTCCAGAACTCATCTCCATAAATTGCAAAAGTTGAAGGGACCAAAATTTCCCTTTTGTATCTATCCCAGTGGGATATTGCCAGTCTCAAAAAGCAAAACTTCAGATTTCTTCAAGAATTTCCAAAGGTGGAATTATTACAGGTAGTTCTCAATTTACGACCACAGTTGAGCCCAAATTTTTTGTTGTTAAGTGAGACATTTGTTAAGTGAGTTTTACCCCATTTTACGACCTTTCTTGCTACAATTGAAAATCACTGCAGCTGAAACTCACAAAAGGTAGCACATGACCTTGGAACACAGCGATGGTCATAAATATGAGTCAGTTGCCAAGCATCTGAATTTTAATCACATGATCATGAGGATGCTACAAAGGTCGTAACTCTGAAAAATGGTCACAAGTCACATTTTTCAGTACCATTGCAACTTTGAACGGTCACTAATGAACTGTTGTAAGTTGAGGACTACTTATATAGCAAAATACTTTCTAACTGGATTATTGAATTATTTTCTAATTCAGTTTTAACAATATTTTTATCTCATCTAGGGCTTTGTCTTGAAAAACGTGTATTCTATAAACTTATTTCAGGACTTCATGCAAGTATCAACTTACATCTTTGTGCAAACTATTTACTTGAAGGTAAATTGCCACCTCTCTTTTTATTATTGTGGGAAGTTAATTTTTCCACTATTCCCATAAAAATAATTTCAATATTTACTTTAAAGCATTGCTTTTCTTTGTTCAGAAACATGGGGAAGACCTCGTTGGGGATCTAATGTCAAAGAATTTGCCCATCGTTTTGACCCTACTGAAACAAAAAGTGAAGGACCAAGACGACTAAAAAATTTATATTTCCTATACTTGGTGGAACTGCGTGCATTGTCAAAGGTTGCATCCTACTTTGAGCGTTCAATTGTGGACCTTTATACTGGAAATTCACAGGAGGATACAGAAACCAAGTCTCTCTTGTTAGAAATCTTCCAAGATACAAAGTAAGTGTACTTTTCTTCTCCGCCTTTATTATGTATTCAGATACAGACAACTGAATAAAGTTGATTTCAGAAGATGTTTAGGGAATTGCAGGTAAATGAAGTTATTAAAACAGACCTAAAAATAAGGTTGAATTCACATGTCAGATTAAACTATTGTTTAATCATAATTTATTAAATCAGCCCTAGTTGGCTGGGTTTCTTTGTATCCAGCTCCAGTTTAAATTGTGCAAATAATTAATACCTGTTTTCTTTGAATCCAAAAGGAAAAGGGAACATAAGGCTTTAAGTATTGATCTTGTCTTAAATCACATAGTCAAATGTATTGAAGCAGATAGCCAAGTCATCAGGATTATGACAGATACTGGAAGAAATGCAGGTGGCCAAAAAGGGCCAAATGAAACATTATGCTGAAATCACACATGTGGTTAACACATACAGGAAATTAGTTTCAGGTTCCTGACAAACTGGCTGGTGATAAACTCAGCCAATATATAAGAATATTCACTATTTTATCCTTTGGCATTTTTTGATTCTTCCTTTGAATTAGTTAATCCCAAAGATGGAGTATTTGGATTAGAAAAGTCAAATTATTGAGAAGGGTGCCATGTCAAGTGAATTCAGTGAACTAGTAATCTGTTATACTATATTGTTTTTGTGGACAACTGCTGCATCTTAGAATGCTGAGCCGTTTGGGTTACAGGATGTTGGGGTCAGAGAGAACAATAGCTCAGTGGAAAAAGCTAGAAGGTCTGGGTGAACTTCAGTAGGAGCCATGATGGCGCAGTGGTTAGAATGCAGTATTGCAAACTAACTCTGCCCACAGCCAGGAGTTCAATCCTGACTAGATCAAGGTTGACTCAGCCTTCCACCTTTCCGAGTTTGGTAAAATGAGGACCCAGATTGTTGGGGGCAATATACTGACATTTGTAAACTGCTCAGAGTACTGTAAAGCACTATGGAGCAGTATATAAGTCTAAATCAGGGATGTCAAAGTCAAGGCCTATGAGCCGGATTCAGGGTGGGCCATGGGCCGGAACCATGGGGTGCTTAAATCTGGCCCAGGAGGCTGGCCTGGAAATATCAAAGGCCGGCAGAGGCCAAATATTTGGTATTTCCAAATACTACTGGCCAAATATTGCTGGCCAAAACAGGCCACAGGGGAAGCATGTGGTTTTTGGCCTCTCGTGCCTCCAACAGCACTCTGCCAGCCAAAAATGGGCAGCGCAAGGCCCCGCAGGGCCTTTGCACGGCCTGTTTTCGGCCGGCAGAATGCTGTAAAAGGACTGGATTGGACTGGATAACAATTATATGGCCTCAAGTAAGTGCCTGATCTGGATAGAAAACAAACAACATTCTATGTTAATACTACAGTTTAATGCCAGATTTTACATATTGTAGGTCCATTTAATCTACAATCAACAATCTATAATTGAGCCTGTGTCAAACGCCCACCATGACCACGCCCACTATGCAACACCCACACACCCACACACACACACGGCCCTCAGAGGTTGAGAAATCCTCTCAAACAAGCACATCCCTAATTTACACAAAGATAAAGTAAGGGAGGACAAAATACGATCAGACTTGCAAGTTTCTATTACTGTACCTATTACAATAAAACAGGTGTCAGACTCTATTTCATTGAGGGCCACATCAGGGTTGTGTTTGAGCTCAGGGGGGCTGGGGTGAGTGTGGCTGGCTCAATGTCACTTGTGTGGGGTGCCTGTGGCAGCCCGAGCACTCTGCCAGAAAAAACAGGCCCCTGAATTCTGTTTTTGGCTGTGACAGCCTCTTGCAAGTCTCTGTCAGCGAAAACAGAGCTCAAGAGGGCCCCCGTGACTGTCGCATGCTCCATTTTCAGCTGCAATGGCCTCCTGCAACCCTCTGCCAGTGGAAATGGAGCTCAGGAAGGCTGCCCTTAGGCCAGGTCTAAGCACCCTGTGGGCCGGATCCAACCCCCAGGCCTTGAGTTTGACACCCCTGCAATAAAAGCAGTTCTAACCTCTATAACAGGGGTGTCAAACTCAATTTCATTGAGGGCCACATCAGAGTTATGTTTGACCTCAGGGGGGCAGAGTGGGCATGGCCAGCTCGACATCACTAATGTCGGGGGCACCTGTGGTGGCCCGACAGCTCTGCCAGAGAAAACGGGCTCCTGAGCTCTGTTCTCGGCTGTGACGGCCTCCTGCAACCCTCTGCCAGCAAAAACGGAGCTTGTGGACCTCCTGAGCTCCATTTTCACTGACAGAGACACTGTGGGCCAGTCCTTTGCTGTTTCCAGGGTGGCCCCACGAGCTAGATCTAAGCACCCTGTAGGTCAGATCTGGCCTCCAGGTCTTGAGTTTGACACCCCTGCTCTATAGGATTGGTTTCTTAGTCAAATCTACTCTGTTAGACTAACAAATTCATTCTGGGGACAATAGCTATAAATAGCAGAGTTGTTAAAAGACCTGTCAGATATCATGATGTACATACAGTATGTAGTTTTGGATGAAGTTCTCTCTATGTCTTTTGAATAATAATATTCTCTATTGTCAGAAAGTTAATTTATAATTGTTTGTTTATTTCTATTTAGCAAGGGGAAGGATATAGTGACATACTACAAAACCCACAAGACATTACATCCAGATAAGAAAAGGAAGAGTTTTATAAAAGAGTTGGCAAGAAAGACAAAATTGAGAATTGTGGCTAAAACTGCTATGTAATGAAGTGTTTCATGTTATTATTTCTTTTGGGATATTTATTAAGAATCCTTTGAGAAAAAAAACATAAAAATAACATTTCTGCATTGCTTATAGAGTTGGACAAACCATGTAACTAGGAATGCCTGTAATATATATTTTGGCTCTTGAACTATATTGTAAACATTTTAGGTACTGTAGATATTTCAAGTAATTTTAGAAAGTGGAGCATTATTAGTAGTATCCAAACAGTTTTGTTAAATAAGTCTAATTCATTATCAAAATTTATCTAGGTCCTTTCCTATGCATTTTGATGAAAAGTCCATGTTTTCTGGAAACAAAAAGGAGGCCAGATCTTTAAAGGTAAACATAGTTTTTACATTGACAATTTATATGTACAAATGAAAGACATTTTCAATTAGATTAAATCATGTTTCTTTGTTTTTGTGTGTGCATTTGATTATTTTGCTTTATATCTGAGGCAACATCATCAGTAAACATCAAGCTACTTTTAAGTTCTTACGAGTAATATTTCAGAAGAGTAGCAAGCAAGTCATTAGAATGTGAGATATTGGATTAATGTAAGATACATTAATCAGAATCTCTTGTCATGCTATCTACTTGCATAATGTTGAGCCATCTTTGTATTTCTACTGTTGGTTTACAGCTATACTTTATAGCTTTATGTTAAATGCCAATTCATAAGCTACTTTACTACATGAAAAAAATGAAACTTTTTCTTTTTATGAGAATATGAAAGAAACACCAGGAGCAGAAGCATCCAGGGGCGGAGATCAAATGATGGAACAAGTTATGTCATTCCAGTGCATATTCCACCTCTTTTTTAGATATGTTGTTGCACACATGTACAAAAGGTGCAGAATTTCACCACTGCAATGTTCATTTCATCCTTTTGACAAGATATCTTTTTCAAAGCCAATAGTACTTAGTGAAACTGACATAGAATTTATAGAATAACTATGGATACATTCAGTCAGCTTGCCATCAGATTAAAAGTGGTTGCAAACTATGGTTTGAACTAATTAGTTTGAAGAATTGGTTACCTCTAAAATGAAAACGATGCAGAAAATTAGGAAGTAGAGAAACACTGAGAGAAGAGAGTGTTGGCCCATCATCTTTAGAATCACTAATGCCATTATAAAAAGTTTTAAATATGTTTTTCTGTATTGGTAGGAAGAATTCAGATTGCATTTCAAGAACATATCTCGCATAATGGATTGTGTTGGATGTGATAAATGTCGGTTATGGGGAAAATTACAGGTATGTGATTTTTTTTTTCATGTTTTAAGGCTAACATTCTTACATAGCAAAACAATTTCTCACACCAGGTAAACTATTTCCTATACTTTGCATCTCTAAGGCCAGTTAATATCAATATGATAAATTTTAGCTTTACTACAAAGGCAGATATTTCACATTTGCTATATTATGACAATCAAGCTATTCAAATTGTACATGTCATTTCACCAATTATAGAATACAATTTCTGTATAGTAAGAATACATACCCTAATATGCAAATATTATTCAATATTTATATTAAAATACTGTATAGCAATAGCACTTACTTATACCGTGTTTCCCCCCAAATTAGACCTAACCAGAAAATAAGCCCTAGCCTGATTTTTAAGTGTGCTCCTAATATAAGGTCTACCCAAAAATAAACGTAGAAATGCCCAAAGCTGTTAATGTATATTGTACTCTTGCTATTTAATATATTGGTTCTCTTTCAGACTCAAGGTTTAGGAACTGCTTTGAAAATCTTATTCTCCGAAAAAGAAATAAAGAATCTTTCTGAGAACAGTCCATTCAAAGGTTTTCAATTGACACGGCAAGAAATAGTTGCTCTTCTGAATGCATTTGGAAGGTAAATTACACTTGAAATTTGTTATAGCTATGTAGCGATAGGCTGGGCTTTTTCTTCATGTGATATGGACTTTAAAAATATGTATGTACAAGTAGTCCTCAGCTTATGACAGCAATTAAGTCCAGAATTCTGGTCACAAATCATTGCAATTATTAATTTGATTCAATTTTATGATAATCTTTATGACAGTTGTTAAGCTAATCTCCATGGTTGTTAAGCGAATCATGTGGTCATTTAGCAAATCCAGCATATCAATGGGTGTTTTTTGTTGTTTTCTGCTGAAATCCATAAAAGTTGTTGCAAATCAGAGTCACGTGACTGTGGTATGCTGGAAATGGTGGTAGCCAAATATCTAAAACACAGTCATGTGACAATGGGGGGGGTTAGTACCTCAGTCGCAACTTTGAAAACAAGTTTGTAACTGTTTTTCAGTCTATTGTAGCTTCAAGCAATTGTTAAGATGCCAGTTGTTAAGTCAGGACTACCTGTATTTTCTCTAAAAGCTATAATGTCCTCTCACAGTAACTTACACAGTGCCAACATTCACGATAAAAGGGAATCTAGTCCACTTTAGTCAAATTAAATAATTCTAGACTTTAAGTTCATCAGACACACACATAGTGTTGAAGGTGGATGAGATAATTATTTTAATGAACTGTAGTACTAAGTTTTCAATCAAATTGCTGATTTGATCTAAAATTCAAGTTGGTGTTTCATGCAGGAAGAGCTTCCTTCTTTTAATACTGAACTTCTGTAGACTTGATCCTTCTTCCCTTCTCTTCTTCACAGACTTTCTACAAGTATACGAGAGCTACAGAATTTCAAAGTCTTACTGCAACAAAAAAGTTAACGACGGCTTTGTACCTACTGGTAGAAGAAGCCACTAATTTAACACCAGGCAAAAGGAATCTTCATACAAGACTGTTCTAGAAAGGCAAGAATATATATAATTCCAACTTGAATATTTAAAATAGAAAAGGTTACATTGGACAAAATATTTATGGATAAAATACCTGGCTTTAATTATGTAAATTATGTTTGTTTTCAACTGTTTCACTATTCTTAGTCTCTACTACTTTTGTTTCATCATCATTCAAAAGAACTGTTGCCTCTCTTGCTTTACATCACCATGCAGGAACCTCATCCAGCCTGCATTGCTCACATGGAAAAGATTCTTCTAAAAAATACCTGGTGGAAATGCGGCTTTTTAATGTTTATTTGGAGAAATTGATATGTAAGAAAAATGTTTTCTTGCATTTGTATTTCATTTGTTTGTTACAGTCTCTGTCATGGCCAGTAAATATTTTACTAAAATAAGCCCCTTGGCATCCAGGGGAACTAGTTATTGGGGAATCTCAAGTTATTTTTATTATTTTTGCCTCCTTGCCCTCTTCTCTTCTCCTTTCCTTTTTTATTTCATTTTTCTACAGCACATTTTCTTTTCTGTGAGGAGACAAAACTGGATTAAATTACTTTTATCAGTTTTTATTCTGAGTGGATAATGAAAGGCTTTTCCCATTAACTGCTGCTAGCTTAAAAAATTCAGCTCAAACTTTAGAGTCATAGACCTTAATCTTCCATTTCAAAAACCTTACAAATTCCTCTTATTCTGGTGCTCTTCTAGTCAAATACAATAAAAAATAAAACTAAATATTTTCACAGACAAATGTCCACTTTTTTAAAAAGAAAAAGTCACTTCCAGAATTCAACAGAGCACATTCTATCTATGCAATCTCTAATTACACCGTTAAAAATATAGTCTCTAATAAAATGGATATTCTATACATTTGTTCCTAAATCTTTATCTACAAAGGGGGATCTAGTTATCAGAGAACTGTTGCGGGTAATAAACATTTAAATTCTTAATCTGCAGTAGGAAGAAGTCTATAAATTGTAAAGGAGCACCTTATTTAAAAACTGTTTGTAATGTAATATTTGTATTCTGTGAGGGAATGAATGTCAGTTTAAGTACAATATACAGATTTGTACATATTTTGCTTTGCTTTGATAAGTAAAACAGTCTTTACAAAATTAAAGTGCTCTTAAAATCTTCTAATTTAAGACATGTCTGCTGCTGTTGTGTGTGTGTATGTATTTATACTGCATGCTTTACGCAACATAATTCCATAACTTTGCGGTTTAAGTTTTTAAAAATGAAGATTCTCAGCTATATATTTTTCCACATATGTGAAAGTCTCCAGTGATAACTAAATGAGAAAAACTGTAATGTTTTGTCCTTATAATTTAAGACTTCATTGTTTATTGAAATCAATAGATAATGGGCCTTATTCTAAAGATTGCATTCAGTTCAGAGCTTAACAAATATGATAGAAAGGAATAGTCTTGTGGTAACAGATTCTGAAACTAAGGAAACTGCTATGGGCCGTATAATTTAATGTTACTGGCAAGATCTGTTACTTGTTAAGATCTGTTTCTTATCAATTAGCTTTATTGCATCCAATTTGTAACGAATCAGACATAAGATTTTGTCCAATGGAATGGAGATTATTTTTGTGAATTCATCCATTTCTCATGCCTTTTCCCAATAACTAATCCAAAGGATAATGGATAGCTAATCCAAAGAAAAATTCAAAATAGTCTAGTGTGCTGCCATTGCAGGAGTAAATAAATGGCCCCCATTCTCAAAATGCTGAAGGAGATTTGAATAGACTAAGAGCTTCAGAATTTGTGGGCAAATTTTTAAAGCATGTGATCTGTAATTTTTCTATTTTTAATGTCTTTTGAATGGAAATTGATGTTCCAAATGGTAAATAATGCTGAGTTAGCATGGAACCCATATGCAAGGTTCTTATAACTTCAGTTCTTCCTTGGTGTGTGCTTCCTGAAACTCAAGTCACATGGACATGAATCCTTTCAGCTTTTTTTAAATCACTCCCTTTAAAAAAAGGCCAAGGTAAGCAAAATATTTTCTCTCTCTTTATGCTAAATATAAGTTTAATGAAATATCTATTTTAGAAGTATTACTTTGTCTTGTTCACTAACTTATGCTGATATTTTTATGGAAGAAGCCAGCAGACTTCACTTCATGTGTATCTTGTGCTAAGGTAGATGTTGATTCTAAGTCAAGATCCTATGAATAAGGTTACAGGAGTACATTACTCAGGACGTTTGTGTACATGCAAGATTGTGAAGGCTACTATTTATTTAATTGGTTAAAAATACAGAAATGAACTACCAAAAAACAGAAATGAAATTATAAGTAGAAAATAATTTTGTTGTTGTAGTCATTAGTTTTCAGACTTCTTGACTATTGAATTGCTTTCATATTGAATAAGGAATTTAATTGCTAAAATGTGGCCAAAACACAAGAAGTGCTACAATTACCTCTGGAATTCTGAGTCTCATTTGAGAGTTCAAAGCATCTCTTTAGTTATGTCTTTGTCAGCTCAGCTGTTCTTTTTGTTGAAAGAAATAATGCAGTTTTTCAAAAATAGCTAGTTGTATGTAATAGACAACATGAGTTTTTATTCAGTAGTATACAGATTTGAAAGAAGTCCTTGAATTTGCCATATAGAAACAAGAATTTCCAAGCCGCTGAATTCAGCCGCAATTAAGATTGTTGCTTTCTGTTACTCTTATTATTCTGATTAACAATAGAAAGAAACGGACAAAAGAAGTTTCTTTCCATTCCATTTAACTTAACTGAGGAACAATAATAGTCATAACTTTAGATGCTACACTTTCTAAACTTGATTGTCCCCATTCCTGCTAATGTAAAGGCCACCAAGGCTGCTCCCTCGGTGGGCCAGGTGGGCCAATCAAAAAGAATTCTTGTCACTTTTGCTTCCATTGCAATCCTTTCCTCTCCAGCCAGTATAAACCAACGCAATTTCTTCTTAGCAAAAGACTTAGCAAAAGAAAAAAAAAAAGCGTAAAGCTAGAGCTGGCGGCACTGAAAAGAAACCATGCCTACTTTGATTCATTGCAAGCCTGTCCTCTCCAGCCACTATAAACTAGCTTTATGCTAGTCACACTCTGGGGAAGCTAAGAAGAAATCATAGTGGTTTATGCAGGCTGGAGAGGAAAGGATTGCAATGGAAGCAAAAGTGACAAGATTTCTTCTTCTTGATTGTGCCATGTGACCCAGTGAGGGAGCAGCCTTCTCTACCCTGATTTCTTGAGCTTGTCAAAAGGTAAGTAAGCGAATGGAGATAGGGGAGTGGGGATGGGGAGGAGTGCATGTAACCCAGTATGATGGCAAAACAGGCCCAGTGCCTCTTAGGACCTAGCAAGGCAAGATGGGAGAATAATAGGTGGGTAGGTGGCAGTGTCTCTGCTGTCGGTCATAAGGGCAAATTTTATTAAATACAATCCTTAACTACAATTTTATTTGGGACAGGAAATGAGAAATTTATATAATACAAAATCAACAATACAGTATAATTTGTTATCAAATATCTAGATTAGTTTTCTAGCCCAGCAAAGACTTGATAATCCTGTGTTGACTAATTCCTTTTGGGCTGTGGAACTATACAATAATTAGAATTAGTAACATTGTCGAGTATCTGTGGAATGACAAGATGCAGCACAGTCATCTATGAATGTCTTTAGATGCTATGGAGTATGGGATGTCCACAGGTTTTCCAGAGGGTTCTAAACAATGAAGCCTATCAGGTTCCAGTTAGAATACCATTTGCAAAGAACTCTTTAAAGCTGGTCATATGTACAACATGATACACTAAAATACTTCCTGTGTGACTGAGGGCAATAAAGAGAATTTCTTTTAAAGGTAGTCCTCAATTTACAACCACAATAGACTCTGAAATTTCAGTCCTAAGTCATTGTAGTCTTCAGTAAAGTATTGTTTCTGATATGTGTGTGTGTGTGTGTGTGTGTGTGTGTGTGTGTGTGTGTGTGTGTGTGTGTTTTATTTGTTAGATTTTGTTTTGGGTTTCATGTCGTCTGCCCTGGGAACTATTCTTTTACAACTTTCAGCAACTTGTTACAAGAAATTTGCAGAGCATTTTGAGATGCAGTTTGCTACCCAGACACTTGTGGTGGTTTGTCCTATCGTTTGTTGTCTTGCCTCTTTCCCATCATGGCTACTTTAAATTAGCTTAAAAGGATTAACTGATGGGTTCAAGGTTGGGGGAAAGCTTCTTTGCATTAGGACATGCTCCTGGTTGTCCTTAAAGAGGTCACAATTTAACCCCACCAGGAAAAGGCTTTCTTGGATCTGGGAGATTGCAATTGTCATCTAGGATTGAACACATGGGCAAGTATTTCTGCCTTTAGGCTTTGGAAATTTTAAAATAAATAATATACAGGAAATCCCCAAAATTTCCATTGCTAAGCAAGACAGGTGAGTTTTGCCACATTTTATGACCTTTCTTGCATAGTTATTAAATGAATCGCTGCAGTTGTTCAGTTAGTAAAACTGTTATTAAGTGAATCTGGCTTTCTCACTGTCTTTGCAAAAAGTGATCACATGACTGTGGGACACTGCAGCCGTCACAAATAAATGCCAGTTGTCCAGGGTCCAAATTTTGATTACATGACCATTTTGATCACATGAGATGCTGCAATGGTCATAAAGCGCAAAAAACAATCATAATCACTTTTCTTCAGTGCCATTGAAATTTTAAATGATCAGTAAATGAATGGTTGAAAGTTGAGGACCACCTGTATAAACATTTTTCATAAAATATTTAGATTTGCATACACATTACATATGGCATGTGCACAAAGGTGTGTTTTGTTGGATGAGTCACAAGCTTGTAGACTGACTATGGGAGGAGAGAAAGTAGTAAGTACACACTTAGCTCTATTTTGAAAAAGAATAGATAGTTTGGATTGTTTTTCCTTACAAATGAATGTCCAAAGTGAAGAAAATTCAGAAATGTAGTCTGGAATCAAAGTACGCATGCAAATAAAAATTTTACGTACACTGTTTTAGAGAAAATCTGGCCATGACAAGTCAATACTGTAAATTCCAATTTATTATATGGACTGCTGAAGCTGACACAACTATAAACTGTATCTCAGGGCAAATTCTTCTTTGTTTTTTAAAGTTAGTAGCTTCCTGGTATAATCAAAGAGGACAGGAAGTCGAAATAAAACATAGATAATCTTAGTGGGACAAAACAGTTCTTTCAATCTGTTTGTCACCCTCACTCATGCATGAGTAAATGCATACAAAATTATTTTAATGACCAATTTACTAAAACTAATAATATATTTTAAATAGTTAAATTTGCATGTTAATACAGGTCAAAAACTCCTATCAACATACGTTTCACTGGGCATTATATTGTACAATTAAATTAAAATTTTAAACACTACCAGGTCTATACATATTCACATTTTAAATATTTGACTTTTTTCAAAATTTAGAGTTTTTCAAACCATTTTTCTAAATTGTAAATATAGAAAACAAGATTTTTTTCAGCAACTCAAATCTTTAAAACTCAAATATTTTTAACAATATAAACTCAGACTCAGTTCTTTTGTACATAATTTAAGTATGTAAGTCCTTGCAAAACAACCCTTCTTACTAAAGTTGAATAAAGGGGAGGGAGTATCATTGGTCTGTTGTTATATTGGACTTCGTCGCTGAGAATCTGATATGAAATCATGTTGCAGGGATCCAACTTGAACCATTAAGCTGTTATTTAGATATCCCCAGTCATAGGATTCAGGAGAGAAGCTAGAAGATAAAAACAATGGACTTTGTGAAAAAAAAGTGAAAGTTTAGCAGTGTTTCAAGTTATGCAATTTTATAAAGCTCTTCAGATGCATTTTACTGCTCATATTCTGACTACGTAGACCTGTTTGCTTTAGTCCTGTTCCTGGAATAAATTCTAAGTGCATCTGACTAGACATTTGCTTGGCCTAAATTTTATACATAGCTGTTAATCCAGGACACGAAAAATTTCACTTTAAGAATTTTCAATTATGTACAGTTTTTATTTATACAAAAGGCATTTTTATTAACAAAGAAGGAATAGTACCAAAGGTATTTTGCTTATTGATGATGTATGTTTGCAACATTCAGTAAGAGCCTGTAGTACAGTGGACTAAAACACTGTTATTAACATCTGCTGCTTGCACTTATTGCAAGTTCAAATCTCACCAGGCTAAAGGTTGACTCAGCCTTCCATCCTTTCAAAGGTAGGTGAAATGAGGACCCAGATTGTGGGGGCAATAAACTGACTTTGTATAAATATACAAAAGTGTGAAGGCTATTACTTAACGCATTGTAAGCCGCCCTGAGTCTCCGGAGAAGGGCGGCATATAAATTAAAGCAAAAAAAAAAAAATCATAACCTGTAAGGTTGAAGACTTTTCAGTTCTTTGTGTAGATTGGTTCATTGGTGAAGTAATTCATTTTCTTCTTCTAAATTGTATGATTTATTGATGGAAAGTGTAAACCCTTCCCCCCAAGATTTTTCTGTGGCATACACATACAAGGTTAAAGTTATATAAACCTAAGGAAAGTATACTGTGCTGCATATAATATGTTATGGTAATTGACTGTAAGATATGCATGATTATTGTAAACAAAATATCAGTCTGTGTCACAAGTCTGTTTACTTGGTGTAATTGATTAGTCCACTCGTAATGGGATTTTTTAAACAATGTGGTTATCCGTTTCACCAGTTGTTCTAGTCAAAACACTACCTGCCTACTTTTTTTTTTTTGCATTTTTCTAGGACCCTGAAGCTCTTTGTAAAGTTATGCCATTCTTTTGCAAGATCTATACACATATGTTTGTCCTACCTGCCATATATGCCATGTGGTGATATGCTCCATGCCAAATCATCATCACTGTCATATCTGCGAGGATTGTCAAAGAAATAAGTTCTTGGGTTAAAAGCATGGGTTGGTACTATTCCTGGATTTGTCTGGAGAAAAAAGAAAAGTTATTTATAATTGAAGCTATTTGTTGTTGTAGAAATTTGTACTTTGATTTCTTTTAAAAAAGAAAAATGTAAATACTTAGAATCATATATTAGAAGGGGACATTTAGATCATCAAGTTCAACCCCAATCAGTACAAAAATCCAAACTGAAGCATCCTTGACAGATGGTTATTGTTTTCCCATGAATTATCCATAGTTTGGAAGTCCATGATCCCTCTGGGTTACTGGTTCTACTGTTGCTCTTATGGTTATCCCCTAATATTCAGTTGAATTCTGCCTTTCTGTAACTTAAACCCATTCGTTTATCCTGCATTCTGGAATAAGAAAGTACAGGCCTTGATTTTCTAATCTGACTTTTTTTTAGATGTTGGAATAAAACGATCATATCACCATTTAGGTTTTTTCAATGCTAAACATACCAACTCCCTCAACCTCTCTTCCTAGAACTTCATTTCTAATCATTTGTATATCCTGATTACCTTATCTACACCTGGTTGTAATTTTTTCTGTATCTTTTTAAAAGTTTGTACCTAGACTTGATACCGAAATTTGAAGTCAGGTCTTGCCAAAGAAGAATACAGTAAAACATTAATTCCCGTGACTTGGGGGTTACACTTCTGTCAATGCAGAAATATAAGTCTGAAATTACATTTTCCTTTTTTTGTAGGAATCTCATACAGCTGCTGTGCAATCAATTATTTTTCCAAGAACTTTTTCACAAGTAGTGTTTTATAGCCTGTGCATATAATGATTGTTTCATAAGTGATGATCTTTCTACTTGCCTTCTGTTATATTTTACTGTTACTTTCAGCCTGCAAGCTATCAAACTAATGTTGAATGATAATCTGGTCTTCCGGTATATTAGCTACCCTCTATAATACCCTTCGGATATTATCAGAAGATTTAATATGCATACCATCTGCTTCAAACAAGCAATTATTTAAAAAAAACTAAGAGGACCCAGGACTGGTTTTTGTGGCATTCCTTTTGATAACTGTCAGCAGTATGATAAATCCTTGAGTTTACTCTGAATATAATTTTCACACTAGGCCACTTATTGTCATGCCATACACCACATATACCAAACAGCCTTACTAATCAGCATGACATGTGGGACTTTATCAAATATTTTGCTAATGTTAAGATAGGCTAACAATCTTACAGAAGTTATATAGTCAACAGCAAGATCAGATTGTTCTGGCAAGACTCTTGACAAATCTGTGTTTATTTCTGATAACTATCACATTGTTCTAAGATAGTAACAGATAATCCCTTTAACATTTGCTCTAGAGTTCTCCTAGTATCAACGTCAGACTGACTAGTCTATAGTTTGAATTTTTTTTTTTTTCAAGGCAAAAGGAGGATAAGGAACTCTTGCTATTCTGAGAGTAATTTTTAAGATCCAGCAGGATTTTTAAAGCTATCTCTAAACAGCTACAAGTAACAAAATGTTTTAGGGGTCCTGTACATTATGCTTTACATATAAATGATCAATTATTCTTCCCGTAGTAGAAAATATTTTATGTTTGGAAGGAACCTTTCCAATTTTTTTCTTAGTAATTCAATTGCTTTGACTGTTCAACTCCTCAAATAAAATTTTCTACCAGTCAGTTTGAGGAATGGTCTGATTTACATTGAATTTCAAAATAATCACTTCCTCTTTTTCACGGATATATTTTTTCTTCATTTCATTTGTCATTAGATCTATCAATCACTTGCTGTTAGACTTCTGATGTTACAAATTGAATATATAACTTCAAATAAAAATCCACATCCGTGATTAGTTCATGCATAATATCAATAAAATCCTTTATCTGTCCCATATACAAAATTATATATAACAGTGTATCTTTTCAGTGACATTCTGGTATGTTGGTTAGTTTAAGATTATCTTATTTTGTTTTTAGATAAAACTTTGATTCAATGTATATTTAGCTTTCTTTAGAATGTGTTACTAATGGTGAGGTTTATGTTATTTGCAGATGAAACTTTGACAGATTTATGGGGATAGCAAAACAGAATAATGAAAAAAAACCCTCAGTGAAAATTGTTTCCGTTGCAAAGTTACATTGATAGAAATCAAACATTAGCCTACATCATCTATTAATTTAAAGATTTTTTTCCTTTCCCATATAAACATTTGTTTATGCAGATAAGTATTCTTTTAAACTATTACACCTTCTGGTAGCTTACTGCCAGAATATGTAATATTGCTAATTTAAGAAAACTGGAGAAGAATTTTCTGTTGACAGTTGGTTTTCTGGTAGTAAAACACAGCATGTTGAGATTGCATAGATATCTCCATATATTTATACAGTATGTACATCCCTAATGTTTTGTTTCTGACAAATCGTACAAACAATATTGTGCAACAGAGATTGTACAAATAATATAAGTTAGATAGTTTCTAGAGCTCAAGTTCCCTAAGTAATCAAGGAAAATTAACAAAAATTAGGAGCGAGGTTGAACTGAAGAAAAATACAAGGGAGAAATGTCAAAGAAGCTATGAATTACTACATCCTCAATTATGAGAAGTGAAAGAAACATTTTTGTATAGCTGCTAATTATAAAGAGTTTGCCTTGAGAATTGCTGATTATTAATTGCTGCTGAGTAAACAGAAACAGATGAATGGAATGGAAAACTAATGAATATAAATTCAATGAATACAGAGGCTGATGAATATGAATGAGCGAGCAAATGGAAAATGGGAATTTTACAGAAGAGCTATAAAAGAATTTTAGCTGCAATTTTTTTTACAGTCCTTCTAACTGAAGCTGAAAATGGACAGAGTTTAGTTACCTCACAGTTTACCAGCAATGCTTCTGATATGTTTGTATCCTTGGCAGAAAATAAAGCATGCATGTGCAACTTTACTACAATGCTAGGGAAAAAAAGAGGTAGAGGATTAGAGCAGTGAGTGGCTGTATTCCAACTCAGAAAAGATAAAAACTTTTCTTAGATTAAGCAAAAGTGGCAGCAAGAAATGACATGGGGGTGGGGGTGATATGCCAAAAGCAAAGGAGTGAAGGGGACCTTACTCTGTAGAAAACACTGATGAACCAGAAGCAAGATGTTCTGTGCTGATAGAATTTAAGAAGAGCTTTAAGACCATCAAGAATGCTGTTACAGTGGGAGACCATGATGAACAATATATGAGAGATAGGAGCACTTCAGAGCAGAACAAATGGAATTGATACCTGCAAATGGATAAAGAGAATTGTAATTGTTTGTGATTAGCTATGACAAAGAACCAAAGGTAATGGGCACTAGATGAATAGGATGCCTTTTAAAATGTATTATTTTAGAGTCATAGAATCAAAGGATTGGAAGGGATCTTGGAAGACTTCTAGTCAAATTCCCAAATCTTCCAGAAGCACAGATTAGGAATGTAATGGTGCACTGCCAAAATTCATCATACAGGAACAAATGACGCTGCTATGAGTGGCTTCAACTTCTTTTTTTCCCTTGTTACAATAAATCTTGATATAATGTATTATTTCAATATAATGATTTTTCTATAATATACTTAAATATTATTGACATTCTATTCTTTAGATAACAATATAGAAAATAGAGAAGAAAAGAAGGTATTCAATCCAATATTAATTACAGTTTAGGATATCTGCATTACAATTTTATATAAAGTTGAATATAACATTTTAAAAAATCAGTGACTTGCATCAACACTATCTTAAAAGGTTTTGATCTTAAATTAATTATTTAATATTAAAGTCTTATTGCAAATGGAGCAAATTGAACAAGAACTAAAATACCAATACAGGTAGTCCTTGACTTATAACAGTTCATTTAGTGACTGTTCAAAGTTACAACAGCATTGAAAAAAGTGATTTATGACCATTGCAGCACCCCCATAGTCACATGATCAAAATTCAGATGCTTGGCAACTGACCCATATATATGACGATTGCAATGTCATGTGGTCATGTGATCATCTTTTGTGATCTGACAAGCAAAGTCAATGGAGAAGCCAGATTCACTTATCAACCATCTTACTAACTTAATAACTGCAGTGATTCACTTAACAACTGTGGCAAGAAGGTCATAAAATAGGGCAAAACTCACTTAATAACTATCTCATTTAGCAAAAGAAATTTTGGGCTGAATTGTCATAAGTCAAGGATTACTTGTAATTAGAAAAAGAGAAAAAAGAAAAAAAATTAACCAAAAGCTGAATGAAAGTTTGAAAATTATATACACACAAAGTGCAATCAGAGACAAATCACCAAGAAAGATATAATATGTGTTGCCTAGATTTTAAAGTTGGCATTGGAAAAGTTCAAACTGATGTTAGAGATAAATACTAACACACACACACACAAGCTTGTTCAGATATGTTCATAATAAGAGAAGAAGAAATAATATATTAGCTTATTGAAGGTGGCAAACAGTAACAAAAAAGAAAATGAATAATTATTCAATTCCCATTTTGAGTCACTTTTCTCTGAGAAGAGCATGTAAGCTTCCCTAGGCAATTGTATGAAAGAATAGGCTTCTAGCTTGAGTTTGATAGAAAATTGGCAGGTAGGAAATACTTATTTCACAGGGTGGGAGTGATGCAATAAATAAATCTCTAAGAATTTATTGACTCGCAGACTACTATTTATTAAGGTGTTATGACCACAATGATATTTTAAAAGCAAATTAAAAAATGCTGACTTAGGTTTTGCAACAGTTAATTTATTCTTAGAAAAGTCATTTCCTTTATAATAAGTAAATATTAAGACATAGGTATAACTTACTAGGTCTTTTGTAGGATTTCGAACACGGAAGAAAAACACCACCAAGGAAGTGGGGAGAAGTTCCCACACAAACAAGATTATTCCAAATACTATATAGCCAGCATCACCCAACTGGCATTTCAGATCTGCCTGTTGCAAAATTAAAGGGGAAACGGTTTAATATAGTCAAGTATTAAATGTTTGTAAGCAGATAGTGAGATGAAACCTTATCTGACAAGCAATTTTATAAGATTTGTGCAGCTTCCAAATCTAGATATTTTCCAAATTTTCTCGGCCTAAATAAACTACAGTAAAATGCATCTATCTGAACTATTAATACTTATTGTTGAGCACATTCTTCTTGTCAGAACATATCAATTAGTGGATTCTTACTGAATTGTATCAATACTACAATCTGTATTAGAGATATGTACCCAAGCAGAAGGATACATTCTGAAAACAGCTTCAAAGTGTTCAACTGTAGCCTGAATCAATCATGGATACATTGATTTAATCCAGAATCAATCAGATTGACTAACACATAGGTAATCTACATATGAATCACTTGAAAGCATGCCACATTTAAATGCATTTTAAAATAAATAACAGGATTAACTCTTCTTGTTACACAATCCCCTTTCTTCTAATCTGTTAATCCAGATTAGGAAATGTTCCCATTGGTTTATCTGATATATTGTAAAATTTTCATCACAAAGCTAAACTGAATGAAATTTAAAATTCTCCTTGGCTAAAGTATTGTTGGCATACAATACCCCATTAAAATTACAATAAGGCTAACATTCAATTCCGCCCATTACGATTTTCTCAAAGTAAATCATTATTTTTTTTGCAAAGGGCAAAGTGACTTATGGCTTCCCTGGTTTTAACATACTCCAGACTATGACTAATAGGGATGTGGTGGCTCAGTGGCTAAGATGCTGAGCTTGTCGATTGAAAGGTTGGCAGTTCAGCGGTTCGAATCCCTAGTGTTGCGTAACGGGGAGAGCTCCCATTACTTGTCCCAGCTTCTGCCAACCTAGCAGTTCGAAAGCACGTAAAAAATGCAAGTAGAAAAATAGGGACCACCTTTGGTGGGAAGGTAACAGCGTTCTGTGCACCTTTGGCGTTTAGTCATGCCGGCCACATGACAGCGCTGGCTCTTTGGCTTTGAAACAGAGATGAGCACCGCTCCCTAGAGTTGGGAACAACTAGCACATATGTGCGAGAGGAACTTTACCTTTACCTTTTAGACTATGACTGTTCAGTCACATATAAACATTTCCTTCAATTCTCCACTGAAGGTTCCATTCTCATTTTTATGAAAATGATGCCAAGTAGTCTTGTAATTTTTTTTTCTTGACATATGTAATTAAAAGATCTTGAGTTGGTAACTGCAATGATGTGGGAGCGGGGAGGAAGGATGCTTACTTTTACACCCTTAAGTATTGGTATCTAAACAAACATTGTATTGTCAGAAGAAATTGCTACATAGTACTTGCCTGATCAGATACATTGTACCAATCATAATCAAAAGAGTTCATTGCCTTATTTTGAGAAAATGATAAAATAACCAGGTTGTAACAGGCTCTTGAGGTATACAGTAGTATAACAGTTGCTCCTATTGTTGTTAACTGGCATACTGATGATCCCTAGAGAAGATATTAAAACACAGATATTAAAACACACTTGTCTACTGATCACTAAAATGTTCAAGGTTCTAGTTTGAGAGAAAATTTGTAGTCAAATCTCAAGTCATTTTGGACCATCCTAAGCATTGTGCTGGAATCTAAAAAGTGCTGATACCTTACAATATATTTCCTTGGAAAAGAGAAAGCCATGTTTTTTTGGTGGGGCAGGGTAGAAGGAAAAAAACAATAAAAGATTGTCTATTTAATGTTCCACAATGGGAAAAAATATATCACATCATAGTGGAAAAAGAAGTTACGTAATTCAGAAAAAATTTTATGGTCTGAAAATAATTCAGTCTGCATTTTCTAAAGCAGGAGAATAGATATGATATTAACCTGCTAGTCAGGAATTATACAAGTTATTATGCATATCTGTTGGACACCTGGAAAATGTTCAGCATCTTTTTTAAATGTAATTTATAAAATACAACAGATGCAATCTTACAAATCATTACACTGTCCAACAAGGTAATCATAACAGTTGCAAAATCGTGTTCATAAAACAGTTGCAGTAGAACTACCAATAGGGCATAAATTAGAGCATTTCTAATAACAGAATACTACAATATAAAGGATAGGGAGATAACTTAAAGGAATTTATTTATTTTTTTGCTTTAATTTATATGCCGCCCTTCTCCGGAGACTCAGGGCGGCTTACAATGCGTTAAGCAATAGCCTTCATACTTTTGTATATTTATACAAAGTCAGCTTATTGCCCCCACAATCTGGGTCCTCATTTTACCTACCTTTGAAAGGATGGAAGGCTGAGTCAACCTTGAGCCTGGTGAGATTTGAACTTGCAGTAATTGCAAGCAGCAGATGTTAATAACAGTGCTTTAGTCCACTGTACTACAGGCTCCTTTGATTAAATTTCCTTAATCAAAGACAATTAGCTCCTATATCATCCCTGGAGAGGGAGGGGAAAAAACCCCTATAAAATAAAAGGAACCAAGGTTTCTTTGAAAAAAAGACACTTTTTTCTCTATCTTTATAAAACCATTTGGAAAGAATAAAATCTCAAAGAATAAACAATAGCACTCTTAGTGTTAAAAGAGAAAGAGCCTGACTTCACTCCAAGTAAGAATATAAGCAGTCTGCTTAATCAGTTTTAAAGCCTCTTTTGTCCACTTATTCCTTCATTAAATTTTCAGTGATGGAAATGAGAAAGATAATACAGTCTTTGGTTACAGCTGCTGAGAAGGGACAGATGGAAGTTCATTATTGTTCCAAGTCTTAGACTGTGGTCCTCCAGTCATCTGACTGGATAGAGGATATTGAAAATGCCAGATCATGGCATCTGAAATACCAGTATATGCTGCCCACTGACAAAATTGCTGAAAAGTTGAGACATATGCAGATCTCATAAAATCTCTCTACATTCTAGATTTGGGGCATTCGGAATGTTTAAAACATTTTTAACATGAAAAATGTTCTATCTTTTGCTTCCTTAATGTAATGAAAAATCAAATGATAATGCCACCAACTTTAAAAGATTGCTGACTTCTGAGCTAGGTCTTTGGAATGATTTAGTACGATTCTTTTTATTTTGGCAGCTTTGATTACATTGCATTGATTTACTATGATAGACAAATTGGTGATTTTTTAAAAAGCAAATACTATACAAATTGGTATGGAAGATGCAGTTTGTCAATATTGGACAAAGTGAAGTTTATAATTCAAAGAATAAATTTCCTGATTACTATTCATGTTTATATGTTGTTTCAGAACAATCTAAGCAGAACATATTCTCAAGAAAGTATCCACAGGAAAACAGTTGCTCTTTCAGATAATTTTTTTTTCAATACAGGTAGTCCTCGATTTACAACAGTTCATTTAGTGACCATTCAGTTACAATGGCACTGATAAAGTGACTTATGACCATTTTTCACATTTCGGACCTTTGCAGCATTTCAATGATCATGTGATCAAAATTCAAATGCTTGACAATTGGTTCATACATAAAACCATTACTGTGTCCCAAGGTCATGTGATCACTTTTTGTGACCCGACAAGCAAAGCTAGATTCGCTTTACAACCATGTTACTAGCTTAACAGCTACAATGATTCACTTAACTGTGGTAAGAAAGTTCATAAAATGGGACAAAACTCACTTAACAAATGTCTCACATAACAAGAGCAATTTTGGGCTCAGTTGTGGTTGTAAGTCGAGGACTACCTGTACATGTTGTGTGTTGAATATGCTTAAGTTTGCTTGCGAAGAATTTGAGATAACACAGTGTTGTCCTGGATATTCCTATGTCAATCTGGTTTTGGAGAAAACCATTATGAAAATGCTGTTAGATACCCAACTGAAAAAAAAATTCTGATATTTTACAATAAGCTGAAATTTAGAAGGTCATAATATCCCATTATTTAACAACAACTAAGTTTGCTTTTTCCTTAGATCTAGATAATAGAACAAGACTATTGGCAATGAAGCCCTTCTTTTGTTAAAGTTTAAAAGAGGGTTTATTTTTACTCAGGACATTTAGAGGTTTTCAGAGTTGTTTAAATGGAATGTAATAATTTTAGCTGATTAGGTAAAACCTGTAATTGATTGATTTCAGATTGATATGTGCATCTGTGTGTCATCAAGTTGGTCGGGATCCCTGGCAAATACATAGACAAGTCCATTCAGGTTTTTTTTACAATGTTTTCAGAGGTGGTTTGCTACTGCCTTTAAACTGATTACAAACATAAATTTTATAACTTTATAAAGAAATAGAATAAACTATCAATTGGATTCACCCCCACTAATTTGATTAGACACTGAAGAAAAATCCTGCTATTCTTGAACAAGATATCATTCACTTATTTGCATTGGAATGATTTCCCCATACTAAACAAAAACACATACACAACACAAAAAAACTAAGATGTACTTTACCTTGGATTCCAAGTAAATATTTGCTAAGGTCATTTTGGAAATCTTGTAGAGACAAATGGAGAGTGAGATGGCACAGAGTACAAACAGAGTGTCATTTATAGCAACCCTGACCAATACAATTATCCTCCTTTCTGAATTTTCTAATTTCACAAGCACAGCACATGTTAAATTCACCAGCAGGAAAAGTAGACTGACCACGAAAGACACCAAGTAGAGGGGCAACCTAAGCAAGGAGAGGGAAAATAGTATTAATTTTTGCAATTATTATTTTTAGCAAATATTAATACAATACTAAATCAGTCTTCCCCAAATTGGTGTCTTCCAGGTCTGTTGGGATTCCAGGCTGCTTGAAAAAGGTTTTGCTCAGTTTTTCCCAGAAATGCATAATATGCCCTCTATTATAAAATAATATATAACCCAAATTTCCCATCACTGAATTTTCAGGAATACATTGGACTGTATCTTGTCATTTCTAAAGTGACTAATCACAGTAGCTTGCACAAACCAAGTCACTGTATCTGAATTTTAACTAAATTTTCTCAGAAAATTAGTAGAAATTAAATATAATTGTAATTTTTAAAAGTAATTAAGCTTTCTTAGTCATGGTGCCTATCAAGGAGCAGCCTCTCCCCCCTCCCCCGCCCCCAGATCTGGAAGGCCCAAACCCACTTAATCTTCCTGAAGGCTATGAATACCTGACTCTTCCTGCAGGTAGTTGACTAGGATGGTAATGAGCCCAATATAAGTGTAAGTTTCTTATGGTGCCCAGCTATTGTATTTCATCTATTTTTAACTTGGTTTGTATTTGTGTTTTGAGGTCTTATTATGTATTTTAGGGTATCTGTTGTTAGCTGCCCAGGGTTATGCATATACAGTATGGGCAGCTTTGTAAATTCTCTAAATAAATTAATAAAAGTAATTATTTCTCAGAAATACATGGGCATGTTTTGTATTCCTAGAAATAAAATAAAACATGTCCCAATAGTATGCAACTGCTTTTTTTTCCTTCATTCATGGTGGAAATATGTTTTTACCTGTATTTAAGTAATTCTGGTGAGTATTTAGATTTAGCTTTGAAAATCACCTGTAAGAAAACGAGACTGTGTTATTAAACATTCAATGCATAGTAGGGCTGGCACTGTCTTGTACTGTGAGTTCATTATATTTCAAATGGATGACTTGGCCACATACGTAGCAAAACCATTGCGCAGCTCCTGCACTCTTGCTTTCAGATTTGCAAATGGACAATTTTCTATGTGGCAGTAAAATTTTATTCATCAGTGTATTTACAGGAAATATGTATCTTATCCTAGACAAAAAAAAAAACCCTGCAGAAGCTAAAGTAGTTTTGTATACAATCAGAGAAACCAAGCAAAAAGAATAACTATGATCATCCATTCAAGGGCAGGTTCTTTTGAAAGGAAACAATTCTGTAGTAGTGCTTCTGTTCTACTCCAGAGTTCCTCAACCTTTCCAGTTTTGCAGACTGGTGTGGGGGAGGGGGGAGAGAGGATGGTTCTGGACAAGTGATGGGCAAGCACATGGGTGCACATGCTCACCAAGTGCTCGCACAAGGGGGAATGCACATGTGCAAGCGCTCACCTGCCACTTTGGGCGGCCCACTTTTCAATACCTCACAGCCTGGTAGGGGGCTGGGCCCAGGGGTTGGGGACTCCTGTTCTACCTTATCTATTAGTTTTGTGGTGATCTGATTGTTTATGCTCCAAGATTAAAATAGGAAACTCTGTCTCAGATTGAGTTCATGTTGTAGGAACTGCCTGGATTCAGCCATTTAATTTCTTGCTATTTTTGGCACTTATCTTCCTCTGGAGTGCTTTTCAACTTTCCAGTCCAGCCCACCACCCTGGGATTGCTTGATGATCTCTCAGACCAGGTGCTGTCCCACGTTAAGATCAGAGAAATGGCCAATGGGGCAAATGAGGCTCATGCAGGTCAGAAAAACACCAATGCTTGCTTTCATGATTGTCATCGACCCTTCCCGACTACTGCCTAGGACTTCGCTATCTTTAGCTTTTTGCTTGTAGATTGCTTTATTATTATTATTATTAGAGGAGATTCTGTTAGTCACAGGCAGATGGGTACTCTCTTGTTCATTTCTTTTTAAATAAAGGAAATATTTCACCTTTCCTTAAAAATAACCCCTCAAAGGCATCATAATCTTTTTTCAGAGTTGCATTATATAACATAGAAAAAGTAGGAGCAGGGCATATTCAAATAGGCCACATATACAACTTTGGCACTACAAGAGTAATGATGTAATTTTATTTATTTCCCATGTTCAATTTATTCTCAGAAATTGCAGTTTCCCTTCCATGTATCTTTGTAGCACAAGCTTCCTCAAACTGGTCTCACTTCAGGTTTGTAGCTTTCAGCTACTAGAAATCTCATCAATGATTGAGGAAGTTTTAGAGTTGAAGTCTACATATCTTGAAACTACTTAGATCTGTCATGAATTTCAGAAGCAAACAGTCAATCTATTACTCATAATTATTAATCATGCTTAATAAGAACGTTCAGAGTGATATAGAAAACACTTTTTCTCAAAATCCTTGAATGCTAAATCTGGAGCTGACATCCCCCCCAGTTAGTAAAAGAACTAAATAATTCTCCCCCCCCCCCAGATGAGATCTGCACCTTCATTCTGGGTTTGAAGCCCTGACACTTCCACATGGCCAGGAACTCCAAAGGGGAGGGGAGGCACATGGATTTGTCAGACCCTACCTCCTTCCCATACCCACCTTGCTCCTTTCCTTTTCATCTGGTTAACTGAATTTTAACTTTAAATGTATGATTCTTATTTTTAATGTTTTACATGATATTTTAATTGTATGACTAAAACCACCTAGAGTGGCCTCAATGAGATGGGCAGCATAGAAGTATAATAATAAATACATAAAAATAAAATATTTCCAAGTTCACAACTTACTAAGAATCAAACAAAGAGAAGTCACAAATGTTCAGTTCTTTTTTAATATTATATGATGGGTCACATAATCTTTACAATCTTGGGCCAATCTTTACAATCAGTTGGCTTGGCTTGGAGTGTTCTGATCCGCCTTTATTGCATGTGTGTTCTTCTCAACCCATCTCCGTTATACTATTTTCCTGAATATCCCCTTCCCTTCCCCAGCTGTTTTTAGGATGGTTCTTTGGGGAAATTATAGCTTCTATAGCTATCATGCACAATTGATTGTTGAACACTTCTGAATCCTGGCAACATTTTCAGAAACAATCTGAAGATGAGCCATGATTATCTTCACTTCTTGATGGGTGGCTGAGAATAAGAAGGAAAAATCTCATCCCTCTCCTGCTACAAGCTTTGTAGCAACAGAAATCCCCACCCTCTCACTCCACATCTTGGGAGCTGATACTGCTGAGATGTAGAGAAAGAAAACTGAAATGACAGTAATTGGCGCTACAGTTACAATACTATAAGCAGTAAAACATCTGTAACCCTTCAAATAACTTATCTTCCTTCATTCACAACACACAAATTTCATAATGGAGTAGTATTATTCCTTGCCATATGCCAAAGAAACAGCAATTCCTTTTCCTTTAAATACCACCATCAAACATGTATCTCACAAACCTAAGCAACTTAATTTACCAGAAACTTCAGCCTTATGGATGTGTTAGCAACTCATCTTACATCTCTCCTCAAAACCACTTGAAAACTGAAGAAATATTCACCAAGCAGAGGCATTTCTAGATATGGATGAGTGGAAATTCATGCTAGCCTATCAATCCTATTGGTGATCTGATTTTCCAGAAGATTTCTTCAGTATGAATTTAGCCTAAGACTGAGTCATAGGAAAAGTCAGTTTGAGATGGGATGTATAGTCATGTAGATTTTGGCCTAGCTATGTCTATGATTCTTTGTCCAGGGGTAGAGCCTAGCAACGGTAGGAAGGCTGAGCCATAAATAGTATTATTGGATTTGATAAACATCCCTCACAATCATGGAAAAAACATTTATTTCAAGTGAAAGATCCTTTAAAAGGGACTAGCATATTCTGCATCTTTCTCTAAATATATTTTGTTCCATTGCCTCCTAATCTTTTCCAAATGTATCATATGTTCCAATTCAGTAATCATACTGTCCAATATTTTTATTGTCCTCTAAATCTCCATTTGTTTCTACTAATCTAAAAATGGAGATTAAACTATAATTAGTATCTCCCAACTTTGCACAGGAAACTCTTCAAAAGTGATATGCTTAAGGATGATGAGAGTTGTAGTCCAGTACAACTAGGGATAATGCCATGGAGGGCACTTCTTTACAGGCAGTCCTTGACTTACAACCACAATTGAGCCCAACATTTCTGTTCTTAAGTGAGACATTTGTTAAGTGAGCTTTGCCCCATTTTATGACTTTTCTTGCTATAGTTGTTAAGTGAATCACTGTAGTTTTAAGTTAGTAATACGGTTCTTTAGTGAATCTGGCTTCCCCACTGACATTGCTTGTTAGAAGGTTGCAAAAGGGGATCACATGACCCCAGGACACTGCAATGGTCATAAGTATGAATCATTTGCCAAGCATCTGAATTTTGATCACATGACCCACGGTGATACCACAATGGTCATAAGTTTGAATCAGTTGCCAAGCATCTGAATTTTGATCACATGACCACGGTAATACCACAATGGTCATAAGTTTATAACTTTTTTCACTGCTAGTGTATCTTTGAACAGTCACTAAACAGGCTGCTGTAAGTTGAGGACTACTTGTACGTTATGATCCAATTTCTATATGCTGTAGTCAAGCAAGACCTGATGTATAACACAACCAATTATTATTATTTTTGGCTGCACATATCATGTTCAAATCAGACTTAACTGAACAGTTTTATCTGGATGCTTTAAAGAAAAGGATAAAAACACAGAATAACATTCATGTACAAACATATACGGAACGAAGGGCTTTGATAAAACAGTATTCATTTAAAGGTCAAAACATTCTCAGATTAATCTTGATTGATGCAGTTTTCCTGGCAATAATCCAGAAGTAAGTTGCCATTGCTTTTTTCCAGGATGTTTTTTCAATCTCTCAACCTAGCCTACAGCCCTGATATTCCCTGTTGATCTCCTATCCAAGGACAGATAGTCCTTGATTTAGGAGGGTATTTGAACCTGGAATTATGGTCATAAATTATTGCAGTCATAAGTCTGCATGTGGCCGGATGTGATTTTTCAATATTTTTGTGGTGGTCATTAAGTGAATGCAGTGCTGGTTAAACAAATCCATTTTCTCCAATGGGGGTGGGGGGGTTGCCCAGAAACTAGAAGTAAACACCAGAAATCAGCAAAAACATCACAAATCCTTGTCACATGATCACAGGACACTGCAAACAGCCATAAAAGTGAGTTGTTTGCCAAGCATCAAAATTTAACCATATGATTTGCATAGATGACAGAGAGAGTGTTCTCACCCTTCATTTTCTATTAGACTGTATACAAAAGACAAAAAAGGATAATAGAACAGAGACAATACAATGCATGCTACAAAATGTGCAATACGTTGGATAACAGAAATCCTGATATAGGTGGAAAAACATGTAAACTAAATTCTAGTCCTAAAGTAGAACGGATATGGGTATGAATACAGAAGTGAACTGAGCCAGTGTTTTGAAACAGGTTTATGCTTCCTCGGTATTTTGTTGGCGAGGGACTTTATTGAATTTATTTAAAATACAATGCTTCCAAGTAGATCTACATTATATGTAATACACACAGGATTTTTTAATATATTGTCCACTTCTTCAGTCAGTCAGTTTTGTCTGTTTGCCTGAAATGGTATAGAATCCCCTGCTTGAGCTAGGACTAGAAAACCTCCAAGGCCCCTTCCTTCTATTATTCTGTTAATCTGTTATTATGAGAAAAGAGCAAGATTCAAAAAGGATACAATTCAGTCTTCCACTACTTTTTTCCTACAACTTCTTCCTCCTAAGCTTTGCCCATCATGGCTCAAAATCTAAAAATAAACCCAACTAAGATAAACAGTCATAGAGGCAGAGATTGCAAGAAAGAGTTGAAAGGCAAGAACATAGTAAAGCCTTTCTTCATTCCTTCCTTCCTTACCACACTTCCATTACCATTGTCTCAATAGATTGTAGCACTTCACCAATCTTGTCTAGACATGGGGGCTAAGCAGGTCAGCCCTAGTTAGTATTGGAAGGGAAGACTATCACGGCAGCCCAGAAACTGTAGGCTAGAATGGGAAGTTGAAAAGTGCTGTGAAAGAATGAGATGGCAAACCATTTCCAATATCATTGCCAAGAAAAGTACCGTACATAGATGTGTCCATAAAGTCACAGGAGTCAATCGAGAATGACTAATATTCCGTTTTAAACTTGTATAATAATTATGGGATTTGAAATCCAACACATCAGGAGCACCACATTGGAAAAGTCTATAGATAGTCCATAGTACTATAGATTGAAAGAAAGACTCGGCCTCTTTTTCTGCCAATTAACTATTTGTTAATTATTCATCTTTCTTAGCATAATTTCAGTGACTCTTTTAAAGTATTTCTTCTGTCATATTAACGAACAGTGTGTATAGAGAGAATTCTTAGCAGTTTTGCAAGTATTTCCTAAGTTTTATTAACACTTAGTAACTTGTTCACACCAAGCAGGCTGGATTTAAGGCACACTGAGGCACAACCTGTCTTTCCATTTGGATAAAGATTGCCTCTGGACTGAGTGTGTGTTCCTCGCCTGCCTTTTACACTTGCCCATGCATGTCTGATGTGACAATGTAGGTGTAAATAGTTAAAGGGGTACTCTGTGGCAACAGGCAGACTTACAAGCCAAACTTGTCACCTGATGTTTATCTGAATCTCTTGACTATAGTTAAGTGGAATGAAATCTTAAACATGTTTACCTTGAATCACAATTTTAAATGTGCTTCTCTGAATCAATTCCCATTATATTCAGTGGGAATTATTTAGAGTGAAATAAACATGCAAGAACAGCAGTTTGACATAGTACTATAGATTTTGGCAATTGTTCTACCTTAAATACTTGTTACTTATTCACTAAACAGTAGCCAAACTATTTGTTAATGCAATGTGTGAACCTGACTATATTCTTTCAATTTAGCCTCTAAGAAATAAAATATGCCAAAACTTAAATGGTTTCTATGTAATACTTTTGCAAGTCCTTGTTTACTATTTCAATACAATAGTATTAAAATAGTAGTAAAACTTTATCTCATTTGCATGTAATGAAAGACTGATATATTTGTGAATATTAAATCATTTTTAATGAGTGGTTCTGGTCCAAGTTCACAATCACAATAAAAGTTATAAATCATTATAATATGAAGCACTGAAGCTAAACTTCAATCAACCTTCTATTAAGCTGAAAAAACACTGAAGTCAATGAGACCCCTCCCTACTTCCTATTTTAAAATAATGTTCTGCTTAACTTCTTTAAAATTTCATTAAATCTTTTTTTCTTCTCGTTTCTAAAAAAAAAAAATCTCAGTAAAGCCTGTTTATTACTAAAGACTAAATTTAACATCAATATTCCTTAACATTTATTTGATGTATTTCAAACATTAAAAGTGTATAATATGCATTTCTTTCAGAAATGTTTCCAATTATTCACAGACCACTGCAAAACAGGGTTGCTGCCTCTCTGAGCATGTTGTTAACTGAAGGATCCTTAAGAATAGTTTGAGACTTCCTATCTCCCTGATCCCATTTAAAAATTTTGCACCCGTGTCCAAGAAAAGATTTGCTTTGCATGTAAAATCATTGAAAAGATTTGCTTTGCATGTGAAATCATCACTACTCACTTAACAACAAGAAAATAAAATTAAAGAGATCCATTTGTGAACCATGTAATTTTTGGTGAGGAGAAAGAGGAAGGAGTTATTCCCAAGTGGATAAAACAAAGCTTGATGGAAATCTTGCTTGAAAGTAAATGGCCAAAAATCTTGGATTTATTTTATTTTTCCTCTCCCTCCTAAGAGCAACTGAGATCCAGATTTCCTGCTGCATTATGCTGTATTGTGAAACCTTGTAAAATCAGCTGGTCTGTCCAATTGGCTGAGTAAGAAGTTTTTTTGTTATTGCTACTGTCTCTGTCTACAAATTAGGGCTCCTCCTCCAAATGTCCACTTTTACGGGCCGGTATTACCCTCATAGCTTCGATAAACGGGGGTTCTAACTAACATACGAACCCGCCTGACATTGTCTAAAGTAAGATATTCGCACAACATCGCGGCTGTGCGATCTGTTGCCGTAGCACCACGCCAGTCCGGCCACCCGAGCGCGGGAACGGCCGTCCGTCCGTCCCTCCCTTACCTGGGTGAAGTAAAGGTTCATAAGCGTCAGGGTGAAAAACTGGAGGCACACCGGGAAACAATAGAGGAGCCAAAAGGCGAAGGGGCTGAGGGAATTGGCGGCGACAAAGTCCTTGAAATAAAAGGAGAAAAGCACCGTCCGAAGAGAAGCCCAGAGCAGGCACAGAAATAAAAAGACCGTCTGATAGCTAAACCGCTTGTGCCGGTAGTGCAGGACCAGCCAGAGCTGGATGTAAATGAACAGGAAGAGGAGCGAATAAAAGACGGTGTAGGCGACGGTGAGACCCAGCTTCACGTACGGGGGCACAGCCGGGCTCAGAGTAGGCAGGAAGCTGCCGTTCCTCAGCGCGTCCCATTCCAGGGCCTCCATCGGCGCCCGGGATTCGGGCTGGCGGAGCTCGGGCTTAACTTTGCCGACAGTGGCTCCTGTTGTTGTTGCTCCTGCCGCCGCCGCCGCCGCCGCCGCCTTTCATCTTCGTCAGGAGAGGAACCGAGCGAACGAAAACAAGCCGCACTTCCTCTTTGGCAGCGCACTGGTGGCTGGAAGCACATGATCTCGGGACGGAGGGATTCATTGGCGCGTCCTCCGTCAGCAGTTGGCCGGGAGCAGCGCGGGGAGAGAGAGCCGCTGTTTGGGGACGCCCCCTTCGCTGGCTCTCGGACAGGGAAGGGTGTCCCGTCCCCCTCCCGCTCTCCGTCTTCGGCCGCTCCCCGGTTTTCAGCACAGCTTTGTTCTTCAGCAAGGGGCCTGCTGAGCGAGAGCTTTCAGCCCATTCCAACGCAGTCCAAGATGCCAGGCCGCCTTTTAATTTGGCGGTCTCCTTAAGCATCTCATTACATTTCCCCAAATCCCCAAAACTTTAACCTTAGGCTGTCTACTCTAGACCTCACCTCATTCCTAAGAGGTCTGTAAGGGGCGGGCCTGTCCTAATGTTTTCTTTTATTCGTATCCTTTACATGTATTTATAATTATGTTTACACTTGTATCTGTCATAAAATGCGTGCTTGACGAAATAAATAAAATAAAATAAAAATCCTCCTCCTCAGTTGTGGGTCTCTCTCTCTCTCTCTCTCTCTCTCTCTCTCTCTCTCTCTCTCTCTCTCTCTCTCTCTCTCTCTCCTGGGGATGCTAATTGTTCTGAAGGGGGAAATGGATGACTCGTCTTGTTCGTGTTGAATTTCCACCTGAGGCAAGGCAGAGCCTCGATCGAATAACTTTGCAGAATCCCCGTTACTATACTTGGGAGCCCCAGTTTGTTGAAGAAAATAACGTTTTTCAAGTAAAAATATTACATTGGGCATTATAGTTGCACCTATTCCTTGATTGTGATGTATTTTTAGTTGCTAAATTTGCACTTCCTGTCAATTTGTCTTTACTAATTGCGTTAATGAATTTGTCTCTAACAGATTGAGTGTTGGATGTTGGTTGGAGAAACCTGGAAGGCAAAACAATTTTCTATCTTCAATATCCTGTATTAAGCCGAATCAGATCCTTAAGGAGGAATCTGTTCTTTGTCAGAACTGCCAGAGACATAGGTGTAGGGATTTCAGTCCTGTTATGACAAACCTGGAGGTTTTGTTGTATTTGTCAACTGGATTTGGGAGAAATATAGAATAAAAGTTTATATTTCAGATCTTAGGGATCCTTCTGAGAACAAAAGTGGTTGTCCTATAACCCCATCAAACTGAGGATGAAATTACACTCCCTTAAATTTCATGCCTTGGGTGGAGAAGTGCTGCAGTAGGAGGGATACTGTTTTAAAGATATCAAAACAATTGTAGATCAGAGATTTTTCCCAGCAAAGACTGGAAAGAAACACCTAAAACTAGAGCCAGGTTATCAGAGATAAAGATGAGTGTATTACCTTTAAATAGATTAGCAACTCCTCCTTTTATATTATCTACCTTTAGTGATAGAATTTTGTTTCAGTATAGGAGATCTCCCAAAGGAATCTAGTTTTTATAAATATGTTTTCTTATAAACAAGAAATGAGAAAGGAAAAATAAACCCATTATTTTTTTTAGAAGACTAAGAACCAATGGGAGAAATTTTAGTGGCAGTGGACTGATAAGCGTATTTGGGGAAATCCAAAAGTAAGTTTCAAATTGTCCTCCTCACTTAGTTTCTGAATAGATAAAAGATAAGATAGGGGTAGGAATGCAATTGTCAGAAAATCCTGGGGAAAAATTTGTCTGTTGGGATTCAAATTACTTTTAATCTGATTTATTGCAGAATACTAGGTATGTTATAAGGGGCATAAAAACAAACAAAGCTTTACTATTGTATATAAAGCAACAAAATGTCCCAATAAATATAAGTCAGAATAACAAAATAGCAACCCAATGAAGCATGCCTTCAGTTTACAGTGCTTGGACAAATAAGGAAATTCTCACTGTTTGTTTTTTTTATTGATTCATATGGCCACCCATCTAATGAGTGTACAATAAAACTATAAAACAGTAATATGTTTGTAAAAACAATTATTTTCCATAAAATTTTAAAAATCATGGTTAAAGGCTAAGGGAGAGCAGCAGATGTCAACAGTATTGGAGCAACCTCAATACCTGACTGGCCCATGGTTTCTCCAGGCGTGATGGCATGACCAGATTTTGAGGGACTTCAAAAAATCAGTAGGAATGGAAACAGTCTCACTTCATGCAGGATGATGTTCTATAACAGGCGTGTCAAACTGGCAGCTTGTGGGCCAGATGTGTCACACGCAAGCCACGGCCACCCCAGCTCCGTGAAGGGAAAAAACATCATGAAACATCATGTGAAGGCAACGTGACATCATGAGTTTGACATCCATGTTCTATAAAGTGGGCATTATGGCAGCAAAGGCATGCCTTCTGGGTCCCACTGGCTCCCTGTGGTAGAATGTAGTCAGGATTCTGCTCTTTGAGCAGGAGTTGCAAATCCTGGAGAACCCCCCACACATTATGCACTGGGTTTGTTTGAGCACCAAAGATGGTAAAGACCCAGATCTGGAAGGCCCTAAAACCCAAGGTGAGTAAATAATTCAATGGCTAATATACTAGAGTGGATCAGGAAGACCCAGATTTAAGTCTTCTATTCAACCAGAAGGTCATAGGATGAGCTTGGAACAACCTCTTTGATCAATCTTTTTCCTTGGGTTGTTCTGTGGATAAAATGAGATAGGAATGTGGGATGTATGTTTATAAAAGAAAAATGGGATAAAAATAAAAGTTCCACTATAATATGTGACTCGCTATGTCCAACAGTATATATGCAATAAATAGTCCATCTTTAGAATCACTTCAGCAAAATGCCACTGCTGGTGACATCAAAAGACAGTGAGATATCAAAATACAAACCAGTGGTGAAATGTAAAATTTGTTACTAACGGTTCTGTGGGCGTGGCTTGGTGGGGGGTAATGTGACTGGATGGGCATGGCCAACCTTTTTTAAAAAAACTTTTAAAAGCATTTTTTTCTACAACCTCTTCGGCCGAAGAAATTGTAGAAAAGATGCTTTTAAAAGTAAAAAAAACAGCCTATGATGATCAGCTGGGCATGGGGGGGCAGAGGGATTTTTGCTACCGGTTCTCCGAATCACCTGCCACCATTGCTACCGGATCGGACGATCCGGTCCAAACCGGGAGCATTTCACCCCTGATACAAACCACTTCACAAACACATAGGAGAACAAACCAATCAGGACAAGATTCAGAAATCCATCTGCTTTTGAAAGACAAAGGTCATTATTTTGAAGACAGCAAAGTCCACATTCTGGACAGAGAGAACCACTGGCTTGAAAGAGAATCAAAGAGGCCATCTACATTAAGAATGAACATTCGTCTTCAACAGGGATATAACACCACCCATATCCTGTTTACAACACAGTCCTTTCAGCAGTTCCAAGAAGGTTCCACATCCATTTGCACTATTCAGGTGACCTTGAAGGCACAGATAAACCTCCAAAGAGCCTCAAGGACTGTCAGAAGAGTGCTAACAACCAGATGACTGCAAGGAATTTAAATCCTTCCATCCTCCACTATTCAGTCAGAACTGAAGAAGCTTCTTGGATGAGAAGTGAAACAACTTCAAGGAAAAACAAAGTCCAGTTGCCTTTTGAAAAAGTACCTTTAGGACAACCATGGATGAGTGAAAATCTCCATAGGCAAAATACAAGCCACCTATTAGGTCCCTTAGCTTGCTGTTAAAAACCAAGGCAGATAAGAGTAAAAGGATAAAAAAGAAAGACTAAAATATGCCATTGAACATCTGAGCTCCTATAAACAAGATACCTATACTTTACACTCAAACAACTAAAACTAGACCAGATAATGTAGTGTGGACCTTCACAGAGATTGCAGAATAGCAGTGATTTCACCCTTAAAATATTTTGGAAGATTGTCGCAACAGACCTCAGAGGGCTTCAGCTTTTTCAATTACAGCCCAATTGTAAAATCCTGGGTGTATTTTATTCTTACATAACGTATTGATTCCAAAGTCTAAGATATCTCATTTTCCTTTTGTTACTTAAGCTAAGCCACCATTTGTTTAATAGTAGTTTGTTAATTTAACTACAACTGGCTAGGGTCACACAATACTGTATGCTGTTATATGTTCATATACCAGAAGTACAAATCACATGTCGCATTAGTGAAATGTGTGAATGTTAATTAGCAAAAACAACAACAACAACCCTTTACTATCCAAGAATCCTTGTGACTAAAGTGATTGCTTCTTATTTTTGGATCAATTGTTTTTATCTAATATACGATATATTGCATCTCTTATGCAATATATTAGCTGGGTTCTTTTCAATATGGGAAGACTGTATAAATTTGGAGGTGAAATTATAATTAGACATGTTCCTGAAGTTAGTGTAAACATTAACATCTCTTGAGCTATGCTCACATGACATATAATCACAAATTAGCGTGTTGGGTGAACTCAACAGGTATAAATGCTGTGCTGTATAAGCCTAGAAAGTTGGGTTAATTGAATAAGTCATAGCTAGATTAATCACAGGTAAGCTCATCATGTGAACTCAGCCTTTTCACCTAGAAGTTCCAAATAACATCCCAAAATACTTAAGAATGGGAGGTTGACTTCAATTTTCCAGCAGCATGTTTGATATCAGACACAGGGCAGTAGTCTGACTGAGAAGAACCAGCCCCTGAACCTTGTAAGGTGCTGTGTCAAGATGGAAACCTGTGATCACATAAATTCTACTTATACTTTGCTTCAATGTCATGTATGTATAAGCAGGGCAGCTTAAAAACATTTCTTATTTTATGTGTGTGTGTGTGAACAGGGAGTGAAAATGAATCTTCAGAGTTTTCACACATCAAAAATGTGTCAGGATTAAACCTCAGGGCACTAGCACCCTGAAGTACTGGAACTGTACCAATTGGTACCAAATATAACCAGTGGTTGTATTTTCTATTTTCAAAACAATCTTGCTTTTCCTGCCTCCACTGTCTGAACCTGCAGCTCTCTACAGTAGCAGGTTTCATGGGTTATCTTTTTAGCAAACTACATCATCTTAATGCTTAATTTCTCAGTTTCAACAACTTTAAAATGTAGGGATTTCAACTTCCAGAATTCTCCAGCTGGCCTCAGATGAAGTCCATACATCTTAAAGTTGCTGAGATTGAGAATATATGAAACAGGAAATATACCAAATGATTGGCTAAAGTCAACCTTTGTGACAATCCCCCCAAAAATAAATGCAAAAAAGTGTACCGAATACAGAACAATAAGCTTAATGAGTCATGCCCTGAAAATATTCCTGAGAACAATTCACACAAGAATATACAACAAAATTGAGGAGCGTCTAAGTAACACACAATTTGATTTCAGAAACAATCTTGGTACATGAGATGCTCTATTCAGCATTCAAGTTCTTGTACAGCATTGTAGAGATGTCAATCACAATGTTTATATGTGCTTCATTGATTTTGAAAAAGCATTTGATAAAATAAGACACAGCAAACTGTTAAAAACCCTGAAACAAGTGGGACTATATGACAAAGACATACAAATAATAAAGAATCTATATTGGCATCAGGTAGCAAATGTGAGACTAGGCCAAAAATACTCAAAGGATGCAGAAATACAAAGAGGGGTCAGAAAGGGCTGTATTCTGTCTCTGCTGTTGTTTAATATCTATTCTGAGTCAATTTTCAATGAAGCACTGAAAAACATCAATGCTGGCTTCAAAGTAAACGGTGTTTGGATCAACAATTTAAAATATGCTGATGATACATTTCTGCTTGCCAGTAAGTATGAAGACCTTCAGCTCCTCATCAAAAGAGTCAAAGATATATTTGAAAAATACGGCTTGAAGCTTAACACTTCAAAAATCAAATCATGGTCATCAGCAAACAACCCATTAATTTACCACCGATAACTTTGGAAGGAATACCACTAGAAAAAGACAAAAGAATCACCTACCTCAGTTCTAATTTGCATGAAAGCTGAGACATAACCACTGAAGTAAAGACAAGGATAGAGAAAGCTTGAACAGCATTCTTCAAAGTGAAAAAGGTCTTCTGCAGTCACAACATTAACCTAAGATTGAATTTTTTTTTTTAATTTGATTTATATGCCGCCCTTCTCCGAAGACTCAGGGCGGCTTACAATGTGCTCAGCAATAAATAAAAATCAGGCTTGTCAGCTGCTATGTCTTTCCTATCCTGCTCTACGGAGTGGAGAGTTGGTCTCTGACAGAAAGCCACTTGAAGAGACTAGAAGAATTTGAAATGTGGATTTACAGACTCCTGTTACATATAAACTGGGTTGACAAAATCAGAAATGAGATGATAAGCCACCTGGGAAAGCCAAGGGAAATCATCAAAACCATAAAAAAGTTAAAGTTAGAATATTTTGGACATGTGATGTGATTCCCGGAAAAATACAGCATCCTTCACTTAATCCTCCAGGGAAAAATTGAAGGCAAACAAGGTCCAGGCAGAAGAAGAACATCATGGCTTCAAAATCTAAGGAACTGGTTTGGACAAAACTCTGCAGCACTTTTTTGTGTGGCTGTTGATAAAAATAGGATCGCCAACATGATCGCCAATGTCCGATGACGGATATGGCACAAGAAGAAGAAGAAGTCAAAGTATATATATATATATATATATATATATATATATATATATATATATATATATATATATATATATATATATATATATATATATATTATTGGCCAAGTGTGATTGGACACACAAGGAATTTGTCTTGGTGCATATGCTCTCAGTGTACATAAAAGAAAAGATACCTTCATCAAGAATCATAAGGTACAACACTTAATGATAGCCATAGGGTACAAATAAGCAATCAGGAAACAATCAGTATAAATCGTAAGGATACAGAAACAAAGTTACAGTCATACAGTCATAAGTGGAAGGAGATGGGTGGTGGGAATGACGAGAAGCTTAATAGTAGTGCAGACTTAGCACATAGTTTGACAGTGTTGAGGGAATTATTTGTTTAGCAGAGTAATGGCGTTCGGGAAAAAACTGTTTTTGTGTCTAGTTGTTCTGGTGTGCAGTGCTCTATAGCGTCGTTTTGAGGGTAGGAGTTGAAACAGTTTATGTCCAGGATGCGCGGGGTCTGTAAATATGTTCACAGCCCTCTTTTTGACTCGTGCAGTATACAGGTCCTCAATGGAAGGCAGGTTGGTAGCAATTGTTTTTTTCTGCAGTTTTAATTATCCTCTGAAGTCTGTGTCTGGTTGGGTGGTTGAAAGTGATTTAATATTAATTGAGAGTGGTTTAATAATCGGAACCAGTAGGTGTCTCTCTAGAGTTTCTTTTTTCTGCACTGGAAAACCATGGGGGAGGACAATGTTTCACATTTTAGGCATTGTGTGATACGTATGGAGTTTTTTTAAATATGTCCTGCGGAAATCTGCAAATGAATAGCAGGGTTTTTTTTCCCAAACATTTTATTCTAAAATTCCTGATCTTTAGGGATATGATGCAGCTGATGCAGCAGAACTCTAAATGGCCTCAATATTTCCGTCTTGTGCAGAAACAGGATGTGTAAAGAGCTTTCAGTTCCTGTGTAACAACATTGAACGTAAATACTGCCTATTTAGTGATATGTAGCACATAGTTCCAATATCAGATTAATTCAAATATATGCCTTATGCTGTCAGCAAAGGTAAAAATGGGAAGACATTTAAGTAACTCTTATAAATTTCTGAATGAATCCAAACACAGTTTGTTTATCCTGTGTTTGGATTCTTATCCTTAATTGGTCTGCTTGCCTCAGATTTTGTAATGTTTGTTGATGTTTCTTTTGGATCTCCTCAAGCTCCCTGGTCCGCATGACTTGATTTATTTTAGATTTTCTAATTAATAAATGGAAAGCTAGCTTGTCAAAAGGGAAAGCTTTTATTTCACTTTTATTTCCCAGATGGCTTATATGAAATCTTTTAAACTAAAAATGCTAGTTTATTTTCATAAACCATGAAAAGCATGTTGACCCATGCTTGGTGAGGTGGTATTGGGATTTGTCCACTTGCCCAGAAAAAATGACCCATGCTGCAACATAGAGGAAAATATATTGGTGGAAAGAAAAAGCGGAATAAAGAAAGGTCTTTGCAGTTTGCCTTTTGGTAAGTGGGCATTTACCATTATGGCCTTATTTCCCATGATAAATATTTTGTGAAAACACCTGTGACACTCTCAGAATTCCAAAGGCATCCATTGTCCTCTGAAGGACCTTCTTTCTCTCAGCTCAGCCTATTTCACTTTTCTGTGCCAGTTTCATTCCTCTCTGCTGCCCTTACATTCTTGAAGGATTATAATGGCAGCATATAAATACATAAATGCAATTCTAAAGACAAGCAAGGTTAGGATGGCATACAATGCATCTAGGTTTGCACTTCAGGACATTACAAACAAACATAACGCGGGTCTGCTTCACTAACCTATCCAAATAGTTTTCACTTAGGGTATCCTGATGTCAAATAAAGCACATTTTGATTTAAGAAAGAAGAAAAGATAGGTATGGACAAAATGAATGAAAGTAAAGCAATGCAAGAATCATTTACACTTTTACAGAAGTCTGCATCTCTATTCTTGGTATGTCTATGAACTCCATCTGTGGGGAAGGGGGAACAGACAAAAATATTAAATATCAGTTAATGCTAAAGGGCGACATCATCTGGACATCCTATGTATTATCCCAATTAACCTCATCAATATACAGTACATGACTGCCCAAGAAATCAACATGACAAAAATTTTACTGTTAATGCACTGTCTATTTTCTAACAGTAATGCAAGTCAATAACAGCTTCTAGTTGACCTTGGTTGACTTTAAAAGAAAAATAAGCAAAGTGATGGAAGACCATGAGGAAATTCCAAGGATGCAGACTGGTGAGTTGAAAAAACATTCTTGGAAGAAGATAAAGTAAATCCCTTCCAGATTGTTTGTAAGAAAACAGTATGGACATGTAGTCATCAGGAATTCCGTCTAATGAGGGAGTCTTTATGGATCTCTTCCAGATATGAAAAAATAGTAAATTGCTCTGACTCACAGAGCCGCGTTGGTGCAGTGGTTAGAATGCAGTACTGCAGCTAATTCTGCTGACTGCTGGCTGCCAGCAGTTTGACAGTTCCACTCTCACTGGTTCAAGGTTGACTCAGCCTTCCATCTTCCAAGGTTGGTAAAATGAGGACCCAGATTGCTGGAGGCAATATGCTGACTCTGTAAACTGCTTAGAGAGGGCTGGAAAGCAATGCGAAGTGGTATATAAGTCTAAGTGCTATTGCTAATTAAATGCCCATCCACCCCCATCTTCACAGATTTTGCCACTTTGTAATTCCAAACATTCAATTGTTTAAAGGCAATTGTAAACTTTCCACAAAACCTGTGGAGCAATTATATTTTGAAACCTGTTTTCGTAGGTCTGTTCAGCCAGATATGTAAGCACAGATACATGCATGCAATACTGTTCACAGATCAGTCCTTCCTCAACAAATTCACTATTTGCACATATCTGTGATCCTAATTTAGAGGAGCACTTCATTTAAAAAGCAGACCTCTCTCTTAGCAGGAATGTTTTATTTCTTTCCAATATGTTATTTTTAATCCAATATTTTGTTTTGTTGACTTCAACTGGAAAAAAAATCACAGTAGTTATGAAGCAAGAAACACAGAGGGTATACCTCAGGGGTGAAATCTAAAATTTGTTACTACCGGTTCTGTGGCTTGGTGTGTGGAGTAATGTGACTGGGTGGGCGTGGCCAACATTAAGAGGTTGCAGAAAAAAATGCTTTTAAAAGCCTCTGATGATCAGGCAACTCAGCTGGGATTGTCAGAGGTTTTTAAAGGCATTTTTTTTCCTACAACCTCTTTGGCCGAAGAGGTTGTAGAAAAAATGCTTTTAAAAGCCTCTGATGATCCCAGCTGAGCCGCGCAATCATCAGAGGCTTTTTTTTGTTACTTTTAAAAGCATTTTTTCGGCCGAAGAGGTTGTAGAAAAAATGCTTTAAAAGTAAAAAAAAAAAAAACAGCCTCTGATGATTGCGCAACTCAGCAGGGCATGGGCCGGGGACAGGGATTTTTGCTACCAGTTCTCCGAACCATCCACCGCCATCGCTACCGGGTCGGGCGATCCGGTCCGAATCGGGAGCATTTCACCCCTGGTATACCTGAAAGCATATATATTTTAGTACCAAAAAATATGAGCAAAGAATGACTTGGGTTGCAAGCTATTCTGCTGTTGCTTCCCACAGCTGACCTACATAGTTAAGTTGCATTAAAATGAGTTGAATTACTTTAGTAATATAAGAACAAAAATCTCACAAGTGTGCAACCACTCCCATCTTCTCAATCTATTACTCATGTTTCAAAGGTACTGAACTAAAACTTCCTCTTTGCTATGCCCTCCCCACCCCCTATGGAGGCTGAAAGAATTGGCTTTTGGATAATCTGTTGTGTTGATCAGATAGAATAGAAAATGCTTCCTTGGAAAAGACTGTTCAAACACATTATTTCTGCTTTTTGAAATCTGGATAACAGATTAACAGAGTTGGAAGGGACCTTATAGGTCATCTAGTCCAACTCTCTGCTCAAGCAGGAGACCCTACACCATTTCTGACAAATGGCAGTCCAATCTGTGCACAGTGCTCATACATTATTTAAAAACCTATAATTTATAAGAGTGTCAGGCTTTCACAATTCTAGCTTCTGTAGTTTTCCCACCAATAAACAGCAAGCTTACAGGGGGACGTAGCTTCAGTCTTGTTTATTGCAAAATCTTGCGTACTTTCTCAGGAGCTGATTGTTGAATAATTGCTTTACAAAGCAGGCCATTGCCTCTAGACAAACGTACACTGTGTATAATGTACAAAAGAATGTCAAGCCATATTTGGAAAAAATGTGTGGGTGTTTGTTTTGATTTGCAACTTCTAAATAGAATGAGCTGCATTATAGCCAAGAAGACTGAGGTCAAGAAGGATAAATAATTGCAATTCATGGAATTATAGTCCCATTCCATGAGTCTGGATAATGTTATACTAAAAGAAATTTTAAAAGTTTACATTTGAGAATACACAATTTTATGTGTATATATATTTAATCTATATTAGCATGCATGCATTTTATTGAAAAGCAAATGATCATTTAACATGTCTTATTGACAAAAATATGATATAATAAAAAATCATTTGCAGGTTTTTTTTTTAAATCTACAGTCTAAATTGAAGGAATACAACATAACATACTGTAAGTTCAGGGATACAGTTGAATACATTATTCCTAGTAAGATTTGCTTGCACAGTTAGATATTAAGTGTTTTGTTCTGAAAAAAATAATCATTTTAGGATATTATAGGTTTTCCCAATCTACTGGCTTCCAAAGTTTGGGGTTTCTGTTCTTTAGCTGATGCTACCCTTGCCTTGTGTTGGCAAAAAAAATCCCACTACTATCAGGAATGTGGGAGTGTGGATCATCACTTCCTTTCTGGCACTTTAACAGCTTGGGGCTGAATTGCACTGCCTTCACTGTATCCTCTACTTTGCCTCCCCTCCCTTCTGGTAGGATCACACTGTCCCTGGGGACAGAAAAATGGGCACTCACCTTAAAAGAAGCTATTTCTGAAAGTTTTGGGTAGTTGCTTTGAAAGCCATGTCTGTCTGTCTGTGTGAACTACTCTGGAAGGGTGGTTCCTGCTAAAGTTCAGGAAGTTTAGAGCAATGTTGAAATTCAATTTTTTTATACTACTGGTTCTATGGGCATGGCTTGGGTGTGATGTGGCTTGGTGGATGTGGCAGGGGAAGGATACTGCAAAATCCCCATTCCTGGGGGAAGAATATTGCAAAATCTCCATTCCCACCCCACTCTGGGGTCAGCCAGAGGTGGTATTTGCCGGTTCTCCAAACTACTCAAAATTTCCGCTACCAGTTCTCCAGAATCTGCTGGATTTCACCCCTGGTTTAGAGATTACCTACAAGGTCTGGCAAGTTGCTAATTCTGTTGATGAATATTCCAACATACTCTTTGGCTACTGACTGGCAATGACCTTTTTCACACTTATCTTGGTCTGTTTCATACAACTATGCAAGAGAGAGAGATACACAGAGAGACAGAGAGAGAAAGAGAAAGCTCAACCAAACAATTGGAGTGGGTGGAATGCACTTTTCTAAAGGAGATTCTGGGATGTGCTCTCAGTAATGACTGCTTTTTTCATAATGTAAATAACGCTCCACAATACATCAAAGGATGAAGAAAGCTTTTCTAGGAATCATTAAGTTATGACACACATGCTCCAAGGACAAGCAATGTATATTTCCCCACTTCTTCTCTTTCTCTGTAAAGAGAAGGAAATAATTAATGAGGCAATGAATCTGAGGCTCCTAAATGGGAAATATCAGAAAATTATCCCAATTTTATGGAGATGTAAGTTCTCAGATCTTGATTTCCTGGCAATACTTCCATGGCAGCTTCTTTCACTGGTTTGAAGAAAGGCTCTGGCCTGAAAACCAGTGAATTAATAAGAGGCAATGGAATGTGGTGACTGTTTCCTGCTCAGTTTATAATGAGCTGTGTTCTATGCATCAAACACAATTCCTCTTTCAGTGAATTGATGCCCAGTTCTATGCAAGCTTTTTTACTTTGTCCAAGTATTATATTTAATTAAATACTTTAAAGCTGGGAGTGGGGAGGGAGAAAGGAAGAGAGGGAGATAGCTGGATTTATTTTTGCAACATTTATATTTTTCAGTCAGCTCAAAAATAAACGCCTTTCCCATTCTCAAGAGAAGTTTCCATTACTGACCAGCAGAGACAGCTGCAAATATACTTAGCAATTTTAAATAATAAACATAATTTGGTTTTTGATCTCCGCAACAATAGTCAAAATATGTGCTCAAACTAATTTCCTGCCAAATATTTTAAAAACAATAACTTGAGAAGTATTTTTTTTTTTCGCCCACTTCATTTTATTAAACTATATATAAAACTAAAAGTGCATGTATTTATTTCTGTGCATGCAGAAGATGGGTGCAGGAAGTGAATCATTTCACTGAGTTAAAAGGACAGGAGTAGGACAGACAGAGGAGACTTCTGTCCACCTGGGATTATCTGATAAACAACTAATTGGGGGCAAAGGAGACTGCAGAAGTCAATAGATAAAGTTTAATCCTTTACTGCATCTGTATTTTGTCTGCTAAACTTTTTCTTAAGTATATAATTGTTGGTAAATCAAAGTATATTTCCATCTTAAACTTAAAGCATTTCAGTTAGCTAAAGGAATAAATATGAATGTAAATGAAAAGAAGGATTTAGGGTGACATCAGAGGTGGTATTCAGCAGTTCTGACCAGTTCTGGAGAACCGGTAGTGGAAATTTTGAGTAGTTTGGAGAACCAGTAAATACCACCTCTGACTGGCCCCACCCCCATCTATTGTCTGCCTACGGAGTCCCAGCTGATCGGGAGGAAATTGGGATTTTGCAGTAATTTTCCCCTGGAGTGAGGAAGGAATGGAGATTTTACAGTATCATTCCCCTGGATTGGGGAGTGGATGGAGATTTTACAGTATCCTTCCCAGTGGTGAAATCTGAATTGGTTTGCTGGCTGCACATGCGAGGTGCGCGCATGCAGTGCACGCCAAAAGGAGGCATGTGGTAAGTAGAACAGCACGCGAGGAGGGGGGGTGATCAGCTGTGGTGCGCAATCTGGTTTTTTTACTTTTAAAAGCATTGCTTTTAAAAGTAAAAAAAAAGCGATTATGCTGCTCAGCTGGGATCGTCAGAGCCTTTTAAAAGCATTTTTTTTACAACCCTTCGGCCGAAGAGGTTGTAGAAAAAATGTTTTAAAAGTAAAAAAAAAGTCTCTGATGATCATGCAGCTCAAGTGGGCACAGGCAGGGGGCAGGGATTTTTGCTACCGGTTCTCTGAACCACCCACCACCATTGCTACCGGATTGGGCGATCTGGTCCGAACCGGGAGCATTTCACCTCTGATCCTTCCCCTGCCACGTCCACCAAGCCATGCCATGCCCACCAAGCCACGCCCACAGAACCAGTAGTAAAAATTTTTGAATCCCACCACTGGGTGACATGATAGCAATGTTTGAGTATCTAAGGTATACACAAAGAAGAGGGAGTCAACCTATTCTCCAAAGCACCTGAAGGCAGGAGAAGAAGCAATGGATAGAAACTAACCAAGGAGAGAACTTACCTTAGAATTAAGGAGAAATTTCCTGACAGAATAATTAATCAGCAGAATGGGTTGCCTCCGGAAGTTGTGAGTGCTCTGGAGGTTTTTAAGAAGGGATTGGACAATCATCTGTCCCTTCCAACTCTGTTATTCTGTTAAATATGGACATGCTTATTTGGTCTGTACATGGCTTTTCAATTTGAAATGAACACCAAAGGTGAGCTGCAGTTTAAAATAAAATATAGATAAAAATAATTAAAATAAGCATCTTTAAATAAAAATGATTGCTATTTAAAGGCTTAACTTAAGAGGTATGTCTTCTGTTCTGGATGGGGAGAAACAGGCTTTGACTCAACCCTTTCAAGACTGAGTGGCTGTGGCTGCCGGTGTCCCGGTATAGCCAGATGGTGCCATCGTGGTTATTGGGGGCGAATCACTGGCCCCCACGGAAAGGGCCCGCAACTTGGGCGTCCTCCTGGATGCATGGCTGTCTTTAGAAGAGCATATGATGGCCGTGGCCAGGGGGTCTTTCTATCAGGTTCGCCTGATACGCCAGTTGCGCCCCTTTCTAGATCAGGACTCCTTACGCACGGTCACTCAAGTACTCGCCACTTCTCGTCTGGACTATTGTAACACTCTCTACTATTGTAACAATCTCTGGGGCTCCCCCTGGGGTGCACCCGGAGACTCCAACTGGTGCAAAATGCGGCCTCACAGGGGATTATGGGAGCGACGGGGCGCTCCCACGTGACACCTCTCCTGCGCAAGCTGCATTGGCTTCCGGTGGACTTCTGGGTGCGCTTCAAGGTGTTGGTGACCACCTTTAAAGCGCTCCATGGCTTAGGGCTGGGGTACTTACGGGACCGCCTTCTGCCACCAATTGCCTCCCTCCAGCCGGTTCGCTCCCACAGAGAGGGCCTCCTCAGGGTGCTGTCAGCCAGACAATGTCGGCTGGCAACCCCCAGGGGGAGAGCCTTCTCTGTGGTAGCACCTACCCTCTGGAACGATCTACCCCTAGAGATACGAGTGATCCCAGACCTCCGGACTTTTCGTCGGGCCCTAAAAACCTACTTTTTCCAGTTAGCTGGGCTGGCCTGATTCCATGTTGGTTTTAACGTTTGATACTGATTTTTAATTGAAATGTTTTAAATTATGGGCCAAATTTCATTTAATTATTTTTAAAAATTACTGTAACTTTTGTGTACAAATGTTTTTATTTTGGCTGTTCACCGCCCTGAGTCTGAAAGGAGAAGGGCAGTATACAAATCTAATAAAAGATAAAGATAAAGATTAGACAGAGTACAGAGTATCAAAGAGAATGCATTATCAGAGAGACTCAGGAGAAGATGCATTGGATGAGGTTTTGTGAGAGTGGACATCTTTAAGGGCCTCCCTGTTATTGCAGATCTCCCTTCCTGAGATCCCTAACAGGAGTGGCGATTCTTCAAACAATGAAGTTATTTAAGGTTTCAGAGGTCAGATCAATACTTTATGATGCTCAAACAGCATTTGGCAAGCTGTTAATTGTTTAGAACTCATTAGAAGCTTAGACTTTGCACTAGGTGAAACTTCCAAGCACTTTCAAGGGAAAACCCTTAAAAACACCCTATAATAACCAAGACAGGATTCAACTAAACATGAATAACTATTGTCAAATCCAGTTGACTTGATATACTAGGATTAGCTGTAGAAATAATAACCTCCTTGTTACAACCACCACTGCTGGTTCCAAAATTTTGCAAATATTGATGACCATTAGATAGTAGCATGATCTGACATCTAATAGTGACTCTGTTTCTCAGGTCTGGAGGTTAGGTAAACCCATCAAATGTTTTCTTTTATTATTTAAGTTGTGCTTGTTTTTTGTCACCATTACTGTTTTAATTTTTGTTGTGCATCTTTAATGTTATACCTATGTATAACACTATGCTGCACAGAGTCACAATTGTCAGATAAGTGGCTATGTAAATTGTTTTGATTTAATTAATGTATCTTTCCACATATTTATAGAGGACGGTATTGAATATAAAATCATTTAGTAAATGACTTGCTGTATGGTGTTTATACTGTATATTCATTTCACTGGATGGTGCTGAAAGTGGTTAATAAATTAAAATAATGTGATTCAAACACAAAGATTAAACACATAAAATAACTGATTTCCTTCCTCTTTATAAACAATATAAGGGTATTTAAAACTGTATGTTTAAAGCATTTTTTAGAGTTTTGTTATTTTGGGAAGACAGTTTACTGTCATACTATAACAAAGAAATGTACAGGATCTCAGGGTTACATAGTCAAAGTTGTTCTTTCCTTGAGTCATAGATCTTTGTAGTTTATGGTAGAAATAGTTTTCAGATTTGTCTTATTGGAGCTAGAATTCCCCAGCCAGGATGTTCGTTAGAAAATTCTGGAAGCTGAAGTCCTGAGATTTAGTTATTAAGATTAAAAAACACTACATAGAGCTAAAATTTCTTTTAGATCCTATTTTCCTATTCAATTTTGTTGCTTATTTTTGTGTATATACATATAGTACAATACATACAAAACAGTTACTGTATTTCCAGCCTTAACACTTTAAGTATTTTCTTTGAATTTAGGGAGTTCTGATTCCCAGTTTTTTTTAAGGACAATAACCACATGATTTCCATCAATTACACTGTTGAAATAACAAAGACTGGAATAAAATTTACTACATATTTCTTGCAAAAAAAGTCATAAGCTCTGGTCAGTTTTTGGTATGCAAAACATAGGTCTGGCTGGAAATTCTTTAATTTCAAGGGCATGTCTTAGTTAGTAGATAGCAGAGTAGATTTCTCTCATGACTCAAGTAACCTAACCAATATGTGCCATCTAAGATGATGGAAGTCCCTTTATCTTCTTTCATGAAAGTTTCCTACACCACTCAAAAATCACCGACACAGGATAAATCCTGTCATCTCTGTTTCTCTATGAACCAATACAGTACATTTCTGGCTATATGAGGTACACACACAGAGACAGAAATTTTCTACAGTACTTGTACAATGAATGTTTTGCAGCTTATGGACGCTGTTTACACTATGAGTGGAAGTTGCCTCATCTTTGTTCTAAATAACTAAATTTTCTCCCTGTGGTTTTAGAGATTCAGCCATAGAGCTTTGACATCTTACATTTCTCCCCTTTATAAATAAAAGCTACGTGTGCAAGGGGGAAAATTACCCGGATATGCAGCCTGCATGAACTGAAGCTTGAGGGGAGACCAGAAAGTGAATGTCTGTCAGCTGGAAGGAAGAAAGGATTTGCTTGTCCTGTTTTTCATTTGTCTTTAGATTGGTGGCAAAGGGGACTGTACCTTGGCTTCAAACCACCGATCAGGCTTTATTATGAAACCCATGTCAGATGACAGTAATTCTGTGTAGTGTACACAGCACTTAATTAAACAAACAATACTGTCAAATACTTTTCAAATGCAACACTGTATTGTTGTCAAAATGCCTCAAGTCAAAGAGGAGCATTTGGCCCCGAGCACTTTTTCTAGTGTGAGATGCTTTTCCGAAAAAGAAAGAAAGAAAGAAAGAAAGAAAGAAAGAAAGAAAGAAAGAAAGAAAGAAAGAAAGAGATGAAGCAAATCCACAAAGAATAAGCGATTCTCCTAACCCGAGCCATTAAATGATGACAAGACGTTCATAATAGGGACAGACAGTTACTGTTGCAAAAATTCAGTACGCTCAAAACTATCCTAAACGCCCGGCGAATACGAAACGGAGTTTTTCTGGTTACAATTTGATCAACTCTAACGTAAATCCCAGCCGGGCAGTTCCTCCGGCAAAAAAAAAAAAAAAAAAAGACACATTTCTCGTTCAGTTTTTTTTTTTTTTTTTTTTAAATATGCAACCATTCACGCGAGTAGGCGAGCTAAGAAACAGAAGAGCTCATCTTACAGAAAGTGACCATAGGAGCTCGTGGAAGAAGGCGGGAAAGGGGAGGAAGCAAAACGATCCCACGCTTCGAGTCTTTCTTTTATGGCTTGTGGGGTGGGTCGGGGGGGAGGGAGTCGTGGGGTGGGGGGTGGGTGGGTGGGGAGGGAAGCCCAGGCAAGTCCTCGCCTTGCGATAGGGTAGCTTTTTTCTCAATCATCTATTGATTGGTCGCTTCCCCATTCTAGCGAACGCGTCCCCCTCCTCTCTTTTCCTTCGCAGCCCCGGCGGGGTTTAAAACTTGTAGCGCGTCTCGCCGCCTCGCCCTTGGAGGCGACTGGAAGGGGGGGTGAAAAAAAAAGCGCGGGATCATGAGGGGGCTGAGTTTGTGGGCGCTGCTGCTGCTGCTGGCGCTGGGGAGCTGCTCCCCTGGCGAGGGGATCCTCTTCCCTTACGGCTTGGGTCGGGGCGACGAGGCGTTGGAAGCGGGGGACGATGTCAGCTCCGCGCCTCTCTCGCTCGACACGCCGCTTCACTTCTACGGCTCAAGCGTCCGCTCCCTCTATGTAAGTGCCCGGGAGGCGAAAGGGAAGGGAAGGGGATAAGGCTGGAGAGAGACAGAGAGAGAGAGCTGGGAAGAGGAAGGGAAGGAGGGGCCGTGGCGAGTGGATTCGGGCCGAGGACGAGGTCCTGAACGGTGAGGGGGGGGGAGGCGAGGGGGGGAAGGCAGGGTCCCGGAATGCGATTTCCAAAGAAGGAGCGCGTGAGGATGGAGAAGTGGGGTGGGGGGGGGAGAAAGGGGGAAGCGGGGTTGCTGTCACTGCGGGTGGAAGAGGCTGCTGCTGCTGCTGCTGCTGCTCGGGCCTCCAGCCAAGGAGGAGGAAGTTTGCTCTGATGGAGCGGCTGCTTCATCCCTAAAAGGGAGAGAGAGGATGGCTGGCTTTGGTGAAGGCATCAGGGTAGAAACCAGGAATCGTGAGTTCTTGTCCCCGGCTTTAGGCCCGAAGACAACTGGGTGACCCTGGACCAGTCACCTTCTCTCAACCCTACCAAGCAGACAATGTCCACTTCTGGGGGGGGGGAAACCCCTTCCTCAGAAAACAGCAGGGACAAGTTTCCAAGAGTAAAAAAAACCTGACTTGTAACAGTAACAGAGTTGGAAGGGACCTTGGAGGTCATCTAGTCCACCCCTCCTGCTCACAAAGGAGACCTATACTAGGGATTTGAAACTCCCCCCCCACCTTTCTGATTGACAAGCTCAGTGTCTTAGCCACTGAGCCACCTAACCAGGCTTGAAATGACTTGAAATCGAAAGTCTGGGAAACTGAAATCTTCCATGTGAATCGTCCATAAAGCTAGGTAGATGTCTATCTCAACTCAAGAGAGACTTTTCCTTGGCTTGTTCTTTGAGTTGAGAATCTCTTGTCCCTATTGCAGAGGCATGACTACAGTTGGGTTGTGTCTTGGGCAAGGCGCCGCTCATGCCTATGTTCAGGGCAATGTTATCCTTCCGTCTGAATTTATTTATTTATTTATTTATTGGTTCGATTTATATGCCGCCCTTCTCCGGAGACTCAAGGCGGCTTACAATGCGTTAAGTAATAGCCTTCATACTTTTGTATATACCTGCTTAGTAGGGCTTTTGGCCCCTCCTAAGCGGTGTTCTTTTTTTATACAAAGTCACCTTATTTCCCCCACAATCCGGGTCCTCATTTTACCTACCTCGAAAGGATGGAAAGCTGAGTCAACCTTGAGCCTGGTGAGATTTGAATTTGCACTAATTGCAAGTAGCTGGTGCTACTTAACAGCACTTTAGTCTGCTGCGCCACCAAGGCTCTAGAATTGATTGTAATTCTACATGAGTCCATGTAGCTTGCAGTTAAGTCTCATAATTAAAAACTGATTCCCCCGGTCAAAACCTGGAATATGGATTTGTAAATCAGCATTCCTAATCAAGAAGAAACTCCTATGTTCTTTGTAGCTATCCTCCATCAGGCTATTCTAAACCGAATGGTGTCCCTTGAATTTCTGCGAATCTGGGGTGATTTGATATAAGTAGAATCTTTTCAATAAAATGTCAATGCTTGAGAAATTGCACGGGATATCGGAAGAAGAAATTATGCAGGAGGAAAGCAAGAAGATGTTTTGGGTGCGGTGGGAAGGATTTGTTCAGAGTTGTTTTGGCAATTAGGATAGACTTTTGCTAATTCCAAACAAAATAGAAAGCAGATGTCCTTTGTTTTTTCCTCAAGATTTACAATACTAACTAGAAAAGGCATTGTTACTATCATTTCAGCAGTTGAATCCACTGAAGTTGCAGGTCATGCAAATAAAATAATGCTCATGCATGTCAGCACAAAAAAGCAGACCCTGTTCTGTTCTAAATATTTACATTCCTTTCTTAGTACGGTTCAAGCCACAGATCTAATCCATGATTATTCTTTCACGCTAATTATTGGTTTGAATTTATCTGATCTTGGTTTTTCTCAGCATGGTGAGGATTGGAACAATGATAGGGTTAGGTCATCTTGCTTTTTCTTCCTGTACTTAAAATTGAAAGTTTTCAGAATATGTGGGTTTGTTATATTCAGGCACATTCTGATCTCGTTCAAACAGCCAAATCCACATAAAATGCTTTCACATGTGTGGTAGCACCTAGTTGACTGTGACTGTTCTTGAAAAAGTTAAGCAGAGATGCACCTGGTTAATACAGGTAGTCCTTGACTTACGACCACAATTGATCCCACAATTTCTGTTGTTAAGCGAGACATTTGTTAAGTAAGTTTTGCCCCGGTTTACGAGCTTTCTTGCCATGATTGTTAAATGAATCACTGCAGTTGATAAATTAGTAACATGGTTGTTAAGTGAATTTGTCTTCCACATTGATTTTACTTGTCAAACGATTGCAAAAGGTAATCACATGACCTTGGGACACAGCAACTGTCATAAGTATGAACCAGTTGCCAAGCATCTGAATTTTGATTACACGATAATGGGAATGCTACAAAGGTCAGAAGTGTGAAAAATGGTCATAAATCACTTTTTTCAGTGCCGTTGTAACTTTGAACGGTCACTAAATGAACTGTTGTAAGTTGAGGATTACTTGTATTTGGATGGGAAGTCATTAGGAAATCCTTGGTTTGTAGGCTGGAGCTGAAAAAAAATTGTAGAGGTAGTTAAGCTCTTTCCATATTGCTGCCATGTGGATGTATTGCTGAAGTCACCAGAAATTCAGCTTGATGATAAGGAAATCTTACAGTAGCAAGGAATGAAAGGCATTTATTTAGAGGTTGTGTATGTCATTTTCATAAAGCTGTGTCATTCATTCATTCACTCATTCATTTTTGGACTAAATCTTCAGGAAATCCAAGGTTTACACCAGAAGTGTCCAACGCTGGCAACTTTAAGATTTGTATATTTATATTTATAAATGGAATATTTATAAATATTCAGCATATCTCATAAAATTAGTGACTCAAATAACCAAGAATAATGTAGGAATATGAAGCAGCATGAAAATATGGAATAACATAAAGCCTCAACATTTGAAATGTACAGCAAAGAAAAATTCTTCATCTGATGGCATATAAAAGACAGTTACCATGTCTTTTGTGAGCAACTCCATTCTGGTTGGGGAATTCTGGAAGTTGAAGTCCACAAGTCATAAAGTTGCCAAGGTTAGACACCCTTGGTTACACTATTCTTCAAAGTAGTTTGGTAGACCTAGGTATTGAAGGGATGATTGTCTTCCATTCAACATGCCTGTATATAAGTTCAATGTATCAGCCCCTGTAAATCTTCCCAGTAGAAGAGGGGCTGGTATATTATATATACCAGTCAAGAGCCGGAAAAGATTTGGTTTTTTAGGTTAATGTTTTTTTTTTTTTTAATTTGATTTATATGCCGCCCTTCTCCGGAGACTCAGGGCGGCTTACAGTGCGTTAAGCAATAGCCTTCATACTTTTGTATATTTATACAAAGTCAGCTTATTGCCCCCACAAACTGGGTCCTCATTTAACCTACCTTAGAAAGGATGGAAGGCTGAGTCAACCTTGAGCCTTGGAGAGATTCGAACCAGCAGTAAATTGCAGGCAGCTGTGTTAATAACAGGGTGCTTTAAACCACTGTAGTACCAAGGCTCTTTATGTTTATGATAGTGGTTGTATTGCAGTTGAAGAATTATCTGCCAGAATTTGCTCATCAGTCATCTTCACTACTGCCTTTTATATGCCATCAAATGAAAAATTCTTCTTTGCCATACATTTCAACTGTTGAGGCTTTATGTTATTCCATATTTTTGTGCTGCCTCATATTCCTACATTATTCTTGGTTATTTGAGTTACTAATTTTATGAAATATGCTGAACATTTATAAATCTGGTTTTTTTTAATCTAGAAAAATTAGAAAAATCATATAAAATTATTGCAGGTCATAGCATTGCTGTAAAGCTCTCAATAACTACTAGACAATGTAAATACTTTATTAACATACAATGAAGCTGCTGGAAATTGCAATTAATGGTTCCTGGGGCAGAAGCGACCTTATGTGCACATGCAACAGCTGTTTGGCTTTAAGACCATGGAGCACTTTGCCAAGATCCATTAATTCCAAAAGACAGAAGGAAGGAATAACAAGTTTAGGGGTATACAAATCATTTACATATTTTTCCTGATAGTAAAGTATCAGCTGTTGTGTGCAGCCTCATTCTTGTTTCAACAAAGATTCTAATCTAGCTAAACTGTGTTTTAGAGTCTTCTGCTGAGTGTGGACAAGCTAAATCTTGAAAGTATCAGGGGTGTGATTTACTGTTGATACTAGTTGGGGAGTCTCATAAAATGTTCTCCTGGTGTTTACTGGGAAACACAAGCAGGATAATGCTGTTGAACTTGTAAGACCTACTTGGGAGTTTCTATAGCATGTGATTGATAATTTTGGGCCACACAATGCTGGGCTAGAGAGACCTGTCATCTGATTGAATATTTATTGATTGATTGATTCAATTTATATGCCGCCCTTCTCCGGAGATTCAGGGTGGCTTACAATGCGTTAAGCAATAGCCTTCATACTTTTGTATATACCTGCTTAATAGGGCTTTCGCCTCCCCCCCAAGTTGTGTTATTTTTTATACAAAGTCAGCTTATTGCCCCCACAATCTGGGTCCTCATTTTACCTACCTCGAAAGGATGGAAGGCTGAGTCAACTATACTTCTGATGTTTGTGAGTAATGATTTTCAATCCGCATGTAAGCAGACAGCCATAATTAAAATCTCAGCTTTGGGTTTCTCTCCGGGTGTTCTACTTAGCATGTGATACAATCAGGCCAAAGCATTTATTAAGCAGAGTATAGCAGACACAGTGGACCAAGTGGACCTAGTTAGGATCCCAAATGTTATTGCCAGTTAATCCAACAAGGACTATGTCTCCTTTATGGCATACTTGATTAAACTCAAAATACCTAAACACTGAAGGGCCTTTACTCTGCCACAATGTCATGCCCTTCCCTCAAGATGTTGTCAAAGACCAATACATAAAAATTCCTTACCCAGAGAGACAATACCCCTAAGACTCTGGACACACAGAAACAACAGAGCATGTGCTTCTCCAGTGCCTGTATTGCAAAGACATTCATACTAGCTTCATCTCACCACTGCATAAATACCTAGGGTGTATGGGGCAATTTTATCCCATCCTGCTGCTTTCAGCGCCTGCCTACCTAGCAGTTTGAAAGCTAACAAATGCAAGTAGATTAATAGGTATCACTTTGGTGGTAAAGTAACAGAGTTCCATGTATATTTGGCGTATAGCAATACTGGTCACATGACCATAGAAATTGTCTTCGGGCAACGCTGATTCCCTCAGCCAAGAAACAGAGATGGGCATCGTGCCTTAGAGTCAGACATGACTGACAGGGAAACTTTTACTTTTACCTTGGATAAAATGTTGAAAGGGTCTGTGCAGTATTGCTCAAAATTCATTGGATGATAACCTGTGCTATAAACTAGATTTAATGAGCACCTAGTTGTCCATGTTAGAGTACTTTGTAGCCTGAAAACCACATTTTAAGAATCACTGTGCTACAACTGCAAGATGCATGTATAGAGGAACAGTGCTGAACTAATTACTGTAATCACAGTAGCCAATCAAGGATCCTGTTCTACGTCTCTCAAAGTCCAACGCCAACAAGATTTGGCCAACTCTGGTGGATGATCCTTCAAGAATATAATGCAGGAGATAATGTAAGAAAGAAAGAAATCTCTCCTTTGCAGGACCTGTGGAAGTCCACCATTTAATTCTCCTTGTGTTCGCTAGCTAGAGCCACAACTACCATCTGTCTATGCCCACTTAACAGTCAACTAGCCAGAGTCTGTTCACCACCTCACCTCTGTGGTAGTTTTGCTCTGATCTTCAGAGAATGTTTGTTTGGCTCCATGGCTGCTAAGTTGCTGCTTCCATAATGTTATATGACACTTAGTTCATCAGGTGTCATCAGTACTGAATTCCCTCCCTATCCAAGAGATCCAGGAGTCACTGTTGTGTGTTATGAGCTGGCTCTGAACCAGTAATGTGGAGCTGACCCCTGCAAAGAGGGTTTCTGTGAATTAGTGCTTCCCAGGTATTGATATTGAGTAAATATCCTGCTCTGAATGGTATTGCATTCTTATTGAGGACAAGTAGAAGGGAATTTTACTTGATTCATCTTTATTGGAGGTTCCCAGACAGGAATAATATGGCTATACTAATTTTTCCTAATTAAGAGCCTCTATTTTAATAGTAGTGATAATAAAATTAACAATAATTTTTCTTCTAGATTATTGGAATGTGCTTTATGTGAAACTGCACTTGAAGATTACATCAGGAGTAGCTAGAGCAGAATACAGCAGCTGGGTACTCTCAAGATTAACTCATAAAACATAAATTCTAAAGGACTTGGCCAGGACTGCAGCAAGTTCAGGATTTCACAAATGGCATGTAAAGCACTGCATGAATTATGTGCTGGATTCTTGAGAGAGTGCAATTCTCTCTCTGCACATATCTGTCCTGCTCCCTCCTACATTAAGATGTTTTGAAGAGGCTCATTTCTGTGGACCACTGTTGGGAATCATAAATTACACAGGGACATAGGAAAATAAGATATGGAAGATATGGAATATATTTGCTCTGAGTAAATCTTTATTCCTATGCATCACTAATGTAAAGTACAATTTTCTAGAATCCTTCCTTGGAAATCACTCTGTTGAAAACTTCTTGGGATCACTTACTGTATTTTTCGGAGTATAAGATGCACCAGAGTATAAGACGCACCTTAGTTTTTGGGGAGGAAAATAAGAAAAAAGCTGATTGGCGGGTGGGTTGGCCTCCCGGAATATCCCCAATCAGCTATTCCCAGAGGTGAATTTTAGCAACAGATTCATTGGTTGTGAGCTCTGTGCCTTGCTTTTTTTTTTTGCTTTTTTTTCTCCCTCTGAAACTTCTGAAACTCTGTTTCAGAAAAAACTTTTTTTCTGTCTCTGAAAGCCTCCAAAATAGAGCTTCAGAAAAAAAAGCTTCTGAAGCTCTGTTTCTGAGGCTTCTTTTCTGAAGCTCTGTTTGGAGGCTTTTTTCCTGAAGTTCTGTTTGGAGGCTTTTTTCCTGAAGCTTCATTTCTGATGCTTTTTTCAGCCTCTGAAACCTCTGTTTGAGAGGCTGGGCAGGGCTACATTTGGAGTATAAGACGCACCTAGATTTTCACCCTCTTTTTGGTGGGAAAAGGATGCATCTTATACTCCGAAAAATATGGTATATTTTCTACAAAAGTAATACAGTATATTAGAATTGGTCTTTGGGACAATAGATTTTGGAAAATCTATTCAGAGTAATTGTTTCTCATTGTCATTGGAATTAAGTGGGACAATAGATATCAGAACAAACAAACATGCATTGCAGAATGAATTGTTAGAATATGGAAATATTTCACTTACTTGTTAATAGATTTGTAAGTGGGTGTCATCAATTACATTTTTGAAAATAATGATCACCTCACACTTAAATCGTTATAACATGGGTTAGTTTGCACAATGTACAAATCTGAGCAAAGTCTCTTGTTCACGCCACACCTACCCATCTGTATAGAAAGCCTCTGCTCTGGAAATGCACTTGTTCATAGAAAATGCAGATGGAGGGGCAGGAGCAGGGGTGAAATGCTCCCGGTTCGGACCGGATCCGGTAGCGATGGAGGCGGGTAGTTCAGAGAACCGCTGGCAAAAATCCCTGCCCCCTCCCCATGACCAGCTGAGCTGCACAATCATCAGAGGCTTTTTTTTACTTTTAAAAGCATTTTTTCTGCAACCTCTTCGGCCGAAAAAATGCTTTTAAAAGTAAAAAAAAAAAGCCTCTCATGATCGTGCGGCTCAGCTGGGATTTTCAAAGCCTTTTAAAAGAAAAAAACCCCTTTTTTTCTTTTAAATGCCTCTGCCGATCAGGCAACTCAGCTTGATCGTCAGAGGTATTTAAAAGGAAAAAACCCTTTTTTTTCTTTTAAATGCCTCTGTCGATCCAAGCTGAGTTGCCTGATCGGCAGAGGCATTTAAAAGAAAAAAAGTCTCTGCCAATCAGGCAACTCAGCTGGGATCGTCAGAGCCTTTTGAAAGCATTTTTCAAAATGGTTTTAAAAGTAAAAAAAAAAAAAAATTGGCGATGCCCACCCAGTCACATTACCCCACCAAGCCATGCCCAGAAAACTGGTAGTAACAAATTTTAGATTTCACCACTGGGCAGGAGTTAATTTCTGTGTTAGAGGGAGAACATCATATTCAACTAAACAGGTTTGGAAAGCCTTGTATATTTTAAAATGTTACCTGCATTTTCAGCTACAATAACATTTTTATACAAATCCATTCATCGTGAAAGCAAACAGGAAACCGCTGTGTCCTGAATGAGATATTTGACCCATATAGTCACTGTTATTTGTTCTGGTAAGCAGTAACTCCTCACAATTTGAGATAAAAACCTCTCCTCACCCTGCCTGCCCTAATTTTTGCAAGCTGTTTAATTGCCAAGTTTTAATTATGAGTTCTGCTGTGTCCCTTCTGTCACAACCGAAATATAGCCTCTTGATATTACAGTAATGGGCTGTGGCTCATGTATATAGTAATGTCCTTCTACTGTGTGATGTGATTGATTGACTGACATTCATACTAACAATGTCATAGTTTGAAACAATGGACATTTTCCTCAAGTCTCTCTTTATCCTCTTGCTGCTTTTTATAAATTCCTCTAGCTAACTATGTGTAGTATATGCAAGAGAAATCTTTACTTACAAATGTAACTTACAATAGTGCTTAAAAGTTTATGAACTCTTTTTGATGTTCAATATTTCTGCATAAATTCAACCTAAAATGTGACTTGTTTTCTACACAAGTCCTAAAGCTAGCATCCAAATGAACAAATAAAAAACCCATCATACTTGTCCATTTAAAACACTGAGGAAAAAGATCCAGAAAACAAGTTGAAGAATAACAGGGTTGGTGCCATATGGACATTAGAGGTAATGTTGTTCCATAAAGCAGAGACATCAACAAATGAGACATGCTTAACATCTATGAACATGACACAGAATGGAATGAGAGAAATATGAACATCTGTAGATCGATTGGCTGTTCATTGAGACGAATCTAAATCTGTTAGGATCAAATCCAATTTATTACTCATCACATCTGTTCGTTCAGGCCAGAAAAAGATGCAGCTGCTTTATTGCTTCAAAAGAAGGCTATCACTTATTAAGAAATATCCCTTTCAAAAATTTTGAAGAGCGTTGGTTTTGAACCTCCATGGCTTCAACATATGTTTATTTATTAAATTTATTGGATGCCCATCTCACTACAGGACAACTTTGGCCAGCTTACAATGTTAAAAAGATAAAACTATAAAACCTATACACAAAACAAATAAAATACTATAAAAATACAAATACTCAATGTTTGTAAGCATATGAGTAATAACTACTAAAATCACAAATGATTCTATCTTAGTGATTGTAAAATCAAGTTTCATTATCTTACTTCTTTTTGTGCTGCAAAATTTGGATTTGTAGCCTGGGCACAGAAATTTTACTTATTTATTTTGGGTGGACCACCATATAAAACAAAATACAGATAACAGCAACAGAAATTCAAAAATACAATAAGAGGAATGACACATAACATTGTGACTTTCTAACATTATAATTGGCCCTTCCTGTGTTCCCCGTGTGAAGAGGAACCTCTTTCCACACCAGTGAATAGTCTATGGAAGAATCAAATGGAGGCATTTGACCAGCAACTTTACTTAGATTTAGACAGATAGAAAACTTTGATAGTTATTTTCTTATCTAAAGCAAAGTCTGGATTAGCTATCTCATTTCAAAGCACAATTATTCTTCTGTGGCTAATCAGTATCTGATGATGAATAGACAGAAGTCTTTAGCTTTTATAAAACATAGTGTTATATTAGTATTTTTTGTTACTCTTGAGTCATATCATCAAAGATATCTGATGAAGAGATGGATGAATAGCATTTTTTTTAGCTATAGTAGTTTACACAATTAGAGCAAATTCTTAAATGTGTATTCAGTGACATAAAACTATCTGTTTTATAATTTATCAAATATTCTATTTTTGAAGTTTTTAGTATTTAATCAACTCGAATAAATTTTGTGATTTTGGATTAAATTGAGGAAGTTATATTTCAGGGAAGATATGATCTTCTGAGGTGGTATGAATAATGGGCAAACCTGATTTTGGAGTTGAGGGATCTATTTATTCCTATCTTCAGTTTGAAGTTAAGAAATCATTGCAAAATTCCCTTATGATGTCACTTCTACAACAATATGACCCCATCATAAATCAGCTAGAAATGTTTAACAACAAATGTTTATGTTACTTACTAAATATTCCTACTCACTGATATTAGTGTGATATCAGAATTTTTTAATAAATATCCTTGAATCAAAACTTCTCGCCTCTGAAAGATGTAGCATTAGTTTTCTTACCAGACAACCTAACTAGTTTTTATCTGTTTGGCATCCTGTATATATTTATCCAGAAGCATTACAGCTGCATCTGTTTGAGACGGTTCTTTTCAGTCCTTCTGGGAAAGTATGAGTATAGCAATTATCTTATCTTGGTAAGGAAATGCCAGAGTTGTAAAGTAAATAGCAAAGATGGAATCTGTTCTGTTTTCTTTTGACATCCTTATAAGGTTTGTGCCTCATAGTCAAATAGCAGAATATTGAAAACACAAGCCTGCTAAATTAGCATCTATAGTGCGATATACATATGAGGCTAAGGAAAATAGTAGGATGGATTGTGCTGGGGGAGGTAGACATAGTGATCAATTATGCTAAGCCAAAATGTGATTTGACTGTGCTTGGCTTATCATGTGCAATGAATTCAGCCATTATTGTCTACAAATCATTGTTTTCGTAGTTTAGCATGAAGTGTAAATCCATCTATTAGTTTATTAATAAACCATACATAACTTATGGTTTAGCATAGGGTGTGAAACTCAACCAGTACAATGATGTCATATCAGGTCACATTCTAAAAGGAGTACTACAAACAAGTATCTTTGGTTGTTGGCATTGTTAATTTAAGTTAGTTAGTTTAATGTCATGGTTCCCAATCAGTTCAGGACTCTGAGACTGTGGCTTTTCTCAAAGATCCATTTTATTGGGTACATCATATTGGCACGTTCAAATGTGAAACCAACTCTAAATATTTCCCACGTTTTGTCATAATAGAAGAAATAGACATCCCCCATCTCCCTAGTGTCACAGGTCACGTTAGCCAACCAGGTAGATGGCAGTCTGCTCAGCTACTCCCTCTGGCCATTGTGAACTCTCATTGAGATGACCTTGATTCCTGCGGGCCTTATCGCTGTTATATCTGGCACATGGGAGGAAAATATCCCATACCCCGTAGTTACCCCTCCCCCCATATATATGAAGTTGTACTAGAACACTGAAGTGGTGGAGCAGACAGTGACATTTCAAGGAAAACATGATATGTAATTTTATTAAATTCATAACTATATTGATTTTTTTAAATGAAAGCAGTTCTTCGTAAATAGAAAAGTAGCACATCAGAGACCAGGATTCCACTCTAACCAACAGGGAAGCATATAAAATAAAAATGTACAACCAGGGCTTTCTGGGAAGAGAAGGGAACAATCACATCACATCAAAGCAAATGAAGGCGAGGATTTGCTTTAGCAGGATGCAGGGTGGATTTGATTTTAAATCGCAATTTAAATCATGATTTAAATCACTAGTAAAAAGGCTTGATTTAAATCAACTTGATTTAAATCATAATTTTTAAAGAGCAACTGTCATCTCTGCTACTCCTTTGACCCACTGTTGACTCACCGATAGTCCCAGTGTTGCAGAATATACAGCCTCATGCTACATAACTAAGCTCCATTTCATGCTGAATAAACTAAATTATTTATGTATCTTAAGTAGAAAACTATCTTACAATAGATTTTTACCCCAAAAGTTTTTTACTAAAATAAATTTGATAAAAATCAAAAAAATCCAATTTAAATAAAAAAAATCCAATTTAAATAAAAAAAATCTGATTTTTTTGATTTTTTAAAAAAGATCATTGATTTTTATCCACCCTGGCAGGATGTGTCAAAAGGTTCTCAATGGTAGGTCAAATAAAGTGCCAGTTGTGTCATGCAGTTGCTTAAAAAGAAATTAAAAATATTTTAGGCTTTGTTAACAGAAACATAGTGTCCATGTCATGAATGCCTAAAAAAATCAAGATAGAATTTCTTAACACATAGACTATATGTCTGAAAAGAGCTGTAGTTCCACTCTGATCAGATCAATGCTGAACTTTGCGGAATACAATTATGAAATTCTACTCTTAATTGCAATTGTATTAAAGGAGTTTATTTAATTTGACTTGGAGTTGTGGAATACTGGTTTCTATTATTTGAGTCTAGTTATATATTTCCTGACTGTTTTATACATTTAATGCTATAAATGAAGTTGCTACCCAAGATGGTATCATACAAAAAAATAAAAGTGTTGAGTGTCGAATGAACTAAATTAAATCCATATTATGATAACCTTATATCTTTAGGCCAACCTGAAGAATACATTAAGATTTATGCTTTTGACTCCTTCATCAAGCTAGATGATAAAAAGAATGTTGCTTGAGTAACATTTGTTATGGCCTTAAGTTTCAATAAGGATTGCAAATAGTCAAGTTAGGCTCTGCCAGTGCTGTGATGGTTTCAGGTTGTATCTTGGACTGCCTTCAGCACTCCTGCACCAATGGCTGATTCCTTCATTTTGGAAAATACACAATCTGCCTATTATTCAGATAAGCAAATACACAATTTTCTTAGATATTTTATATTTTCAAAAAGGGAGGTAAGCATTGTTTGATTGCATTATATCTGAGCATTTGCAACACATACTTTTTCTTCTAACTAGGTTCTTACTAATGGCATCATAGCAGTGAGTAAGCCATCAAGAGAAGATGAATATCTTGGTCAATTTCCTCTTAGTTTTGGAGGTCTTGCTCCCTTTTATGCTGACTTGGATACTACAGGTGGACGTGGAAATGTGTATTACAGGGAAGATTCTTCCCCTGAGATCCTCCAACTTGCTGCCACGTACATCAAAAGGGGCTTTCCAAATACTACCTTTGATCCAGAGAGTGTTGTCATTGTTACCTGGGATTCTGTGGCTCCTTATGTAGGATCTGGACAAGATGCTACTTTAGAAGTGAAGGTAAGCAGGTGACAGCCTACCACTGAAAAAAATTCATTCACTGACTATTTTTTAATGCTGAAAGTGTAGATGATTCTGTGCATGTTTACTGAGAATTAATTCTCACTGAAACTACCTAGGTTTTATCTCCTAGAAATTTAGGAGTACAACTTTAAAGTGGAATTTAATATATATCTCTCAGGAAAAAAAGGCTCTCTTCATCTAAATGTGTTTTAATTAATTTAATTTCAATTACATTTTGTTTTTGCACTTGAATACTGTTTATTATTTCTTCATTGCTTTGAGATATTTTGGATATAGAATAAAACAGTTTAATAAATAAATAATGACTTACGAAAGGGAGTTTGCTCATTTCTGAATTATACAACTTTGTGATGTTCAGTGCTTAGAGAAAAACTTGCTTTGGCATGAACAATTTAATGTTTCTTATAAAAATTCTAAATTTTCTAGCTTTCTTTCTTTAAAATGTTGATTCTGTATTCCAGCTTTTCTTAATTTGGAACTTTCAGATACTCCCAGAATTTCTAGCCTGCATCGTAATATGGAATTCTATGCTAGCTAGGAATTCTGGGAACTTGAAATTGAGTGGAACTGGAGCATGCTAAAATGGGTAAGCTTATTATTGCCTTCTGCAATAAATACTTAAACTGGCTTGTTTTATGAAATGTATATCATTCAGGTGTTTAATTATTATTTTTTAATTTTTTGCAAATGAAATTTAAATCTTCCCCACAGAGAAACACATTCCAGGCTGTTTTAGCGTCTTCTGATTCTAGTTCCTATGCAGTTTTCCTTTATCCAGAAGATGGTCTGCAGTTCTATAGTACACATTCCAAAAATGATAACATACTTGTCCCAGCAACTGTTGGCTTCAGCCAACCTTCTACATATTACTTCTTATGGGAAAAAGCTGGATCATACAATATAATTGCTAATGATGAAGAAATCCTTAGAAACCTGTGCAAGTATGTGGTTTTCATTATTTTTTCCAAAATAATTTTCTAGTAATTCTATAAATCTTGACAGTGTTCTTCTATGAATAAAATTTTACTCTTTAAGTTGCATCACATGAAGGACTCCAAAATTGTAGGTGGAGAGATACCGGTAGCTAAGAATTTATAATGTGCCCAATCCTTTTCCTATTGTAAGAGACAGGTTTTTTTAAAAGAATAGCCTAATGGACAACTAAGACAAAAAGAGGATAGAGGAGGAAGAGGTATGGTGGTATCAGTGTGTGTGAACATATTAGATGTCCCTACATACATTACGTAGAAGTTACAGAACCTGTTCAAAGTTAATAACATGTGAGTAGCATTTCATATTGAAAACTGCAAGGGTATATTCAGAGCTAACCAGAGCTAAAATAGATAACAATTGTAAATTTCCAGCTTTTATTCTGCAGCTTGGAAGGCCTGACTTTGAAATAAAAATATATATTAAACAGAAATGAATTTCCTATCTCTCTAAAATTCTGGTCTGTGGTGTGCTCTCTATATTTGTGTTTACTGTATTTATATATTTACTTTCTCTAAGGTCATAAGTACCCCTTAAATATTATTTAGTCGTCCAATAATTTTTACGCTCAGGCCTCCCCATTTAGGGTTGAACAAAACAGTTCATGAGGATTATCTTACCCCAGCTATATTTGTAATTTGTGGTGTGGAACTTATTTTTTTTAAATATAAAAAAAAATTACAATGCTTGAGCATGCTTTAGTTAATGTATAGTTAGATTTTTGTTGTTGTTTTGTTTTTAGGGCCAGTAATTTGGGACAACCTGGAGTTTGGGCATTTGAGATTGGTGGCTCAAATGATATCCTATCGGCCAAAGGTACTCAGTCTCCTGCCAGTGTAGAATACAGTGACTATGAGCAATTCCAGGAAGTGACCCTAGACCCTTCCATTCTTCAACAAGATCCCATTGAAATAAGCCATCCAGAAGTCTCCTATGATGTTTCTGATAGAGGAGATAATTTTGAGACTGGATACAGCTTACCTCAGCCAGCAATAGAAGATGATTTTCAGCTTCCATACCAAACTTTAACTGATCAGCCTCCAGTTAAACTTCCACTCCCAACAGGGAAAAATCCACCTCTACAGTTTCCAATCCACCAATTTCCCAACCAGCATGCTCAGATTATTGAAGTAGAAGAAGATGATGAAACTGGAATTGGTAAGATCACCTAGAAAAATCTCTATTGATTATCTTACATAAATACAGTACTATAGGCTGTTTCATGAGATACAAAAGTATTTATTTGTCCATTGTATGATGAACAACAAATAGGAAAGAATCCCCCCTCCCAACAGTTTCTAAATATGCATGGGCATAGGAAGTGTTAAAGGTCTCACAGCATATGTCTTTCACTTGCTAACTTTGCATCATATAAAAAAGTCCTCATTTGGGGGTTGTTGATGAACAAAACATGTCTCCAATGTGAGCTGCCTTTAATATACCATTTACTAATTCGGCTAGGAGAGGCAACCTGCAGTTCAAAATTCTTCCTCCTAAACATTAGGAATTTATGCAATGCTATGTTGCCATTGACTTGCCTCTTGTGACCCTTAGCTGCCTAAGAAAATAACCCTTCTCCCAACATTGCAAATTCAAAAGTTGTTCAGGATACAGGGAATGGCTTTGAAGGACGGGATGAAGAACCGCTACCAAGGCAATGATCAGACCTGCTTGAACCCATTCCAAGAAACCAGTTTGAGTAAATGTTTCAGAGAGGCCCCTCTCTAGTTCACAAGAATATAAAGTGGAGGAGGGGGAAGCACATTCAGACTTGCAAGATTCTGTTACTAAGGCTGTTTCAATAAAAGTACTCCTGACCTATATGGTTTTGGTTTTTTAGTTTAGTCTACCTTGTAGAGCTTATAAAAGCTTTGCAATCCTGGTATTAGATAGAGAAAATAGCATTGTTAACTAACTGAAGGGAAAGAGCTGGACTATTTAGTAGTGCACTGTGAATAACTTGTATACTTCTTTGTTATCAAAGTCCATTGAAACAATCCTGACATGAATTGAGGCACATTATAGAGATGTACTCTTGTCAAACATATGTCTTCTAATTTTGGATTATATTTCATTGCTCAATGGAGGCAATAATGAAGATTAAAATTCATAGTAAAAAATACCAGCACCACCTAACAGCTCAAAGTATTGCAAAACATTTTTAAAAGCTTGGAGAGTGGAGGCTAGAGGCAGCTGCTGAGGGAGGACAGTTTGGGAACAATGCAAGAGAAAGTCTGGTGCCAGAAATTTAAAAAAAGCATCTTGCTATCAGTAAGTGAAAAATTGTAAAATTGGACCTTGCCATGGATCTGTTTCTTCTGGCTCTACTAGGCTAAATTTCTATTCTGTTTCACAACCGGCAGAGGTTTGGGTGCTGAAGAACTAAATGTGGCCAATAGTAATTCAGGAGACATTACTTCTACAATAAGAAACATACTTCTATATTATGTGGTTCTGAATTCTGTACATTTTATAGCTAAAAAATGGGGAGATAAAAGACACCATAACTCTTAAAATTCTGCAAGCTTAACCAGTCTTCCACTGTATTTTTTCCTCTATCTACAGTGTTCCGTTACAATACAGATGTCCAGCAAAGCTGTGCAAACAACCGCCATCAATGTTCAGTTCATGCTGTTTGCAAAGACTACCCAAGTGGCTTTTGTTGCAGTTGCATTGTTGGCTATAAAGGAAATGGCAGGCAATGTGTAGCTGAAGGTAAATGTTGGTTTCCAAGTTAAATATCTAAAATATTGCACAGCATTTTTCTGAAGTGTCTTTTCTTTGGCGAATGTAAATGTTATTCTCTTAGAGCCGTCTAGGCACTGTGCAAGATCTTGTCCAAGATCCAGTCCAGGATATAGTAGAGAACTCTGAAATACTTAACTTTCTGAAATGATTAAAGACAATGTTACTACAGGATTTCAAATTAATGCATAATTATTTTTAAAATTGTTAATCTGAAAAAGGAATTAACTCCACATTTTCCTGGTGTTCTTAAAGTTATTATTAAAAGAACACAACTTGCTAGTTGGTTAAAAGCAATAGCAATTAGTGGTATATAGACTTATATACGACAGAGGTCTTCAAACTTGGCAGCTTTAAGACTTGTGGACTTCAACTCCCAGAATTCTGGGAGTTGAAATCCACAAGTCTTAAAGCTGCCAAGTTTGAAGACCTCTGATATACCACTTCATAGTACTTTACAGCACTCTTTACAGTGTTTTACAATGTTTACAATATTTACAATGTCAACATGTTGCCCCCAACAATCTGTATTCTCATTTTATTGATTTCAGAAGGATGGGAAGCTGAGTCAACCTTGAGCCCCATCACATTAACCAAGATCTACAATACTACAGGAATACAATACTTACAGTTTCCTGTTTTATTTTACCAGGTTCTCCTCAGCGAGTCAATGGAAAAGTCAAAGGACGGATCTTTGTTGGAAACAACCCAGTACCAGTTGTATTTGAGAACACCGACCTCCACTCATACGTTGTGATGAACCATGGCCGTGCGTACACGGCCATTAGCACAATTCCAGAAACTCTGGGTTTTTCCTTGCTTCCTCTCGCTTCCATTGGGGGTATCATTGGATGGATGTTTGCCGTGGAACAGGAAGGTTACCAAAATGGATTCAGCGTTACTGGTAATTTCTAACATTTGTTCTCAAAATTATGTATTATATTTAGGTTTTAATATTTGTGATGATTTCTACATTCTCATAGGGGAGACTTTGTAAGGTCGTTATAACTATTTTCAGAAGAAGACAAGCAGCAAAACCACACCATAATATACTGTTTTTTTCTTTCATTAACTATTTTTTCATCATTTCCCCCATCCTATTAATAAAAATATAATAATCATCATCATAACATACTAAAAAAAATTATAAAATACAAAAACTTTCAAATAAAAGTGAAACAACTGTAGCAAAAGAAAGAAAAAAATACTGTCAATAGTAACAGGCCTCTTGGGTGCAGCCCAAAAACATCAGGAGCACTACTTAAACCCCATCAGACTGACAAAATCACCATCAGTCAATTGCAAAAGACAGCTTTACTTTGGAACAGCTTACAGCCTGTGATGAATACCTTTAATAACAACCTCTGCCTATCCCAGGTCCTTGGGAAGGACTCAATAGGTAGATAAAATGCCAAATCCAGTCTAAACATCTGGCTGACTGTGCAACAAGCCATTATAATAATAAAAGCAAGGAGACACCAAAAGCAGAAAGCGAGAATGTGGGTCCAAAGATGGGCAAGAAAAATAGACCTTGGGTTGTGTAGGCAGAATCTAATTCCATAATCACATTAAAACATGATTTGTTTAAACAATTGTTAAATTTTCTTAGAATTCAGACATATAAACTACAGCTTGTTAACAAAGTCACAGTTAGCGGTGTATATACATAAGACTAAATAGTGGTGGCATTCACCAGGTGTAACAACTGGTTCGCTGCATGCGCGCTTCACTCACATACGCACCAAACTCGCGCTTCTGCGCATGCACATTACAACCGAAAGTTACCTTCTAGTGAATCCAGAGTCAGTAAAATAGCTGAGACGCGGCAATCCGCTCTGCCGCGTCTATCAACAAAAGAAATATAGGTAGGTTATAGCGCAGGGGAGAGTGGGTGGGCCCATCTGATCATCGGAGCAAACCGGTTCACTCTCTGCTGATCATTGGAGCTACCAGTACAGCCAAACCGGTGAGAACCGGCTGAATCCCACCCCTGATACTAAACCAAAAGCAAACAATCCACTTAAGGTTTAGCTGGTTAGGTGAACCAAGACTAAAGGTTAATATTTCAACATAGAGAGTGGCTCTTCCAACAGATAAATAAAACATAATGTAATTTATCTTCTAGGTGGCGAGTTTACAAGGCAAGCAGAAGTTACATTCCTCAACAACAATGAAAAGCTGATCATTAAGCAGAAGTTCAGTGGGATTGATGAACATGGGCATCTTACAATCAGCACGGAACTTGAAGGCAAAGTACCTGAGATCCCATTCGGCTCATCTGTCCATATAGAACCTTACACTGAGCTATATCACTCTTCTAGTTCGGGTAAGTTAAATACATTTGCAGGCTTGTTGCTTGGAAAGCTTGCAGCCAAATCTATTAATGCAAGATGAAATCATCTATTCAGTCTCTGGTCTCTCCAGACTGGAACTCTTTTTAATCACAGGAGGTATATCACACCATTTATGAAACTAATTGACATTAAGTGGCTGGAACCCAAATCAACATATGCAAAATACAGGTGTTCAAAGCTAACTTCTCATCCCTTCCCCCTTCAAAGCAGCTCTTTCCTTCAAATAGTCTTAAGGACTATTGAAGAAAGGAGATAACTGATATTGATTAATGACAACCATTTTTGATTCAAAGATTTTCCTAACTAGTCAGGCATTTACTAGTTTCAGAATTCTTGGCAGAGTTGTTGGATTGGGGGAGCTCGGGGGTTGTTGAGAGAAAAGGGGGTAGATAAGTCAGTTTCTGCTAATTCTGCTAAACATGTATTTTGTTCCATTATTTCTCCCCCATATATATGTATTATATCTGCAGGCTAGCACAATGCATCATGTATAATTATATAATTGGTATCGTGTATCTTTGATTTGTAGCAAGACATTGAAGTTATCTAATTTATTGCAGTGTTTTAGCCAACAAATTACCTCTATATTTGGTAACAAAAATTTTGATCAAAATGATTAGTTTCCAGCCATATGCTCAAAATAAAGGATTATCTTGATTGGGAATTTTGAGGGACATGCTAAGAACTACACTCCACAAATACAGTTTATTTTGACACAGTTTGTATTTAATCATTCCCCCCCCCCTCTCAGGAACTCTTCAATCAAAGCTTTGGGAGAGCCACGTTTTTTTTTATTTCCCCAATTTATATTCCAGGAAACCTTATGTGATCATTTATAATTACCAATAAAAAAGATACTTCACATTGTTCTTACTATGTTTAAATGTAAACATCCATTGTGTGGAACATGCTTTACTGAAAAGACTTTGCCAGACAAACCTTTCTGTAATGAAATTGTTCACTACTCAAGTCTTATCAATTTGCACTCATGTAACTGAGGATGTGACCTGCTAGACCCATGATTGCGAACCTATGGCACGTGTGCCACAGGTGGCACGCAGTGCCCTCTCTGTGGGCACACGAGCCATTGCCCCAGTTCAGCTCTGCCCACAAGCGCGCGCACCTCCCGCCAGCCAGCTGGTCATCGCGTCTCTGCCACGCACACACCGGGAGGTGGGGCGTATGCGGGGGGCCTATGTGCACATGTGGGGGTGGGGCATGCACGGGGGGCCATGGTGCATGCACAGGGCATGTGCAGGGGCTGTGCGTACATGTGCAGAGGGTGGGGCACATGTGTTAGGGCCGTGCATGCATTGCATTCGCATGCACACACTTTGGGCACTCAGTCCAGATAAGGTTAGCCATCACTGTGCTAGACTGACCAGATGTGGGCTGCAAAAATCCAGATGACCACTAGATGACAGGAGAGTGTTGAGTTCTCTGTGCCTCAGCTGACAGCTAGTAATTGTCCAGATTTTTATAGTCCAGATCTGTAAGACCTATGATCAGTGCTGTTTACCATTTCATAGATTTTAAGAGCTTGCTCTCAAAAACATCCATTTGTTTGACGGATGGAATTTAAGATTGCAAAACAAGACATAGTACAAAAATTGAATTGTGTGATGCAATGGGAAATATTTCTGCTTTATTATGAAACCTGATGGGAAAAATGGATTATTTTAAGAAGATTCTACTGAAATCTACACAAAGATGCTGAGGTTGGGAAACACTTGTCTCAGGAGATCTACTGCTTTTCTTTAACCCAGTTCAACATTTTGAACAAGTCAGCTGTAGTCTTTAGTTGCGCAATATAAAAAGTTACATTTTGCAACACTGCAAAGTTAATGTCTTTAGTTGAATAAAAGTGAACTGAATATAAATTAAACACAAGCTGATTGATATTGTTGAGCCTTGACTTAAACTATTGCATAAATATATAAAAAAGATAAAATAAACATTAGCCTTTTATAAAGGAATGAATTGGGACACCCCCCCCCCACACACACAATTCATAGTGGAGAAATTAACAGTGAAACAAATTTCTGTTTTTCACATTCCTCCCTGTAAGTCTGAAAAGCTGTTCTGAAGAAGCAAAATAGCAATAAAGCAGCATGAAATGTGACGAAAGAGTGCGGAGGCACGAGAAAATAAATAAGTCCCCCACCCCATTTCCTCTGTCAGTAGGAACAAGATGTCTTTTGGAGTCTTCTGTGAATGAATTATCAAGAGTCGGCCCCATCATTGTAGAGCTAGATTGTTTGTCATAGTTTAATACTCTTATGTTAAATGAAATATATTCAAGTGTCGCTAATTTTTATTAATATGAATTTATTTTCAGTTACCACATCCTCTTCTACCAGAGAGTATACCGTGATGGAGCCAGAAAGAAATGGAGTATCGCCAACATACACAGTTTCTTATCAATGGCGACAAACTATTTCGTTTGATGAATGCATCCATGATGATTCCCATCATTCTGGTTCAGCCACTCAGCAGCTATCAGTGGACAGTGTCTTTGTCTTATATAACAAAGAGGAACAGATTTTGCGATATGCAATGAGCAATTCAATTGGCCCAATTGGTACGTTCGGTGACAGTTAGCCTGGTTCGCTTCCACTGCCTTTGCATAGAAGCCTGTCTTTGATTTTATACTTGTGGGTTTTCAGATGCAACAGTCCATATGAAAGAGCCCTTCTCTTTGCTAATCCACCATCCTGCTTCCCACAGAGTCAAATCAAACATCTCCAGGATGTAATAATTGAAGGCAACAGTCAGCCTCCTGCTGTTCATTTCTAAAATTAGTTTCTGACATATTGCCTTTGATCCTAGAAGTTCCATTAACAGTTCTATTCTTTATGAGTTTCACAGATCTTTGCTTAAAGTAACTTAAGCTAGTGACCATCACTGTATAGTGTGCCAATGAATTCCATATATATTTTAGTGAAGAATTACTTTCTTGTGCCTGCCTTGAACTACCTGTGCCATCCAGTAAGTCCCTGAGTGCTAGTAATATGAGAAAAAAAGTATTCACTATCCATTCCCCATATATAAATTCATAAATTGTTGTTATTTGCTCCTTTAGTGATATTTTTGCTAGTTAGAAAACCCAAACATTCAACCTTTCTTCAAACGAAGAATGTTTTTTCTTCTGCTCTCTGATATTCACTTCAGAATGGGTTGATTCATGAACAGTGCTATTGATTTTCTGATCTTCTAAGAACAGACATAAAAGCAGTTTGTTTTTTTAAAAGGACCTATTACACTGACAATAATATAAATCTATATATGGCTATTCTAAAGTAAGCTTCAGTGATTTCAGTAAGGTTTATTTCCATGTAAGTGCATATGGATTACTTCCTTAAATGAGAAATACCTTACTGTTTGGGTATAGCTAAAGAATATTTTCTTTCTGAATATTCGCTATCTGATTTTTTAACATTCTACCATGAAATTTCGTAAGTAAGATAACTCATTTATTAGATGTCAGTGCTTAAGATCACTTATGAAGTCATTGCATAATGGAATTTGACTACAATGATATATTATTATTAAAATGATTGCATTTTAAAATGATTAAAATTGTTCAGAAGCCAGGCTGAGTTATGACTGGAAGATAGATAGATAGATAGATAGATAGATAGATAGATAGATAGATAGATAGATAGATAGATAGATAGATAGATAGGCAGGCAGGCAGGCAGGCAGGCAGGCAGGCAGACAGACAGATAGATAGATAGATAGATAGATAGCATTCTAAAAGCTGGATTTGATAAACCATCCATGTGGGATAGGTAACAAAATTGGACTGCAGAAAAACTGAGTAGAAATGCAGCATTCTGTTTGTGAATACAGCTATAATTCACTCTATTAAGTCATAGTTATTATTTATTAAACTTATATTTATAGTTATTCTGAACTGAGAGAAATGCTTAGAGTTTCTATATGTAGAAATAATATATGGGCCTAGAACAGTGATGGTGGAAACCCAATGACCAGCCGGCAGGCGCGCATGCGCGCATCAGAAACCCGACAACCAGCTGGCTGAGCTGGGGCAATGACACACGTTCCCACAGAGAGGGCTCTGAATGCCACCTCTGGCACGCATGCCATAGGTTTGCCATCATGGGCCTAGAAGAACTTAGAGCTTCTGTTCATTACCTTTAAGATACATTTCCATAGTTTGTCTTAACCTTTACAAACCTGAGGAGTATAAACATTTTTTTTGCTGAGCATTTAAAAGCTATGCTGTCCAGATTTTACACCCATCGGCATCTTATTGACCTGGAAACCGTTCAATGTTAACTTAAACCACTTTTTCAAGAGCACAAATGTAGAAAGATTATTTTTTCAGATAATCTTCTTTAAAAGTATCTTCTATGGTCTCTTGGCAGATGGTTCGGGTGATGTAAGCCGCAATCCTTGTTACATAGGCACCCATGGTTGTGACATTAATGCAGTTTGTCGTCCAGGAACAGGCAATCAGTTTACCTGTGAATGCTCAGTGGGGTTCCGAGGAGATGGACGGACATGTTATGGTAGGAATTTTATTTTTAATAGGACATATGTAAAATCAATGTGATTTTTCATCACTGTATTCACTTTCAGAATCTAGGTTTTGCTGTTTGCTATTCATTATAAAGTTGCTATACATGACAAATTCTGGTATATTTCCCCCTTGTATATGTGTGTGAACAGAAAGATACCTGATTTCCTCAACAGAAATAGCAATATGATCAAATTGTACTCTATACAATATCTTTTTACAGCATTTCTGCTTATCCTGAAGCCCAATTAGGGCAAATTAAGGCAGAACTATGTGTGAAGTATACACATAGAGGTTATTTGTATAATCTGACCTGTTCCTGCTGGGAGTTTTTTTTAAAGTAGACCCAGATTGGGAATGTAGAACCAAGGAAGAATGTTTAATCCTTTGTTCCGATTGGAAATGGTCTTTTGCCCATATCTATAAGGAATGCAATCCAAATGGGAGCCACAGTAAAAATGCTGAAGATAAAATTCAATTCCTACCTATCATCTGCAAAAATGAGGGGTGGGGGAGGGGGGAACCCGAGTCAATCCATACAATTAATACTGCCTTGACTTTTGCTCGTGGTTTCTCAGGGCCAAACTAAAGGTGATTTGCAATAATAGCTATTGCGCCAATTGTTGTTTTAAGAAAACAAAAATGCTTTCTTGGGAGATTGTGTATCAGAGCTGAGGAGTGGCAGTACAGAATTGCTGCTGTCCTGCTTGAGTTATGTTTAGAATTTTTCACAGCAGCTACACAGCAATCTGAAGATAATTTTGAACAGCATGGTGACTAGGAGAAAAAGGATGGATTAGCCACGTCCCTCCACAATTTATTCATCTTCTGCAAGGCTGCAATCTTCTGAGGTACTTTGGGTTTAAAGATAAATACCCATCCCCTCTTGTGCACACCTTGATGTTGTCATGATATTAAATTACTGTGCTGTAAGAATCAGATGGAATAAAAACACACTGATATTCTAATCTGACAAAATCAGATACTACGTTCTTCATCACTTATGTCTTGACAAGTCTGGCTGGTGCTTCTAATCTCTGTTGTAACAGGTTTGCTTGGAAAACAGAGATGGCCTTTCAGCTGAACTAAAGCTAAACACAGATACATCGTGCTCTTTCTTTAAAGAATTGTGAGTGGCAGTTGAATAATAATGTTACTTTTCTATACAGATGTAAATGAATGCCAGGAGCAGCCAACAGTGTGTGGCAGTAATGCTGTGTGTAATAATCAGCCGGGAACTTTCCGATGTGAATGTTTAGAGGGTTATCAGTTTTCAGATGATGGGCGAACATGCATAGGTAAGTTTATTTCAAAACCTCCTTTGTTGTTTTGGGAAATCCAGACTAGTTAAAGAAAGTACTACAGGTAGTCCATTACTTACAACCATTAGTTTAATGACTGTTTGAAGTTATGATGCCGCAGAAAAAGGGACTTATGACTTGAAGTTGCATTTATGGTGCTTATGGTCACATAATTGCAATTTATTGCAACTGGTTGCAGCATCCGGTGATCACATGATTCTGATTTGCAAACTTTTTGCTAATGGTCAGCAGACAAACATCCACCGGATTCACTTAATGACTACCCGATTCATGCAAAACGACAGCTATAAAAATTGGGTTCAACGACGTACAATAGAAACTCTGGTCCCAATTGTAGTCACTTGGCATTTACAACAGTAGCATGCACTTCAACTCTCCCCAGCACCCTCCATTTCTGCCTTTTTGGCCACCAGGCACTCTGCTGCTGCCTAATCCTGCCACCCCACCTGACCTTCACCATCTTCTTCCGCTGCTGATGAAGTGTGCTTGCGAGGTTTCAGACAGGTCCAGCAGCTGCTACAGCCAGAGGCTCCTCCAATGAGAGGGAGAAGATACCAAAGGTCGGCTGGAAGTGGTGGGTGATGGTAGGGGTAGGTAGTAGAGTGTAGGATGACCAAAAGACAGAAGAGGATAGAGATGGGAGATGGGAGAATTGAAGTGGAGGGGACTACTGCAGAGTAGGAGAAGCATGAGGTCCTCACCTAACAATGGTTTATGTCTACGGAGGTTCTCAGTCATCCAGGAGTCATGGTTGCCCCAAAGGTGCTTTTTCAAGAGGCAACTGGACTTTCTGGTTTTTCTTTGAATATTTTTCGCTTCTTATCCAAGAAGCTGAGAGCGAAACATCTTCAAAGAAAAACCAGAAAGTCCAGTTGCCTCTTGAAAAAGCACCTTTGGGATTAACAACAGTGTGCAATCCCAGCCTATTGGCTAAAACAGGGACTAGTGGAATAGCTGTTGCTAGGCAGTGCAGTCAATTGACATTTTGCCTAATGTCCGCTTTGCTTAGCAATGAAAATTTTAGTCCCTATTAAGTGAGGACTACCTGTACAATAAAAGTAGCCTTCACCTCTATGTCATTGGTTTATTAATCTGGTGTACCTTGTACCTTTCATGATACAATTTCCATCCCGCCACGCTTCCATTTACACAGGTAGATAAGGGGCAGAAATTGTATTGCAAAACATTTTGTTACAATTACATTCCCCTTATTCCTCTCGTGGATGACTATGGTCTTTGTTCTGCTGTTGTTTATGTGTAAAAATATCCCATTCTGCTATGTGGTTCTGGGTCATTCCGGTATTGCTAGAGAAGATGAGAACACTTGGCAAAGAGCACCTGGGAGATTTTAACAGCTAAATAATGGAAAATGGAAGGTGCTCAATCAACAAATGCATGTAAAAAAGTAGAACCAATACCTGTGCTCCTTTTTTAAAAAAAATTAAGTAGGAAAAATTAATACAGTCTCAGATTTCATAACTAATAACATTTGTTCTATCATGGATCCTCTAGTAGAGAAATATACAAAGTGATCCCAGCAGAATTTGTGGTGAAGTGTCTTTTTAACCTTTACTGAATAAATCATTTGCTATATTAAAAATGTCCTAAAGAACCGTATTGAGGAAAGAGGAGACATAAAACTGTGGCTGAGTTAAGATTAAACTTTGAATAAAGGGAGACTGGATAGTTTATAGTGAAGGCATGTAATGTGATATGGTTTCTAAAGTTTTAGTCTGATAAATTTTTTATTGTCTGCCAAGCAGCTATATTAAACATTTCCTTTCTTATATTTTAGTAGCTTCAACATCTGTTTGGAAGAAAGTTTAGTGCTTGGCTGTAGCTAGGCATGTCTTTAATTATTTTTTTCTTTCTCCCTGTCAAATACAATTGTTTAGTTAACTGTATCTTTAGTAAAGGGGAAGGAAGTAAAAAAATATCCTCTGAAATCTGGAGATAGTTTTGGGCTTTAGTGCAGTATAAGACAACTTGTATTTTGTATATACATAGTCCTTGTCTTAAAGACCTTAATTGAGCCTGAAATTACAGTCATAAGTCATTGCAGTTGTTAAGTAACAACTGGCCTTGCCTGATTTTACAACCTTTTTCAGAGTGGCTGTTAAGTGAATCCATCTTATCTAATGACAGTTTTTTGCCAAAAACTGGGACTAAATGCTGGGAACTAGCAGGAAGTGTAGGAAGATATTGTCCTGTGACCACGGGATAATCCAAAGAGCCATAAAGATGAACTGGTTGCCCAGTGCCCAAAATGCAACCATGTGATCTGTGTTTGCAGATGTCGGCACTTCAAAATTGGGTTGTAAGAATCCATTGTAACTTTGAACAATTGCTAAGTGGCCAGTCATAAGTTGAGGACTCCATGTATATATTTAAGGAGGTAGAAAGGGATATAACACCCTAGACAATCAGCCACATTTATGCCTCACACGACCCCAAATAATTTGGGTCTTAAAGTAGCTCAACTTTTGTTATGATCGTTATTTGAGGAGCAACAAATAACTGCAATAGTTTACAAAATACTTCTTGTAAATTGAAGTGTTTTATACTGTCAAGCCCCATTCAGAAGGACATGATCAAGAATTACCAATCAGGAAGTTTAGTATAGGAATTAGGAATTTGATACAGACTCCTAGAAATGCAACAGGAACTTCCAGCCCTCTTCTACCACTAAGGTAGAAGGTAACACTACTTGTTAAAATAAATCCTCTCTTTTGAATATTTTGAATCGTTTCTTCCTGTACCCTGGACTGAACTGTCATTAATTAGATAAACCTCTATTACAACGCATTATCTATTAATTACTGATGTACAGAGTTCCTTCCACTTCTTACTCAGCCTCCTCTCTTCACACATAGTTTTTCCCTTTTCTTTTAAAGTTGATTTGCATTGTTCCCAGAGTTATAGTCATCTATTCTCTAATGGAAAAAATTGTTTTCAGTTTTTCCAGCAGTTATACCAGAAAAGTATGACCTCAAGACTCTACAGCAGGGGTGCCAAACTCAAAGTCCGGGGGGCAGATCCAGCCCATGGAGATTTGGCCCTCAGGGCCACCCTGGGAACAGCGAAGGACTGGCCTACAGTGCATTTGCCAGTGAAAATGGAGGCTCTCCCAAGCTCCGTTTTCACTGGCAGAGAGTTGCAGAAGGCTGTTGCAGGTGAAAATGGAGCTCAGGAGCCCGTTTTCTCTGGCAGAGTGCTCGGACTACCATAGGTGCCCCCAATGTGAGTGATCCCAAGCTGGCCATGCCCACTGTGGCCACATCTACTCCAGCCCCCCGAGGTCAAACACAACCCTGATGCAGCCCTCAATGAAATCAAGATTGACACCCCTGCTCTACAGTCAAAAGATAAGATCAGTATAAGGAACAGATCTGCTATCCTTACTTTATGCAAAAGTGAATCTGAGCAGCTGCATCAAATAATGAAAAAACCAAAGAGGGAAAAATATTTGAAGAGGAAAGGATCCAAGTACCCATCAAAAGATGCTATTGTTATAGTCAGGGAAGAAAAAGAGGACGAAAGCTGTACAATGACTGAATGTAGCATTTTAAAGTATAGACTAGAAAGCACAAGATAATACACCTCAGTTCAGAACTCAAAGGAATAAAAGAAAATAGCTAAAGAGCTAGAGAGCTGTCTTATAACAAAATCAGAAGAAAATTTACAACTAAGACAGGTTTATTAAAGAGAAAGCACAGAAGAAATGAAAAAGAGGCAGATGAATGCAGAAAAAGTAGACGGACAATACTGAAGCCATTTAGAAATAGCTTTACAGAATGACAAAAACATTTCAAGAGACAGTGTGTGAGAGTTCAGAACCTATTCCACTACAAAGTGATTTAATCAGAGGCAGTACCTACTATCATATAGGAAAACCCATGGTGCAAGTGAAAATGCCCATTGAACTGTTTAAAGCTGCAAGGGAAAAGGCAGTTAAAGAGATAACTGTGTCAAAAGATTTCAGAAAAAACTGGATGGCTCTGAGATTGAAAGTAAGAACCTGCAAGAGAATGTGCAAATTAGAATTTTTTACAATTTAGAATTCTTTATTGGCCAAGTGTGATTGGACACACAAGGAATTTGTTTCCAGTGCATAAGCTCTCAGTGTACATACAAGCAACATTTTGCTTAAGATCTTAAAAAGGGAAATAGAACAGTGGTGAAATTCAAAAATTTTCCCTCCCGGTTCTGTGTGCATGGCTTGGTGGCCATGTAACTGGGTGGTCGTGGCTTGGTGGCCGTGGCCGAGAAAACCAACTATCACACTTTACACAAAAATAACACAACTGACTCACACAAAATGCAAAAGCAGCTGGACTTCACACAAAATGGCCCCTGCAACAAGCAGGAACCTCACAGAGTCACAGAGAGCTCAAAAACAAACTATCACACTTTACCCAAAAATATCGGTTCAGGCAATAGGTATAAAAAAAATGCTCTAAAAAGTAAAAGAAAAGTTCCGAGGGCACAGCTGATTATTACAGCTGATCGTTGGAACCTTTTTAAAAAACTTTTTTAAAGCATTTTTTACTACCTATTGCCCGAACCAGTAATAAAAAAATGCTTTAAAAAAGTAAAAAAAAGTTCCGAGGATCAGCTGTGTGACGTGGTTCTTGGAACTTTTTTTTTTTACTTTTTACTTTTTTTACTTTTTAAAGCATTTTTTTACTACTGCTTTGGGCGAATCAATAGCATTTTCACTACCGATGAAATGCTACCGGCGGACCGCCCCAAACCGGTAGCATTTCATCCCTGAAATAGAACCATGTGTAGAACTACTTACCTCTGACCTCATATTGGATAGTTAAAATAAAATAGAGAATAGAGAATATAAGCGAAATAATGATTTAATCTTTATACTTAGCAACAATAAAGAATGAGAATATTGATAGATAGCATCCCGAAGTAAAGTGAGATTAATTATAAGAAGATATGAAAGGTAAAGATATTTTAAGAAAGCAACAAAAACAACAACCCCAAACTTTGAAGCAGTGTTTTTGAGTAGTAAAGAAGGAAGTGCCTCCCACTTGTTAAGGGACCAAAAGTAATGGGACAGAATAATAATCATAAATCAAACTTTCCCTTCTTAATACTTGGCTGCAAATCCTTTGCAGTCAATCACAGCCTGAAGTCTGGAACGCATAGACATCACCAGACGCTGGGTTTCATCCCTGGTGATGCTCTGCCAGGCCTCTACCGCAACTGTCTTCAGTTCCTGCTTGTTCTTGGGGCATTTTCCCTTCAGTTTTGTCTTCAGCAAGTGAAATGCATGCTCAATGGGATTCAGGTCAGGTGATTGACTTGGCCATTGCATAACATTCCACTTCTGTCCCTTCAAAAACTCTTTGGTTGCTTTTGCAGTATGCTTTGGGTCATTGTCCATCTGCACTGTGAAGCGCCGTCCAATGAGTTCTGTAGCATTTGGCTGAATGTGAGCAGATAATATTGCCCGAAACACTTCAGAATTCATCCTGCTGCTTTTGTCAGCAGTCACATCATCAATAAATACAAGAGAACCAGTTCCACTGGCAGCCATACATGCCCACGCCATGACACTACCACCACCATGCTTCTCTGATGAGGTGGTATGCTTAGAATCATGAGCAATTCCTTTCCTTCTCCATACTTTTCTCTTCCCATCACTCTGGTACAAGTTGATCTTGGTCTCATCTGTCCATAGGATCTTGTTCCAGAACTGTGAAGGCTTTGTTAGATGTTGTTTGGCAAACTCTAATCTGGCCTTCCTGTTTTTGAGGCTCACCAATGGTTTACATCTTGTGGTGAACCCTCTGTATTCACTCTGGTGAAGTCTTCTCTTGATTGTTGACTTTGACACACTTACACCTACCTCTTGGAGAGTGTTCTTGATCTGGCCAACTGTTGTGAAGGGTGTTTTCTTCACCAGGGAAAGAATTCTTCGGTCATCCACCACACTTGTTTTCCATGGTCTCCCGGGTCTTTTGGTGTTGCTGAGCTCACCGGTGCATTCCTTCTTTTTGAGAATGTTTCAAACAGTTGTTTTGGCCACGCCTAATGTTCTTGCTATCTCTCTGATGGGTTTGTTTTGTTTCTTCAGCCTAATGATGGCTTGCTTCACTGATAGTGACAGCTCTTTGGATCTCATCTTGAGAGTTGACAGCAACAGATTCCAAATGCAAATAGCACACTTGAAATGAACTCTGGGCCTTTTATCTGCACATTGTAATTGGGGTAATGAGGGAATATCACACACCTGGCCATGGAACAGCTGAGAAGCCAATTGTCCCATTACTTTTGGTCCCTTAACAAGTGGGAGGCACATATACAAACTGCTGTAAATCCTACACCGTTCACCTGAGTTGGATGTACATACCCTCAAATTAAAGCTGACAGTCTGCAGTTAATGCACATTGTGTTTGTTTCATTCCAACTCCATTGTGGTGGTGTATAGAGCCAGAGATGCTAGAATTGTGTCGATGTCCCAATATTTCTGGACCTGACTGTATGTCCCTGAGGTTATTACCATTGGCTACCAAAAGTAGCCAATCAAATGGTCTTGGACTAAATAAAACTGACTGCTTCAAGCAGAAACTCACAGATTTTGGGAGTATGATTTGAGCTGATTGACATAACAAACTATTATGCTTGCTCAAGTTGAGGGAAATAGAGGAAAAGAATCACATGGATTAAAGGATGAGGAAGATCCTCAGATGACCTTGGAAATACTGTGGGCTATAGCTCGATACAAGTGGAGATTGTATCATTTGTCCATCTAGTCACCAGGAATCAGGCCCAATAGATATATAGCTCTGAAGGAAAGGAAAACAGTTAGATATGCTTTGCAGTATTGTATAGGAAACTCAGACAATTTTGTCTTATTTGGAGAATATGTCAGGTTTTACCAGAAGTCATGGAGAATTGCAGGAGGAGAGAAATCTGTGTTATATATGCGCTATATATTTTCCTTGTGTATAGCCAACATTGGACATAGCCTTATTTGTTGCCAGTGTCATACAAAATATTTTGGAAATAATAATTGATGTAATTAATTAATTAATTATAGAATATACTTATTTCATTACTTAATTATTTTAAATGGAAAATTGTTTTCATAGTAGAAAAAATTAAGTAAGGTTCAATGTGCCTTTGGATATTTTACAGTATAGATGAAGATTTTCAGAGTTTAAAAAGAATGTTAATGACATGCTCCTTAAATGTATCATTTTATGAATAGTATAGTTTCTCTCAGATTTTAGAGACAATTTAATTCCCAAATGACCGATGACTATTCAGTTTGGAAATGTTCTGTATTTGTTTAAAACTCATTAATCTGCCAACATTTTTATATCTCACTGAGTTTCAGCTATAGTCAATTGCCAAATTGTAATTCTGGGTCATCGGTGGCTTAAATTTTCGTAAGAGGGTAAATCATTCTTTGTATAAGCAACCAGAGTTTGCAAAGAGCCCTTTCATGGTTTTATTGTTTCTCCACATGGAGCCATCGCTACTCAGCAATTATGTAAAGAAAATGCTGCATTTGAGGTTTTGATTATGTATTGAATTATGCATAGTTGATTAATTTCCAGGATCTTAATGTTGCACGCAATACTGCAGAATTTCAAAAACATATTCTACTCTGTAGCTGCTGTCACAAAATATATTTGAACAAAAGTAGGTTTTAATATTGTGCTATATATTGTGTGCATATCTACAGTATCTGTCTGTCTTCCCCAGGTGCAAAACAGTAACTGGTGGTAAACTCTACTGGAATGATTTTGAATAAATGCTAGTACTGGTACAGACAGACAGATAGACTCTCTCTCTCTCTCTTTCTCTCTTTCTCTAATGGCTATCATCTTTGGTGTTTTTTCTCTTGTTCAAGATACAGATTATTATGTAAGGTACAGCCGACATTCTCCTTTTCCCCCATTCATTTTCAAACAGGAATAGAATACTGTCTGAAAATTCATGTCTAGATGCCATGGGAAAAGGAAGGTGGGAGAGATAATTTAGAAAGTAAGGTGAAAAATTCTTCATAACACATTATGAATAGCAAATGTTGGATTCTCTGAGATCTCCTAGCCCTGTTAATGACAAATCAGCAGGCTAGAAGTATGGGACAAACGAAGTTTGCCACGCTTCTTTTTCTCTACGTCTGGAGAGTGTCACCTTGACTACTGTCTCAAACAGCAAAATGTATGGAATTGTGTTGAATTGTAGAGAAGGGAAACATCAAATAAATTTGTATAACATAATGAACTAAATGATGGAAAAAGCTACCAGGAATGTGAGAATCTGTGCTTGAGAAAAAGCAGAATGCAGGAAATGTGGCAAGGGTTTGGTAAAAAGAAGCAGCTAAACCAAAAGATGACTCTAGCATCTATATATAAACTGCAAGACTGACAGGAAGGAAACCAAAATATATCTGATAAACACTAGCAAATAAATAAATACAGAGTACTGGTGACATGGGTACTAGCTAGATGCCATAACACACTTTACACTTCTATGTAAGAATTTGGCTACCCAGTGTTTTTATTATTTCTCCCAAATTTTGCAACATCTAAGGTATAAAGTTAACAATACCTTGAAATCCCAGTTTGGAAAGATTACTTTAAAAAATTCTACAGTACTCATTTTTTTCTCAGTTTTCATCATCTTCTGAACTATTTTTTTAAAGAAAAAGCTTCAACTTTAATCTTCTTTACATATGCATATCTGATTTACAGCTGTTGACCATGTAGTGAATCATTGTTTGAGAGGTTCACATACATGTGATATCCCCCAACGTGCCCGCTGCATCTACTCCGGTGGATCCTCTTATATCTGTGCATGTATTCAGGGATTTTCTGGAGATGGACGTTTCTGCAAAGGTGAGGGATATCATTGTTCCCTTTCCTCTTTGTCTTTTTTTGGTCTTTATGCAATTCTGTTGTATGGTAATTGTGTTCAATCCTTTTATCATAATAATTTTTACGTGCTGAAGAAAATAACTGAAATGGACCAAAAGAAGCTTTTTTTATTGCTGGGGTCAAGTATTCTACAATCCATATTTTTTAAAAGTTATTTTTATATTAATTTTTTGAAAGCAAATGTGAGGCAGTGCTGTGCAATGACAGTTTATATGAAAATGTTATTAATTACAAATATATCTTCAGAAATTCTAAAAAGGCAGAAATAACCAATTATTAACAGTTGCACTTATCAAAAGTTCACAGATTCCATCTAGAATACTCAGGCTTTGCAGGCAAATAGCAATTGTTAATTTCAATATTAACAGTTATAAAATAATCTGATTGTGAATATTGTGATATTACTACAAATGCATTATTTTATGTTAATGGGGGAAATTAAATGTTTCTCCAATATTTGATTCCCATTGAATTTACTGTGCCATTAACAATTTATTTATTTGTATAGGAGATGCACAGGATACTGGCATATTCAATTTTGTACTTTTTTTCCTCTTTAAAGTATCTTAATTGTTGATTAAGATAGTTACAACTATCTTGGAGCCGTTTAGCATGCCCAAAACCTATGTGCATAAATGTTGTTTCTGAATTATCAAACAAATAGTTTGATATTATTTGACTCAGTAGGCACTGTGCCTTGATTCACTGCACAGAAAAGTCCATGGGATTGCAGACTCAAATATTTTGCAGAGGATTTACAATAAGATATTGCATGGAAGAGCCTTACAGTAAATCCTGTATTATTCTTCTCTTTAAAAAAAAATAGATGTAGATGAATGTCAATCGAACCGTTGCCATCCAGATGCTGTCTGCTACAACAGCCCAGGGTCCTTTAGCTGCCAATGCAAAGCAGGTTATCATGGAGATGGCTTCCACTGTGCACCACAAGGTAAACCTTTGGAATAATATGTAAAACTTTCTTAGAGTGCAAGCGCTAAAGAGTAGTTCCATCAGCGGTGAAATGCTCCCGGTTCGGACCAGATCACCCGATCCAGTAGCGATGGCTGCGGGTGGTTCAGAGAACTGGTAGCAAAAATCCCTGCCGAAGAGGTTGTAGAAAAAAATGTGTTTTTTTTTTAGGCAACTCAGCTGTGATCGTCAGAGGCTTTTAAAAGAAAAAAAAGCCTCTGACGATCAAGCAACTCAGCTGGGATCATCAGAGGCTTTTAAAAGTATTTTTTTTTACAACCTCTTCAGCCGAAATGGTTTTAAAAGTTAAAAAAAAAATTGGCCATGCCCACTCAGTCACATTATCCCCCCACCAAGCCACGCCCACAGAACTGGTAGTAACACATTTTACATTTCATCACTGAGTTCCATGGAATAGTAGATGGGCAGCAATTATGTTTTGCATACTGTTATTAATTAAGCTTTGATTAAGGTATAGTTATTTGATACTGTTTTTTGCTCTTTCTTCAGATCTGTTGTTGTCTGTTCCATCTATTGTTGTTTGATAATTGTTCCTTGTAGTTAAGGAAATGAAAAAACAGCCATCCAGTTCTGATATATATAGCTGTAAGATAGAACTACAAGGTCATATTCAATACTTCTATTACCAATATTTTTTACAGTTTTTCAACAGTATTACAGCTGAAATATTTTAACACAGCTTTCTGCATCTTTAAACTTAAACAAAAGTATTTATTCTACAAGGCAGAAATTGTTTTCATTTAACAAATTCATTCTTTAAAGAAGTTGCAGAATTTTGCATCTCTTCAGGACATATCCAGTTTGCCAGTAAAAAAGGTACTGATGTAAGAGTAGCGCTCTAAAAAGTACTAAGTACTAAGTGTGTCTATAATTCATTATACCCTCACACTCCATTGTTTGATTTCAAAAAGAAACAGCTGTCTGAATTCTGTCACCTCTTTCTCTTCATAGACTTTATTTACCATACAGAAACAAATCCAGACACTGGCTAGAAGCTATTATCACTAAGTACCATTCATCAACTGTAAAGTATGTTATCCTTCACAAAGGAAATGAATTGCTGATTAAAAAATTGCATCAAATTGGTAATTCTTTGTAACAGAGGTAAAACTGAATGGATTTCAATTATAACCTCCTAATATTGAAGTGTTAAAATAATTTTTCTTTGAACTTCTCTTAAGAATATCACTTTAAAATGACATGTTGCTTCCAAGAGCTATCATGAGAAGGATGACTCATTTTACACCAATCTACCTCAACTTGATATCCTCCAGAAGGGTTGGACTACATCTGTAGAATATACAGCTATCCTGCTAGGATCTTTTCATCTAAATACATTTAGGGCACACATAGTTAAGAACATAGGAACAGCCTTACTGGATCTCTATCTCTCTTGAGTATCTTTGTAGTCTAATATTCAGATGTTTTCTGCATTTAATTTATTCAAATATATTATTTACAGCTGTGGAAAAAATAACAATTGGTTTGATTCTGCTCCGCTCCCCTAAAATCCAAAAGAAAACAATGATAGTTACTTAGAAACACTATTCCTCCAGAAAAAGAGAAAGAATAAAGACATAAGCAAGGTACTGCTGGATTGGCTCTATGGCCTCTGGTCTATTCTTACAGTGGCCAAATAACTCCATAAGTAAGCCAGCAGATGGCCTTCAGAAACTGTCACACTACGACGAAAGCTAATAACCATTGACCCCCCTCATGACTTCCTAGTGTAGTGAATCCAAAGTTTAAATGCATATTGTGTAAAGAAAAAAAAATAAGTTTGTATCTTTTCACTGCAATTATAAACAGCGAGTAGTCTAAATGACAGATCATCAGCCATTTCTGATGTGATCTATATGGATTCCAGCTGACTTTGAAGAACTTGTGTGGGTAGGGTATGGGCTTAGGTAACCCACCTAATAGAAATAAAATTAAAAGAATTTTTACATTTTCTTCTTCTTTTTATTACAGAAGTAGAGAAGACCAAATGTCAAAGAGAACAAGAACAAATTCTGGCTTTGGGCCCAAGAGGACCTAGGCCAATTGGCCAATTTATTCCCCAGTGTGATATCTATGGGAATTACTTGCCAACCCAGTGCCATCCTAGCACTGGTTACTGCTGGTGTGTGGACAGAGATGGTAATGAGATGGATGGTACTAGAAGTGGCCCAGGTATCCAACCTCCATGTAAGTTGCTTCTAAGTTAATAAGTTAGTGCAATAATTTTCTTCATTTAGATTTTGCCTATTCTTACTTTCAATTTAACTAAGAAGATTGATATGTATGAATTCGAGATATTTGCAGTTATTTGTATATCAAAGTTCTGTGATTAAGTGAAAGGTACATTTATACTATATATGTGATTTGAATTATTTGGTTGTATTTTATAATTAGATTTGTATTTCCAATAATAGAAACTGCAGAAGAAAATGTAAAATATTGTTAGCATGAAACGTTTTGGATAAGTTTTCCAGTCAATACTGCATTTTACCTTGGTTCAGTGTTTCTCAACCTTAGCAACTTTAAGATGCGTGGACTTCAACTATCAGAATTCCTCTTGGAGTCAAAGTCCACATATCTGAAAGTTGCCAAGGTTGAAAAACACTGCCGTAGTAGGTAACAGAAAGTTAAATCATAGGTCCCTGGTACAATGATGAAACATATATTGACACATCACATATCAAACTTTGATACTTTGGACTTGCTTCCTGATGTCAGACATAAACATGTAACTCATGTGGTTTGTATTGAGGTATCATAATGCACATTTCATCAGTTGATTCCTGTGTTTCTCCCATGGATGTCTGAGGAGTGGACATTAATTGGGGAAGCGCATCCTTCTTGGTTTTTCTGAATTGTCCAATGTTTTTAATATTGTTAGTAATGCATGATTGGGATCACGGGAATGTAACTTCAGACCTAAAGTATGTACATATGTACATATATATATATATTTGTTTTCTGAGGTTTTCGCGGGTGTTTGTATGTAGGTCTTTGGTTATTCGGGTTTTCTCCCGCATAAAATTGGAGGTTTCTTGGCGACGTTTCGACGAAGTCTCATTCGTCATCTTCAGGCTGGTGTTCTCGGCTTCGTGCTTCCAGGAGCAATGTGAGATCGCAGCTGTCTCTTCCTTTTAACTGCTAGTGGGGGTGTGAGCTGATTGGGTGGGAACTTGGCTGTGTTCTGATTGGGTGGAGGTGTGTTCTGATTGGTTAGGGGCTTGGCTGTGCTCTGATTGGCTGGGGGGTTGGTTGTGCTCTGATTGGCTGGGGGTGTGTTCTGTTTGGGTGGGGGCTTGGTTGTGCTCAGCTTAGTCTGAGTTGCAGGGGGATTTGAACTGGTGAGCTGTGTTGTTGTTGTTTGGCTTCGTGTTTGTGGCCGTGCGAGCTCTTCATGGTGGGTGTCAGTCTGCTTCATGTATGGATTGGAGGGGTTTAAAGTGGCTAATGATGCAGCTGCGGTCTGGCTTCTGGTCCTTGGTCGTGGCTCATTATCAGTGTGGGTTTGAGTCTGCTTTCTGCATGGATGTGTGGTGGTGACATCCTGTGTGGCTCTTGTGAGTGTGGGTCTGGTGTCATTCATCGTGTTAGGGACTCGTTTGTCAATAAGGGCGGGTTTCCAAATGGCTGGTAGGCGGGAGGTATCGTCTCGTTTGTTCATGCTGTGTGGGCGTTTTTCTATCTCGATGGCTTCTCTGATTATTCTGTTGTTAAAGTGTTCAGTTTTGGCGATAGTTCTGGTCTTTTTAAAGTCCATATCATGTCCTGTGGCTTTAAGGTGTTGGACCAGGGAAGAAGTTGGTTCCTCTTTTCTGACTGAGTTCTTGTGTTCTTCTATGCGTGCACTTATTCGTCTGTTGGTTTGTCCGATGTATGTGGTGGGGCAGGCGGTGCATGGGATTTCATATACTCCTTGATTTTCTAACTCAATTTTGTCTTTGGGGTTCCTTAGGATGGTGGATATTTTTTGGTTTGTGCAGAATGCTGTCTTGATGTTATGTTTGTGGAGGATTTTGCTTATTCTGTCTGTGGTGCCTTTTATGTATGGGAGGAGGGCTTTGCCGTTTTCTTGTTCTCTGTCTTGGATTTTAGTGGGGGTTTCTTTTTGGATTAGGTTGGTGATCTTATTTCTTTGGAATCCATTGGATGTTAGTACATTGGTGAGAGTGTGTAGTTCGGTTTTTAAGTGTTGTTCGTCAGCTAAGCGTTTTGTTCTGGAAATGAGTGTCTTGGCTACAGAGTTGATCTGGGCAGGGTGGTGGTGTGAGAGTGCGTGCAGATAGCGGTTTGTGTGTGTTTTCTTCTGGTAGATAGTGTGTCCTAGGGAGCCATTGGATTTTCTGTAGACTAAGACATCCAGGAAGGGAAGTTGGTTGTTCGCTTCTGTTTCCATGGTGAACTGTATTTTGGGGTGTAGGCTGTTGAGGTGTGTGAGGAAGTTGTCCAGTTTTTCTTTCCCATGTGGGAAAGAAATATATATATATATATAGATGCATATATTTGCATATATATATATATGCAAAAAATTAAACACCCGAGATTTTAATTTTTTGCATATGCACACCCGCGAAAACTTAAGAAGACACACACACACACATACACACACACACACACACACACACACACATATATATATATATATATACACACATATGTATAAATAAATCATCAACTGTAAGAGAAATAAAATAAGTTTTCAGTATTGCACATGAATGTGTGGATTGGCTATCTTTGTTTTTTAATGACTGCATCTCTTAAGCAAGAAGTGTAGCATGCAATGAACATTTATATGCTATAGGTTTGTATGTGTGCAAGTTTGATGATGCACGCATACAGTGGTGTAATCATGATGAAGTTTTGCATTTAGAATTTGATCACTTTTTGTGGTAGAGACATGCATTGCAATCTGAGACTAGGGCAGCTAAGGTCATTGGACCAAATCTCAAATAACAATGCACCAAATTGCAATTTCCTATGCATGTATTGTAGCAATAGCTTAAATGTGCTAAATTGCCAGGCTTGTGTAGTATCAGTAAGTTTACCTGGCCTTGTAGATATGGCAAGTCTTGTCTTTGAGTAATATGTGTTTTATATTATTGGTCAATAAGGTCTGGGCACAGTTGCTCCTCCTGTTACAATTGGACCTTCAGTAAAACCAGATGCAATTCCCCTGCCTCCAGGAAGCCACTTACTCATTGCACAGAGTGGGAAGATTGACCATGTCCCTCTGGAGGGGAATGTTATGAAGAAATCAGATGCAAAAGCTTTGCTGTATGTGCCAGTAAGTATACCATGAACATGATACATCTATCTATCTATCTATCTATCTATCTATCTATCTATCTATCTATCTATCTATCTTTATTTGTTTATCAACAAGTATAAGGAAACAACAGTATAAACATAGACATGGACACATGAAAAAAATTGGCACAAACAAAAGGGTATAAATAGGCAAAACATAGCCATAAACACATAGAATGGTTACATATAAATGGGGACAGTAGGACAGGGACGGTAGGCATGCTGGTGCGCTTCTGCACGCCCCCTTAGGGACCTCTTAAGAAACATGAAAGGTCCGCGGTAGACAGTTTACGGTGAAAGGTATGGGGATTAGAGAGACTAACAACAGGATCAGGTAGAATGTTCCAGACATTTACTACTCTATTGCAGAAATCATATTTCCTACAATCAAGATTACCGTGTTTCCCCAAAAATAAGACCCTGTCTTATATTTTTTTAACCCTGAAATAAGCACTTGGCCTTATTTTTGGGGAGGTCTTATTATTTTGGGGTGTGTGGAGCAAGATGGGGCTCCTCTTGCCATCTTACCTGATTTCCAGCTCTCTGTTTAAATATTTTCGGGGAGGGCTTATTTTCGGTGGGAGGCTTATTTTAGCGCATGCGCTCAAAAGCCCGATTGGGCTTATTATCAGGGGATGTCTTATTTTCAGGGAAACAGGGTAGAGCGAATTACATTGAGTTTGAATCTATTGATAGCCCTTGTGTTATTATGGTTGAAATTAAAGTACTCATTTACAGGTAGGACTTTTTGGTAAATAATCTTATAAACTAAGCCTAGGTCGGAGCCTGATGGTATAGGGAATTTTATATCAAGCCTGGTGGTATAGGGAATTTTATTTTGAGCAGAAGATTTAAGTACTCTTCTAGTAAAATGTCTCTGAACCCTCTCTAATGTATTGATGTCTGAAATACAATTTCTTTTCTTTCTTTAAAAAATTCTCTATAATCTATTGTTTTTATTCTAATTTTTAAAACCATATATCCTTTTTTCCCGTTTTCCACAAAAAATCAATGAGTTTCCCATCATCCTTAAATTTAGACAATGTCCTATCTCTAATTAAAGCAGTCATCTCAGCAAGTTCTATCATCTTTGTTATCCATTTCTCTATTTCTATGCCTTGAAAAATGCTAGCATTATATTTTTTTGAAAAGGTAATAGAAACAATTGATCCTGCACGTTCAACCAAAGATGCATTTTTCCTTCATTCCCAGTACTCATGCCATATTTGTACGTATCTTTTTTTCCCCCAAAGTTGAGAGGCTAATTAAACAGTGCCAGGAAATTTAGTTGATTGCAGTATTGTTTCAATGACAACAGGTGTTAGAATGATAAATTTGAATATGGAGAAGAGAAGACAAGAAATATAAAGATAATAACTTCCGGGCAGATAAAGGATAGAGGGAAACTAGAATTTTATCAAGCACAAAGATTGAGGGGAATCGATTTTTATGCTCAAATTAATATTAATTAGAATAGTTATTCTTTCGTGACTGTGTAATCTATTCTGATTCTTCCAGAAGCCTAATCTATCTATAATTGGTATTTGGCACTTAAATATAGGAACCTGCCTTATAGAAGGTCAGACAATTGACTTCACACATTCTGGCAGATGGCGACATCCTAAGGTCTCATCATGAGATTTTTTATTTGCAATTATCAAATTGGGAAAGACTGAAATAATAAGGTAGAGTAGTCCTACTGTCCTGTCACTTCAGTTTTTTAGCTGGGCTTACAGGGGTCCCAAGATTTAGGTGACACAACCTATTCCTTTTCTATTCCTGCAATACAATTTGTTTCTGATCTTGGGTATTGCCTTAAGCCAGAAGGCAGCACTTAACCCACCTGGACTGATTCCTAAATTTGATTTGGACTAGGATATAAGGCTTTAACCTTTGAATTTCCTCACTAGTCTCTTACTATTCATTGTGGAATTTTCAAGCCACTAAATTCTTATCCATTTCTTTAGCATTACAAATGGGATATAATGGTTTAAAATGGTTTGTCTAAAATGCAGGATAAAGTTGTTATTGGAGTTGCTTATGACTGCTTGGAGAAGATGGTTTATTGGACAGATATCAGCAGCCCATCTATCAGTAGAGCAAGCCTTGGTGGAGGAGAGCCAATATCCATCATAAAGACAGGTAGGAATTATAGATTTCCTTCCTCACCATATCAAACTGAACCCAATGTATATTTTCAAAGATGGAAGATGATTTTCTGCAGTTAACACTGAAGTCCTCAGCATAACCTCTCACAATATTTTGATAAAACATTTAGCCCAGGGGTGGGTTCTACTTACCTTTACTACCAGTTTGCAATGGGATCATGCTTCCCTCATGCACGCGCCTTGCTTCTGCGCATGCACCTTGCTTCTGCGCATGCGCAGATCACCGATGAAGACATCTGGGGTGGTGGGCGGGGCCTCCCATCGGTTTTACTACCAGTTCTTGTGAACCGGTCCGAACCGGGGGCAACCCACCACTGATTTAGCCCTATGGGGTAACTTTGAAATTAATGCACAGATAGAGAATTGCAATACTTGTCTTTTTTTGCTGACAAATTGCTCAACATTCTGCTACATCAAAAAGCTTTTTAGTTGCAGAAAAATACCTAATCAATTATTTCTAAACTCTAGATTCACTTAGTCTATTACTATTACTACTATTATCCAAGTTCTCATACAAGCAACCAGGTCCAGGAAACTTAACAAAGATACTTTAGTGTAGAATGGTACTAATTCTACTCTGTTCAAAGAATCCATTGATTGTTATATTTATTGGGTACAGCCAAGAACTTTGAAAAATTGTGTAGATTTGAATTGACATGTTGATAATGTTGATAAACCAGACTGATGGTACCGATTAATGTTGGGATAACTTTGTTCCCAAATCAGTAAATACTGATTTGATTTGCTATTTTTAAAAATGTTTTGGAATAAAACACTATTATGTATTGCATTTTTAACATATCGTATAATTATATGTAATTTATTTCTTTAAAGTGATGTGTATTAAGCTAATTTTGTTATAATATTTTGCATGTCATTTTGATTGCATCTATTCCTACAGGGGCTTATTCTAGTATCCCTAATTTGTATGTACAGTGCAGTCCCTTTATATATAACTCAGAAGTAAATATCCCCGAGCTCAGTGAGAGTTATTGCCTAGAATGGAGGTTTCCATCTCAGTAAGAACAAATAACCTACTGACTGTTTAGAAGAATTCTTTAAAATGTATGTAAGGGACGTGTGCCAACTTGGATGGAACTCTTCTGGCTGCTTATATCTCTCAAGGCCACAGAGCAATAGCACAGCTGTCTCTGTGAAAGAGTTTTCACAGGGAAGTCTGCATTAACCCCTTCCTAATGAGTAGAAGTGGCTTTGCATATGTGAAATCCCATTAAAACCTATATTCCATGTCAGCTGAGTAGCCTATGATCTTTATAATCATCTGTTCAAGTTATTAGCTGCAGAAGCTACCACATGGGGAGAAATGCGGCATAGTGCCCTGAACCTTCAACTCCTTTCCATTCTTGGATTATGCCTGACTGATTGTGAGGTGGTCTGATAATCAAACAGCAATCCAATTTTGTAACAGTATTTGAAGAGTTACATACTGTAATAAGTTATTTTAAAATGGTTACATCCATTTCACTACCTATGTGGGCAGAGTCAAATAACTTAGTGGCTTTTGCTCACTTGAATCAACTAGAAACTTTTCATCACAAAACATAGGTTTGAAAACCTGAAAAAAGAAAAGAAAAGAAAAAGTTCAGTACTCTTTTTATCTTATTTAAAATAAGAAATGGAATAGGGAGCGGGAGTGTCCTGGGGGTTTATACATAAAGGATAGTGTTAACATTTTTAATAGGCAGAATGCAGTATACTTTTTTTTAAAAAAAAAACAAAAGTTGTATAACATTAATTTAAAAACAGAATGTGCTTACAGTCTTGGCCTGAATTATCGTCAGTCTCTCTTGAATAGAACAAAACCCTTTTTGAGCAGAAAAAAATCCAGCACAGTTGAATGAATGTTGAACTTTTAAAAAGATGTCTATACTCAATCTGTGTTTGTGATCAGTCCTTGGAACCAGTGTAGAGGTTATCATCTGCTATTTCCTGTTGCCTTGGGCCTGGTTGCTGTCCAAGAAAAACTAGTTGCATACATTTTTAGGAGTTCTTCTAAAGCTGAAATCTCTTTTCCAAAACAATTAGCTGTTTAGAGCTCTAAATTTTCCTCTGATGACTAAAAACCAATTGATTTTAAAAAATTCTCAAAATGGGTACTTCTCTATTTGTTTTTCAGTCAATAATTTAGCATCATGGTATTGTATCTCTATCAGAAAAGTGTGTATCTTTTATTGACAATACTTAAGTATTTATAGGTTTGCCCCAATTTTGTTTCTTTTACTAAAAAACAATACAGACTTTGTCATATTTGTGAAATTATACAGTCATCCAGTGTAGATATTTCCTTGTAGATGTCTATATGGAATGAACCTACAGTATTTGTTTTAATTAGAATGTTAAAAGTCACAATATGAAAAGTACTATGTGTATAGTGACTTATACTGTACCACAATATATTATACCTCTATAATTTAGGGTTAGGGGAGACCTATATTTAAAGCCTCACTGAACCTTGGAGTTTACTAGGTAACTTTGGGCCAGTGATACTCTTTAGTTCAACCTATTCAACAGGGAAGTTTTGAGAGAGCAATTGTGTTATTCACTACCATGAGCTCCTGAGGAAATGCAGAACAAAATTGTATCAGTCAATTAACAAAAGAAACATTCTTCTCAACATTGTATTTATACTACTCTGTTTCCCCGAAAATAAGACATCCCTGACAATAAGCCCAATCGGGCTTTTGAGCGCATGCACTAAAATAAGCCCCCCCCCCGAAAATAAGCCCTCCCCAAAAATATTTAAATGCATCCACAGCTGGTCCCTGTCATTTCCTCTGGTTAGGGTTAGGGAGACAGAGCTGGAAATCAGGTAAGACAGCAAGAGGAGCCCCGTCTTGCTCCACACGACCCAAAATAATAAGACCTCCCTGAAAATAAGGCCAAGCGCTTATTTCGGGGCTCAAAAAATATAAGACAGGGTCTTATTTTGGGGGAAACATGGTACTTATAGTAATTAACTTGAAGATTAGGGCAAGTGTTCCAACAATTATTGTAAATCCATAACTAAGAAATTTTATATTGAAATAACAGTTGAAATCCACCAGTGCTAGTTAACTTTTACCTTCTCTTCAACAGAATGGATATTTTTGTTTCATAATTTCTCCCATGTAGTTTCTCGATATCTTTAAGCATATCGTCTGCCTTTGCCTTACCACTAAAGAGTTATTACTGTGATTTTTAGCAAATCCTATTCACAACCAACATATACTTTCCTTGAATTTGCCTGGAGCAAGATGAGATATTCCACTCCAGAGGAAATTGGTTCAAAATTTTCAATACCCACACTGGATATACATAAAAATATGGCACTAGGTCTCAGCATTTTGCTTATTAGGGACCCCTGCATTTTTGGTGTTTGAGGTACTGTATTACCGTTGTAACATTAGATGCCTCAAGCCCTTTTTAGAAGTTTGAGATCAAATGTGGAAGGGAGATCTCCTGAACAAAATAAACGTCCTCAAAACTCAGGCATGGCTTTGAATGTTAGTCATGCCCTTTGATTGATGTTTTCTCTTTATATCT